>NC_137141.1:1085000-1117500 GCF_949319135.1 Squalius cephalus
TTTTTTTTTATGTAGGCCTACTTAAGTATTAAAAGTAAAAAGTACTGATTGATGAATGTTTATTTATTTTGTAATTATTTTTATTTTTTATTTTTATATACTGCATCGCACTGCTCAATATACATGAATGTAATGCATCCAGTGGTTCCCAAACCTGTCCTGGAGGACCCCCAACACTGCACATTTTCTTTGTCTCCCTAATCAAACACACCTGATTCAACTCATCAGCTCATTAACCCATGTGATAATGAGCTGATGAGTTGAATCAGGTGTGTTAATGAGCTGATGAGTTGAATCAGGTGTGTTTGATTAGGGAGACAAAGAAAACGTGCAGTGTTGGGGGTACTCCAGGACAGGTTTGGGAACGACACACAGATAGAGCTTAAATAGGTTACAGCTCAGTCTGACATCATTATGAATTATTTCCAAGTAAGCAAGATCTGCAAGATAACTTTTATTTTATAACCAAAACTCATAAATTAAAAAATTAAAAATTAAAAAAACAAACGTCACAAAGGGAAAAATGTGTTGCAAAGTTTTATTTGAAGTTTTATTTGAAACTGCTACGGCAGAAGGGAAGATGCATGGGCATTAATTTGCTTTATTTTAATGTTATGTTTAGTTTTTACCCTAAAACCATTCCCCATTCAGACAGTAATACACAAATACACCTTGTCCACCGAACCGTGCAGAAATACATCATCCCTGGTGAGCAAGGCATGTATGGCGGCAGGTCAGGCAGGTGCTTGCTTGAATACGATGGCAGTCTTGCAGGAATACCAAGCCAAACTGCTATGGGACCTGGACAAAGGTGGAGGGGTCGGGTCTGATAAAGAGCTACGTCGGGCCACGGACCTCAATGTCAGCCCTGGTGGCAATGGAGAGACACCTTTGATTTAATCTATCTGGCATCAAGGAGATGGACAAACCCTTTATCCTCGACGACCCAGTGTCTCCGCTGGTCTGTAAGCTTGGCCATCGAGAGGTTTCGGGAGGCAAAGAGACAGTCAGTAGCCTTTATTCCCAACCATTCCCAGGCCCCCCCAGTCTTCTTGGACTGATGCCATTGGACTCTTCTTGGACTGATGCCATTGGACTCTTCTTGGACTGGATACCATTGGACTCTTCTTGGACTGGATACCATTGGACTCTTCTTGGACTGATGCCATTGGACTCTTCTTGGACTGGATACCATTGGACTCTTCTTGGACTGGATACCATTGGACTCTTCTTGGACTAATGCCATTGGACTCTTCTTGGACTGGATACCATTGGACTCTTCTTGGACTGATGCCATTGGACTCTTCTTGGACTGGACGCCATTGGACTCTTCTTGGACTGGATACCATTGGACTCTTCTTGGACTGGATACCATTGGACTCTTCTTGGACTGATGCCATTGGACTCTTCTTGGACTGGACGCCATTGGACTCTTCTTGGACTGATGCCATTGGACTCTTCTTGGACTGATGCCATTGGACTCCTTGGACTGATGCCATTGGATTCTTCTTGGACTGATGCCATTGGACTCTTCTTGGACTGGACGCCATTGGACTCTTCTTGGACTGATGCCATTGGACTCTTCTTGGACTGGATGCCATTGGACTCTTCTTGGACTGATGCCATTGGACTCTTCTTGGACTGATGCCATTGGATTCTTCTTGGACTGGATGCCATTGGACTCTTCTTGGACTGATGCCATTGGACTCTTCTTGGACTGGATGCCATTGGACTCTTCTTGGACTCTTCTTGGACTAATGCCATTGGACTCTTCTTGGACTGGACGCCATTGGACTCATCTTGGACTGATGCCATTGGTCTCTTCTTGGACTGATGCTATTGGACTCTTCTTGGACTGATGCCATTGGACTCTTCTTGGACTGATGCCATTGGACTCTTCTTGGACTGATGCCATTGGACTCTTCTTGGACTGGATACCATTGGACTCTTCTTGGACTGGATACCATTGGACTCTTCTTGGACTGATGCCATTGGACTCTTCTTGGACTGGACGCCATTGGACTCTTCTTGGACTGATGCCATTGGACTCTTCTTGGACTGATGCTATTGGACTCTTCTTGGACTGATGCCATTGGACTCTTCTTGGACTGATGCCAGTGGACTCTTCTTGGACTGATGCTATTGGACTCTTCTTGGACTGATGCCATTGTACTCTTCTTGGACTAATGCCATTGGACTCTTCTTGGACTGGATGCCATTGGACTCTTCTTGGACTGATGCCATTGGATTCTTCTTGGACTGGATGCCATTGGACTCTTCTTGGACTGATGCCATTGGACTCTTCTTGGACTGGATGCCATTGGACTCTTCTTGGACTCTTCTTGGACTAATGCCATTGGACTCTTCTTGGGCTGATGCCATTGGACTCTTCTTTGACTGATGCCATTGGTCTCTTCTTGGACTGGACGCCATTGGACTCTTCTTGGACTGATGACATTGGACTCTTCTTGGACTGATACCATTGGACTCTTCTTGGACTGATGCCATTGGACTCTTCTTGGACTAATGCCATTGGACTCTTCTTTGACTGATGCCATTGGTCTCTTCTTGGACTGGACGCCATTGGACTCTTCTTGGACTGATGCCATTGGACTCTTCTTGGACTCTTCTTGGACTAATGCCATTGGACTCCTCTTGGACTGGACGCCATTGGACTCTTCTTGGACTGGATGCCATTGGACTCTTCTTGGACTAATGCCATTGGACTCTTCTTGGACTGGACGCCATTGGACTCTTCTTGGACTAATGCCATTGGACTCTTCTTGGACTAATGCCATTGGACTCTTCTTTGACTGATGCCATTGGTCTCTTCTTGGACTGGACGCCATTGGACTCTTCTTGGACTGATGCCATTGGACTCTTCTTGGACTCTTCGTGGACTGATGCCATTGGACTCTTCTTGGACTGATGCCATTGGACTCCTCTTGGACCGAATGCCATTGGACTCTTCTTGGACTCTTCTTGGACTAATGCCATTGGACTCTTCTTGGACTGGACGCCATTGGACTCTTCTTGGACTGGATGCCATTGGACTCTTCTTGGACTAATGCCATTGGACTCTTCTTGGACTAATGCCATTGGACTCTTCTTTGACTGATGCCATTTGTCTCTTCTTGGACTGGACGCCATTGGACTCTTCTTGGACTGATGCCATTGGACTCTTCTTGGACTGATGCCATTGGACTCATGGTTCGGATGTAGCCTCGGCCAGTTCTAGAGAGAGTTTGCCAGAATGGCGTCAGTCTACTCATCATAATCCAGTTCTGCCCAGGAGGGATCTTCTGTCAAAAGCCGGGGGCACAATATATCACCCCTGGCCAGAGATGTGGAAATTGTGGGTCTGAGGGGGATCAGCTCCTGAATGCTGGTCTCTCTTTACTAATATACAGAAACTTTACACCCTAAAGGGAAGATTCTTCACGAGTTAAAGCTGGAGTTCCTCCAGGATTGTTTCTCTGCAGGTCTATGTCCCTCCACGGCCACGCACCGTAAGGTGATCGGTGTTTGGGAAGACATTAGTTGGTAACTTGTTTCTTTCTTGGCACTCTGAGGGTGAGGCCTTGGGTTCATAAGAGAGTCCTGGCCTGGGATTTGGTCATGGTTTTAGAGGGGTTGTCCCTGGTACCCTTCAGTCAAGACAAGTCAAGTCACCTTTATTTATAAAGCGCTTTTTACAACACAGATTGTTTCAAAGCAGATTTACAGTGATAAAGATCCATTCAGACATATAGACTCTGTCTCTAAAACATTTCTCTCTTTGAAGATGGCGATCTTGTTGGCTATCACTTCTCTTAAGAGGGTAGGAGATTTGCAGGCCTTGTCAGTTGCCTCCTCCTGCTTAGATTTTGCTCCGGGTTGGGTGAAGGTTGTTCTTCACCCTAGACTGAAATAATTGCCTAATGTACCATCGAATACCGCACATTCTACAATTCTGCAGGCCTTCCATCCGGTGAACGTGATTTCACCAAGTACCACATGTTCCTGGATCAACATCTTTGTTGATCCTGGAACAACTTTCCAAATCAACCAATCAGATTTGAGAGACAAGTTTACAGTTTATGTCAAGTTTAGACTTAGAACCAGGGTGAGGTGCTTCAACATCAGTGTTATTCACCTATCATTTCCCTCTGATTTTAGGGAAAAGTTATGGGTAGGGTTAGGTTTAGGGGTAGGGATAGGGTAAGGACTAAATTTTGGGACAGGAATGTTATTCCAGGATCAAAAAATATGTTGATCCAGGAACATGTTTTACTTGGCAAAATCACGGTGACCCCTTCCATCCTCCTGCTTTTGTATCGGTGGACCAAGAGAGGCTGAACTTACTTGCCCTGTGAGAGCTCTAGAGATTTATGTTCAGAGAACCTCCCGATGGTGGAAGTCTGACAGTGCGTGTCCACTACAGCGGCAAAACTCCGCTCAGTGCCGCTGGCAACGCTATAACGCCTCCGCTTTGGGGTGTGTCTGTTGCGAGTGTGTTTAATCCATGTTTTTTTTAACACACGGACAATATAATCATCAGAGATGCACGCGATTACATTTAGAAATAGACAAGCTTTGTTTCCAAATGCACCAAGCAAAGATATCATTTCAATTTTATAAACTTGTATAAACCCAGCCAATATAAATCACAATGAACAGAACCAAAATAAAATATTTAACATAACAACAGCAAAGCCTCTAATTCGTAAACAAAATGAACTTGCAATAAATTCAGCATAAACTCTGGCACAATCTGCATATTTTTAAACTCTCAAGACAGACGTCACATCCCGAACCTCACAGGGATTGGCTGTCTACTGCGTTTTTCGTTTGATATTTGCATAAAGTCAAGAACACAGCTTCACAACAGGACACTTGTCAGTATGGCACAGTGGGTATTTCGTTCCCCATAGTGTCATCTTTGGGCACAGCGCCAGTTCCCTGAAAGGGAACATTCTCAGGTTACTACTGTTACCATTGTTCTCTGAGAAGGGAATGGGATGCTGTGTCCCTTTACCATCCTTGGTATGTGAGCGGCTTGCTTCAGCCAATCAGAAGCTGACGCTGCTTTGTTCCGGGTAACCCTTATAGCCTCCGCGGTACACCGTAACACGTCACAGGGTGACGCAGCACCCTGAATTATAGTTGCACACAGTTCCCCACAGCACCATCTTTAAACGCAGTGTCTTGTTTCCTTCTCAGGGAACACTGGTTACAGTCGTAACCTGAGACAAGATAACGAGAATAACGACATGTTTATATGAAATGTAGTGGAGTAAAAAGTATTATGCTTTGGAATGTAGTAAAGTAAAGGTAAAAGTTTCCCAAAATCAAAGTAATTATACTGTACAAATACTTGTAAGCCAAAGATAAAATGTAGCCACGTAAGTACTCTAACAAAGTAAAAATACTTTTTTCTGTCCTCCAAATGTTTTTAGAATGTGAGCAATGCCAGCGCAGAGCTCTTTGCTCAGTGCACATCTGATCATGTTGTCTGCATCCACGCTGCTGAATCATTGCAGATTCTGTTGATATGGCAGAATTTCATTTCGTTCTTTTCCCTCACAGATTACGGAGAGAAACAACACGGGTGGATGGAGGAAGCCACAAGTCTGGCAGGTGCAGTATCATTTAATACAGATTTGTATTGTGCTCTTACAGTCTTTTGTTAGTATTTCTGTTTAAATGACGTCTTGCGTTATGCTAGATATTTTTAAACGGCTTTACGGAGTACATTGGGATGAGAAATGCATTTTGTCTCTGGATTAAAAAAACTTCTAAGATCATAATCTATCATTGCCATAAGTGCCAGAAATATTTTTTGGCCTTTATGTACTTTTCTGTTAGATGTGGCAGCAATGTTAAAAAAAAAAAAAAAAGACCTGAGAACGTTTTTCTAATGTTCCCATTACAGTTACGAAAATGTTATTTCTGAATGTTTTCTGAATTAGCCAATGTTCTGTGAGCCTTCCCTGTCAGATGGGATGTTGACAGTGCTTCAGCTCATAGCATTGTCTAATAGTTTTACTCTCATCATCATTTTAGCCCGATCTTCAGAAGAAGTCCAGACATGACAAAGTCTCCTATGACCAAATCAGAGCAGCTGTTGAGGATAGATGACCATGATTTTACAATGAGACCAGCGTTTGGAGGTGAGCATGGGCTGCTTACATCTGAGATATCTGCACACAAACACTGGACACGCGCGCGTAAGACGAGAGTCACTGTATCGCTCATGCTTGAGTTTGTGTTGCACTTGGACTCGTGGTTAATACTTAATATGTTTTGTATTTATGGATGGTTTTAATTATTTAGTCCACGTTATGCAGTCTAACCTTATCTACTCTGAAATGATGTTCTTCCTCAGTGTTTCTGTCTTGTTTTCCAGTAAAAATATGTAAATATTCTTAAATCAAGATACATTTGATTTGATTCAAGTCTTGTTTACTGAAAATGTAAAACGTTGTTTTCACTTTGAATTAAGATGATTTTTCTGACCCCACTGGCAGATATTTGCTCTTGTTTTAAGCACAAACTCACTTCATTTTGATGAATTTTTCAGTAAACAAGCCTTAATATCTTCAGTCATGTTGCTTCTCCAGTAAATGTATCTTGATTTAAGAATGTTTAGATATTTATGTTGGAAAACAAGAGAGAAATACTGAGGACGAACATCAGTTTTGTAGTGTGACACACATATATGCAATTGGCAGAGACTTTAGTTCATTTTAATAATTTTTTCATCCCCTTTGAGAAACTTGATACCGTTTTACTCTCTACTGCAGAGAAGAGCATCCGTTTCATAACTTGTAACACTACAATACTTTTGATGAACTCGTTGGCTTTGGCTTGTCATGTGTGGAATATTCTGGCACTGGGGAAAAGGAAACAGAGTCTGTCGGCTCTCTGTGATCACTCGTGACCCACTTGCGTTTGAGCGCTCGTGTCCCGGAGCTAAAATAGGCCACAAACACAGCTAAATCCCGTCTGCTCACACACACCACATTACTGGAGGCACCCTGGACATATTTTCTAGAATGAAATATATTTTATGATAATGACATCCTTTCATTATTATCAATAAAAACGATTTTTTAAAAACAGTTTTCTCTTCGACAGGACCTCCGATTCCAGTAGGTGTGGACGTTCAGGTGGAAAGTCTCGACACCATCTCTGAGGTCGACATGGTGAGTGTTAATTAAGAGCACCTCATAAGTGTTATTATTATTATTATTATTACACAAATCTAGCTCTTGAGGTAAAGTACAGATAAGGGTTATTAAGGGTTATTATACAGTAATGGCCAAAAGTGATGTCCGGAGGGGGGTTTGACTAAACCATCAACATATGAGGAAAATATTCCGTATTTTTAAAAATATTTAAAATATGAAAATAGTGAAATAGTGAAAGTATTTATCTGACAAAATGATTTGTCAAGAAAAGGCAAGCTACAGGAAAAAGCATACACTGACTACGGCATAATCAGTTATTAATATTTCGCCGGTACTCTCTTGTTGATGCATTTGTTCATGATTTCTTTGTATGACAGCTTGGTCCAAATTCATGTTGCACAATTAGGCACGTTTCATAGCGTTATTATTATAAATAAAACAAACGACTCCAAGCACAACTACGCAATATGACTACAAAATATTTGACCGATTTTTATTAATATTTGAATAGGGTGAAGATGTGAATATTCCTCGGCCAGGCATCACCTTTGGACTTGGGAATGTTACTGTACTATACTTGAATCAAAGGGATAGTTGTGTCTGGATGAGTCGTGTGGAAAGTGCTGATGAATGTTTCCTACAGTACAGTACTGTGTTTCTTGGTGGTTATTAATCATTAAATGTAACACTGATGTCAGTATTCATATTGCTTTGTGTTGTACATAAGATTGTCCCGTGCCTCACTGGAACTGGTTCAGATGTTTTCGATTCTGTGTTAAAAGCTCAGTATGTCCAACATCTGATGTTTCCCATCAGGATTTTACGATGACACTGTATTTGAGGCACTACTGGAAAGACGAGCGCTTGTCCTTCCCGAGCACCAACAACCAAAGCATGACGTTCGACAGCCGGCTGGTGAAGAAGATCTGGGTGCCCGACATGTTCTTCGTTCACTCCAAAAGATCTTTCATCCACGACACAACCACGGACAATGTGATGTTACGAGTGCATCCAGACGGCAACGTCCTCTACAGTCTGAGGTGAGCCTGTCCGAAACCAGACGTTCATGAGCCTCTCTAATCATCTCACTCCTGAATTTCACTTAAAATTAGAATATGGCATAAAACATTCGAGATAAAGCAGCGTTTCCATCCCATGTGTTCAGGAGATTAAAATGGTCACTTCCTGGGAAACTGGCTCAAAATATCAGTAATAAAAGTGTAAGTTTCTGCAATCGGGCGGTTTTTCCCTCCATCATAAACGAGTGTGTCTCGAGCGTCAGACGAAACACAGTAAACGCTGTCATGTTCTCTTGCGTTCGGGAACACACTCGTGTATGAGATGCTTCTGGAGGGAATCAAACCAAATCATTCTGATCCAGAAACACCAAACCCACATTTGAGGTGCTGCGATGCCATTGGTCGGCTGGTTAGTCCATTAATCCAATCACAGCCTCTGCTGGGGTCACATGAGGTAATTTTTAGGGATTTATTCAGTAAATGTGTTTCCATCGTAGTTTATGTGAGTGTCTTCTTGTTGAATAAAAAATAATCTGCCTCAATTGAGCGCATATGTTTTTTATCCACATTTTTAGAAACTACGCACATCAGTTTCCATCCAGCATTTTTTATATGATATCCCAAAATTCAAAATAGGCGGTGGAAAATGACAATCCTATGACAAATGACAATACAGCTCAAACTATTCAATATGACCATAAACAATACAAAATAGACTGCTATAGAACTCTTAAAATGCAACAGTTAAGGCCCAATGTACTCAAGGTGAAGTTAATTTTATTCGTTCTTTGCTACAAGAGAGTTTGAAATACATTTGCAGTGATATACCTGTTTAGATGAATATGTAAATATGTGCTGCTCTTTCCTCTCAATAACAGAATAAACAAAGAAAACAGAAGTTCAGAAAGCATCTGATCATAGAGATGTGGATATGTTTGCTCTGAGATTCAGATCTACAGTCATGTCATGTTTATATATATAACACTTTATACAGTACATTTCTTTAAATCAGGAGTGTCGCTTTCGATTAGAATCACAGCTTCAGTTTCTGCTATAAAGCGGCTCTCAGTGTGTTCATGTTTTCACTCGCGTCTGAACGGAGGAAATGAACCGGAGAAGATTTACATCTCAGAGAAGGCGGAGCCTCAGAGCCACACCCACCTGTTACATCATCATCACTGACCAATGGGAGTTCAGAGGTGTTTACCAGCCAGAGCAAACTAACCAGATAGTTGACTTTGACGAGCTGTTTCAAACTCCAAACGAACTTTGATTTGGCCTGGTTTTGTTTGAAATGACGTCACACCAGTTTGTTCTTGAAGTATTTCGGGGCCTATACATACGTTTCTTTGAAGAAGAAAATAGTAAAATACATAAAAACCAACAATGTTACAAATGTTAACTACTGAACTGACAAAGATTTTCATCAGGACCGTTTCATTCAAATGAATCTCCATATTGACGGTTATGTGAGAGTTATGTTATTGTTAGTAGTTTGGTTTTGTTGTGGGCAAACCAGCGGCCATTACTAAAACAGTAGCAAAACTCTTCCATAACATGATATTTAAATATCAAACGTGGAAATAACAGAAGATGAACTGGTCCGTTCCACTTCCGATGCCGCTGGAGGACGTCATGAATCCTGTGCGTCGCCTGTGTGACTAACTCTCGATGTCTCGTGTGTCGTTGCAGAGTGACCGTCACTGCCATGTGTAACATGGACCTGAGCCGATTCCCACTGGACACACAGACGTGCTCACTCGAGATCGAGAGCTGTATGTACACACACACACACACACATTTGAATGTGGTGTCGTTGAACTGAAGGATTCAGATGTGGTGCTGGTCATTGGAGATGTGCCTGTTGATGTGATGATGTGGAGTACATGTGGTGTTTTCTCAGATGCGTACACTGACGACGATCTCATGCTTTACTGGAAGAAGGGCAACGAGTCGCTGAACACAGACGACAGGATTTCTCTGTCCCAGTTCCTCATCCAGAAGTTCCACACCACAACTAAACTAGCGTTCTACAGCAGCACAGGTAACCGCACTCACGCTCCCTCATATCTGATGTGGTTTATGCTGAAGTCCTTGAGCTTGGCAGGTTAGCACCATTCAATTCTCTGAACGCTTTTTTCCCAGTGCAAATATCTAAACATTCTTAAATCAAATTTACTAAAGAAGCAAAGTGACTTCTGCTTAGTTTAGCTCGTTCATTCAACAACGGCACGCGGATCTGCATCAACATGACTTCCAGCAAACTCTCTGCTCGCTGTTGGGGAGAATGAAAAATGCAACCAACCTCCTGTCATTTAATCTCGCCGTATTTGCAAAGATTTTGAACTTTTCTGATTAATCTTCTTCAGATAAAGTCTGAGATGACGTTGTGTGTCCATCTCATCCCTCAGAGTCGTTCAGTAGCACTTCTTTCCTAATACTTGTGTTTTCTCTCTTGGTTTTTGTTATAACGAGCTTCACAGCTTCCCAGAACGTTCCCTCAAGGTTCTCTCAAACAGTCTTTCAGTAAAAAGACCTGTGGCTCCAAAAGGCCGCAACAAAGGAAGGGACTAGAGATGCGCGGATGGGCTATTATTTCATCCGCAACCGCATCACAAAACTCATCATCCGTCCGCCATCCATCCGCACCAACGTTTTTGACCAATTTTCAAAACTGCACCCGCCCGCCATCCGCTGATTGCTGTATACATAATATTTTTCATTTGATTGGTTCAACCGCCCGCCACCCGCCCGAATTGAATTAAAATATTATTTTTCGTCACGTCATCTGCCCGATCCGCGGTTTATCCGCCAACTGCGCATCTCTAGAAGGGACACACTCGGTCGTCAGATTTAACTCAATATTTATTAACCGAACAGAAGACTAAACCAAACAAGTGCAAATGTAGTGACAGTAAAATCAGTAATGTAGTGTGTAGTGTGTAGGATGTAGGCATGAACTGTAGTGTGGCTCTAGTGTAAGTGCAACAACGGAAAAGACCAGCAACATAAACAAACAAAATGTGGAGCACCGAGGAGTAGTAGAAGGACTCCTTTTAAAGGGCATTAAGATAGGGCATTAAGATAGGGCATTAAGATAGGGCATTAAGATAGGGCAGGTGAGCGTAGAGTCACCCATCATCTAGAACACAGACATTAATAGAACGTTTGTTCAAGGTCTTTAATAATGTTCCCAAAACGTCAGCACTAAAACATTATTTATACATCGTTCATCTAACATTTTTCTGAAACATTTTTGTTGGAAGTTAGTCTAATATATTTTTTTAAACATTACTACTTACTACTTTCTTTCAGATGGTTCAGAGAACATTGTTCCCATAATACTTGCAAAACAATAAAACATTCGCATAGACAAGAATTTATTTTAAGAACATTCAGAACAAACGTTTTCATAACTTAATGGGAACATTAATAAAACATTTTATAAAAAAAAATTGTTAGCTGGGTACATATGTTGTTAAATACGCATGATTTCAGAACTGTGCTTTTGTTGGCACACTCATCGCTGTGCTTTTCTCAGTTGTTGCCAGAGTTCTTCAATATTGCATCTGCTGTTACACTACAGTTAGTTCTGGTCCTCCAGCAGCGTACAGTAGAGGTCTTCACGGGTCCAAAAATTCGTGCCCGAACCCGAAAGAGACCCGTAATGTGCTACACCAAACCGACCCGGACCCGTCTATTATTTCAAAAGCTGGACCCGGACCCGTGCAAAACCGAGAAATGCTTAACCGGACCTGACCTGGACCCATCTATTATTTGAAAGCTGGACCCGAAACCGCCGGGAAGACACAGACCCGACTGGACCCGATTGTCACATATTCCAGCTTAAACTGCTATTACAAGTCAATAAACCTGTTGCGAAAAATACTTTTTGTCTTACCTTTAGTTTGTCAGATTCAGACTCGATGCAGAGCAGAGAGCACGGAGATGATAGCAAATAAATAACGTCAGCGGCCATGCCATGGCACTGAACGAGCAATCGTTATTATAGTTCAAAAGGGCAAACAGTCAAAGTTATAAACAAGACGGTTAATTTATTGTAAAATCTAAAGCGCGGTTTGGCGGTCCCTCACTGAAGCTCTGGTAACTGGTTGCCATAGAAACATGACACGCGCTTGAGACTGCACATGCGCGCTAGCTGGATCAACCTAAAATATGCTTTTTAACGCAATTTATTTTGAGCGTCAAAGTAAATATTCATGTGACAGTTCACCTCAGATATGTTGCTGATTTGAAATATATTAGGCCTAAATATGAGTGTGTCAAGACTCAAGTCTGCAAGCATTTTTGAGATTTGAACTACTTTACTACTATGTCACGTAATAGGAACAGAAACTCAAAATGACACTTAGTACATACTAGTAGTAGCCTAGTACATATGTCAATAATTACTGCCAAGAATAAAACATATAAATAAAATAAACTAATATAGAAAATAATGATCTGATTCCCCACTGCACACAAAACTATGCATGGCAACAAACCATTGGCTATATGACTTAATTAAACAACCATAAAACATCTTGAAGTGTGCACTGTGCAACTGTGAATTCTGTGCAATCAACGTGCATTCAATTATTTGCTTGCGAGTATATATTTATATTCAACATAAATGTTCTTGAAACCCTGCCCTAAAAAAAATTTAAATTAAATATTCAATGCTAATATGCAATGCAACAAAAAATAACATCAGCTCTCTAAGCTGTGCTTGTCTTATCTTTAATAAAGTGGTGCATAGACAGAGGTCTAGTAGGGCTGCTTTAATTTTCATGTTTGGCCTACATGTTGCTATTCAGAAACAGCGAAGCATTTACACTAGCAGTGCTGAGGCAGGTCCGACGATTCTCCAACGTGCGACCAGAGATGCTGAAGGCTGACTCACAACTCACACTAGATGCAGGCACACAGAGTATTTTTCTTGCCAGTTGTGCCATTGATGGAAACATATTTTGGTTGTGTTTCCAAAAACTAAGAATGTCTCTATCATTTTCCATTGTGGGCTTGTGCTTTAAATATTGTTCTAGTTCATCAACCCCGGTATCCAGTTCTGCATCCTCGACGTCAGCCCACTGGCTAAAGTGTTGCACTGGTCCTGGTCCTGGTGCAGGCCCAGCCATCTCCTCTGTATCCTCCTCTTGCATCTGCTGGGCATTCACCTCAGTTGTAGCTCTTTTAGGGAAGCTGGCCAACTCTCCACGTGCACTTTCATATATTTCCTCCCTCTCTTTTGCGGTGAACATCCGAAGCTGCTTGAATTTTGGCCAGAGCAGCACGGCAAGCTTTTCATGGTGTCCCAGAACTATCCGTTCAGCCAAAAGTCCCATGCACCTATTAAATAGAATAGAATTAGTTGAATAATCCATTAAAAAAAACACACAAAAAAAAATATAGCAAACAGTGAAAAAATTAAATGCATAATAATAATAATTCTTTTTTTTTATTTTAGCACATGTACATATACAGGCAATCTGTTAGAAAATTAGAAGAGTAATTATTAGACACTTACCTGTGTTTCAGTATCCTGAGTGGCACTGGATCAGCTTGGGACTGTGATATTTGGGACTTGGGACTGTGTCATCAGCGTGGTTTTCCAGAGGGGCACTAAGTTAATTGTACAATATTTTGAGCCACTGAGCTCCTCAGTTGCCTGCTTAAAAGGCTGCAGGAATTGGACAAGCATCTGAAGAATGTCTTTGGATATGTGCTGCCTGCACATTTTCACCTTGGTCACTGATAAACACAAGTTTGTCGATCTCATCTGGGACCAGACCAAATTCACCTAGTTGCTTGAGCAGTTCTGTCTTCAGGTTTAAAGCTGTTTTCTTTGCCCCGGATGGAAATGCACATGTACATATGATCCTGGTATTAAACTCCCAGGCATCATCTATATAATGCAGTGTGATGCAGGTGTAACTGATCTTCCTATGGTCATCTGTCCACATATCTGTGGATGCTCCGAATGCCAGTCCCTCAGCTATGGCTTTCCTAACTGTTGGCAGGAGCTCTGCTCTGAGACTTTCGTATTTTTTCTGTGTGAAACGAGATAGCGTCACACCAGAAGGAAGTAAGTCCTTCACATTACACCGGCCATGTGTTGCTCCCGTGTCTAATATTGTCTGCGCCAAGTCGGTGAACGCGGGAGTTTCAAACATGCTAAAGGCCCTTAAATCCTTTGCGCAGACTTTAGTGCATTTTTCCAAAATCGCATCCTTTGCTTTTTTTGGAACTACACCCAATCTAAGAAAAGGCGCCACTGAAGATTGGGTCAAAACAGTTTTACCACACGACCTGGTGTGCTTTAAAAGATGCGATGTGCCAGTTTTTGTTGAATCAAACTTCAACAGTGCGTCACACGTTTTACACTTAACTGCACTTACTTTTTTCTGATGTTCGTCTACAATATGCATGAAGGCTGCCCAGACAGAAGAGGTGCCCATAGGTTTTACCTCTTTATACTCATTGTTTTTTAAGCTTTTTTCGCACATCGCTCATGAAGGTATCCATTATTACCGTGCGTGCACTTGCATTAACTTTGAGTCTGCGCGCTCTGCTTCTAACGGCAGGGAGAGAGAGAGAGAGAGAGAGAGCGAGAGAGCGAGAGAGATCGCCTTGTACTCACAGGTACAGCTCACACTTTTCTTTTCCTAATTTTACAAGTTGCAAGTTACAAAAAAACACAAGCAGTGTCTAATCACGGCCGGGTTTTCTCCGAGTCTGATCTGACTCCGATCGCATGGGTATTACACACAATGTTAAACAGACCCGGGACCCGAAGTAATAGATTCGGACCCGACCCGGACCCGGCTGATCATTTAAAATATAGACCCGAACCCGTACGGGTCCCGGATCGGGTCCCGGGTCGACGGGTCTCGGGTTCACTTTGAAGACCTCTAGCGTACAGTAACGGGTCAACAGCAGTGGGCTATTATCCCTCCAGCAGGTGGAGGCTCGTGCTCATCCGCTCTGTCCTAACCTCTGGTCTGAGACTGCTGGTCTGAGACTGGTCTGCTGGTCTGAGGCTGGTCTGCTGGTCTGAGACTGCTGGTCTGAGACTGGTCTGCTGGTCTGAGGCTGCTGGTCTGAGGCTGGTCTGCTGGTCTGAGGCTGGTCTGCTGGTCTGAGACTGCTGGTCTGAGACTGGTCTGCTGGTCTGAGGCTGCTGGTCTGAGACTGCTGGTCTGAGGCTGGTCTGCTGGTCTGAGACTGCTGGTCTGAGACTGCTGGTCTGAGACTGGTCTGCTGGTCTGAGACTGCTGGTCTGAGACTGCTGGTCTGAGACTGGTCTGCTGGTCTGAGACTGCTGGTCTGAGGCTGGTCTGCTGGTCTGAGGCTGCTGGTCTGAGGCTGCTGGTCTGAAACTGGTCTGCTTATAAACAGACACTACAAATGAAATGTAGTTTACAAGACAACTGTATGTCGAGCCATACCTGCCATAACGCTTCCTCCGCTGTGTTGTTGGAACAACATGTCTAAATGTCTGGCAAAACAACTTCTACACCATTCGCAAGTCTTGTGGAGTGTAGCGCTGAGCGGAGAGGAATGAAATCATCTGGCCGTTTCTTTGAGTAACAGTAACTCTAATAATATTGTAAACACTCGCCTGCGAACACTGCCGTATCATCGCACAACTTTAATCTACATCTGTCTTTTCCAGGCTGGTATAATCGGCTCTACATACACTTCACTCTCCGGCGGCACATCTTCTTCTTCCTGCTGCAGACGTACTTCCCCGCGACGCTGATGGTCATGCTGTCCTGGGTGTCCTTCTGGATCGACCGCAGAGCCGTGCCTGCAAGAGTTCCTCTCGGTGGGACAAACTCCTCAAACTCTTCTGATCAAACATAATTAGACATTCCTTAATCTCTCAGTAATTATGTAGTGTAAGGAAGAGATTGTTCAGTTGTACAGAAAGAATCTTAAAAATCAGGTTGTAACAGTTCTCAGTACTGCAAAAATGAATTTCTTACTCTGTGTTTTTGTCTTATTTTCCAGTATAAATATCTAAACATTCTTAAATTATTTAAATGACCATAGTGCATGAAATGTGCTATATAAATAAACTTGCCTTGCCTTGCCTTAAATCAAGCAAAATTACCAGATATTAAGCCTTGCTTTCTGAAAAAATTATTAAAATTGAGTTTATGCTTAAAACAAGAACAAATATCTGCCAGTGGTGTCAGAAAAATAATCTTGTTTTCCCTTTGAATTAAGTTGATTTTTCTGACCCCATTGGCAGATTTTTTCCCTGTTTAACCCTAAACTCACTTTTTTCAGTAAACAAGACTTAAAGGTCCCATGACATGAAATTTTCACTTTCTGAGGTTTTTTAAATTAATATGATTTCCCCTAGCCTGTATATGGTCAGGCTAGGGGAGTTTCCAAGTTTCTAGAAATTTTAATCGGTGTAAATCGAGCTTTTGCTATCTTTCTCTGCCTTTGAGAAAATGAAAGCTCAACCGGGCTGATCTTGAATCTCCTCCTTATGACGTCATAAGGAGAAATGCTACCTCCCCTTTCTCTGCTTTGCCTGCCCAGATAATATTTCTCGCCCATGAGAAAATGAGCTAGGAAGTAGAAACGCGCGACTTTTGAGCGAATAATTGCTCAATAATTGTATGTACAAATGAACACCGACGCCTTTTTTTAGTTCCTTCATCCAAGTCCCAGAAGAACCAGTGGATTAATTTCATTTTCTCTGGAAATGCGCCGACACAACTTCCCAAAGTTTTGCATGTCTGCGGCAAACATTTCACCGACGACTGTTTCCTCAACTTGGGTCAATACAGAGCTGGGCTTGCTGAACGTCTGAAACTAAAGTCTGGATCAGTAGCTGCTACCAACTCTCTTTGGCTCAGCTACACACCTCGGACAAGTAGGCTAAGTCAACTAATGATATATAAGTGTGTTGCTTTACTGTTTATGGTTACCTAGCTTGTTAGATGTAGAATGTGGCTGTACATTAAGTAGCTATGCAGTTACTTGCGCTAATGTAAAGGTAGACAGCATCAAGTATGCGTGTGAATACACACACTAGTGTTGTACACTTCTTTGCTATTTGGATAACCGTTTTCCTGTTGGTTATATGGCGTGCGCGATATCCGCATTTCAAGATCGCAGAGCTTGATGTAATTGTAATAAGATAAATTACAGACGTTACAGATCTCTCATGAAAAGGCAACAGTAGGTTAGCGTTAGCTACATGATAATAACTGTAAATCATCCGAATAAAGTACCGTATCCATAGCCTGACTTCGTCATACTCATATTCTAGTCAGAATGTGAGTCTGATACTGCTCCATAGAGATTTGATTATGGGGCGTGTCTCAACCGAAACAGGAAAAACAACAACTCTGCACTCAATTGGATAGACCTACAACCAATCAGAGCAACGGAGTAAATGACGCATGTTCTTCATTCATATTTTCAACCAACAAAAGGTCGCGGCTCACTGTTCCTCTTTTAAAATGAATGCGCTGTGGATATCTTCTATAACAGACGCGATGGCGGAATCTACACATGATGTTTCATAAACAAAGTTCGGGAGGAGCACGTACAAATAATCAATCCAATATCAACTTGTCATCAAACAATACCATGTCTAACGTTACCCCTATCTATCAGCATGAGGAAGCATATTCACTCTGTCAACTTACCTAACACTCCTTGACAGTTTTTCAGCATCCCTCCACCACCCCGAATCCTCACTCTTGTCTTGTTCTCTCACAACCAGGAATACGGGGGGAGTATGGCTACCGAGCCCACAGCCCTCTCCTCGGACAGCACGTCATATACGCATTTATTCTATCTGACTTATTTGTGTGAACTCGTTAAATCTCATATACGCATTTATTCTACGTTAAATCTCATATACGCATTTATTCTATCTGACTTATTTGTAAGTGTGAACTCGTTAAATCTCAATTCTCCAGCTGCAGTCGTCTTTGTTGTAAACTAATTCAACCCAACCGCTCTTTGATGACGTGGGTGATTACGTAACCGCAGATCATCTGTCCATCATCGATTAAAGCCCGCCCTGGCAATTTGATTGGCTCGGCCTTTTGGGAGCCGGGCATAATTACTCCTCAACGGATCGAGTCCAGACCGAACTTCCCGACCAAAAAATGTTGTGGGCGGGGTTCGGGCTGGCACCCAGGCTACCGTATCCAGACATAATATTTTAAACTAACCATTCGGAAACGTCCTGCTGGAGCCGCTGAGTTGCAACTTCTTCATCCATTGCTTCTCCATCCGGATCAGATTCTGGGTCAAACTGAGATGCTTGGACGACTGCGTGTCTTCGTGCCATTGCAAAATATCCAAAGTAAACATGCACGCCACGGTACCGTTGCCGCAAGATGGTCAAGACCACACCCACCCTCCACCTTGCGCCGCCTTTCTCCTCCTCATTAGCATTTAAAGCTACAGACACCGAAAAGGCCTGCCTGAAGGAAGCTCATTCTGGGACTGGCTTGTAGTGGCTATAATTCTGCACCGAGGCTGAATTTTTGGAAAGAGATTTCAGATACAGTACTAGGGACCACTAAGGCCTATATTAAAGCCTACAAAAAGTAGCATGTCATGGGACCTTTAAAGGTTGTTTTTACCCAAAATGGAAATTCTGTCAATATTTACTCGCTCTCATGTCGCTCCAAACATGTAAGACTTTTGTTCATTTGTGAAACACAGATGAAGATTTTTTTTTTAAATGAAATCTGAGGGATTTCTGTCTCTCCATTGAAAGTCTTTTTAGCCAATATGTGCTTCCAATGCTTCAAAACATTAATAAAGAAGATGGTCAAATAAACCGGTTTAATCAAGGGCTAAAGAGAGTTAAATCTGTTGACCATATAAAGCGATCGTGTCTCCTCTGAAGACTTGAGTTAAGATATCTTTATGAATGTACTGGAGCGCCTGAGCTTTTAGGTGAATAGACTTTCAATGGAGGAACATGTTTAGAATATTTACTGTATATATTAGATATTTGTGCTGGAAAACAAGACTACTGACTAAGTACTTACTACCTACTAACAAGACTAAATATGAAAATTATATCCAACCAATGCTTTCACACAGGCATCACCACCGTTCTCACGATGTCCACCATCATCACCGGAGTCAACGCCTCCATGCCCAGAGTCTCCTACATCAAAGCGGTGGACATCTACCTGTGGGTCAGCTTCGTCTTCGTCTTCCTCTCTGTTATCGAGTACGCGGCCGTCAATTACCTGACCACCGTACAGGAGCGCCGAGAGAGGAAACTCAGGAATCAAGTAAGACGCCACTTTTCACTTTGCCAAAATAATGACTGTCTGATGCTGGTAGACAAACATGACGAGAGGAAAAGAGTAATACAGAGACATAATGAAAATTCACATTTAGAGCCATTTAGTTTTCCTCAGTTACTGTACTTAAATACATTTTTAGTTTTCCTCAGTTACTGTACTTAAATACATTTTCAAGTGTCTGTGCTATATCCGAGTATTTGTCTGTTAGGAAACATTCACTTCACTACATTCCAAAGCATAATATCATTATTTTTACTCAATTTCATTAAAAACATATTGTTCCTTGTTATCGCGAACTGAAGAAATCGCTGCACGATACCCAAGCTGAGATGCGATAGCGATGTTGGACTCGTGAACGAGCTGATTCTTTCCAAGCGTTCTAATCTTTGTCAGAGCTTGAATGGCACAAAAGTAAGTTGCTAATGCCAAATTTGAGAATTAATAAATCTTATTTAGGTCATGACAGTCAGTTATTTGTGAACTAAATCTGCTGTAAAAGTATATAAGTATAATAATAAGTATAATGTATGACAAGTAAAAACTTAAAGGGGGGGTGAAATGCTCATTTTCACTCAATCTCCTGTTAATCTTGAGTACCTATAGAGTAATATTGCATCCTTCATATCTCCAAAAAGTCTTTTGTTTTATTAAATTTTTAACAGAAAGATAGGCTGTACCGAGTCTTTCCGGAAAAAACCGAGCGGCTGGGGGCGGGCCCTGTGGGCGAAGCTTAGCTGTGCTAACGCGCCAAGCTAGTGACAACACACAGAGACATTTGTTCAACAAACAGTTTTACTCACCGTCCGGTTCCAACGCACGACCGCGAACCTTTATCATTGTGACTGCTCGATCCTTAAGCATTAGACGATCTGCAAATCCGTCGATATGGGCTTTGTTTATAAAACAATCATCGTCGAAATGCAGGGAACAACAGTCTTACACAACTCCGTTTATGCTCAGGAAAACAAACTCCATCCACGGGTTCCTTAATGCTGGGTTCTTTGGGAATCTGTGCAGGGTTGTCTTGCCCTGGCAACCAAAAACACACTTCTTTGGTGACATTGACTTCCCAAAAGCCGGGCAGGGCGCTTTGATGGCGAACTGCTTTCACTCTCTTGCTCTAGTCTACGAGTGCGCGCGCGGCCGCGATCTTACCGGAGAAGTGCCCTTAGGACCCATATAAGGAAATTCCGCCCTATCTTACGTAAGACAGAGCCATACTCGAAAAAAACTTTCCGAAACTTGTGACAACCCGGAAGGAGTATTTTTGGAACAAAACTTAGTTTTTGAAACTTTGTCCATGTTTAGCATGGGAATCCAACTCTTTACCAGTGTAGAAAACTCAGTATGCATGAAATAGCATTTCACCCCCCCTTTAAACTGACTAGTTCTGACTAGGATTAAATCAAGCGTAGCTTCAGTTCTGGCGGGTCACGTTAGTCAAGCTCTCATCAGTGACTCTCAGCTGATCCACCTATAGGAATACGAGGCCTATCACTGTATAGATATATAAGCTCCTTCAGTATTATCAGCAGCGATCGCGTTTCTCAGGAGCTGATTACCCTCCTCCCTCCCCAGCTCCTCCTCTCCTCAGTCAGGATTCGGCATTATGATTCCCCTTGTACCTTGTACTTCGTCCACCACTGTCCATCCCACAGCGCTACTTTCCCATTGTTTTCAATGTAAACGCGACAGACAGACGTCTTTAACCATTGCACTCGTGTCTTCTGCATTGTCTCGCATACGACACAGCGTTCTAAACACGGGCGCTCAAGTTAAAAGAAGTCCAAGTTTTAAAAATACGCACCTCTAGACATCTAGTGTTTTCCCCGTTTCACTGACCTCCATCTCTTACGCTCTGTGTGAACCGGCCCTAACATGTCCGTCTGTGTTTATGGCTCAACATTGCAGTTGCCTTGCACATGTGGGATAGCAAACCCAGACGAGGACATGATGATGACCACATGCTACAGCGACGTGGATCCCAACACCACGGGGACTTACGGGATGCCGGAGAACGGCGGGAGGCAGGAGAGGATCTTGGCCCAGCTTACCCTCGCCGACGGTCAGAGCACGGGTCGGGTCAGAAGCTCACGGAGCTACGTCAACATCTGGATAGACACTCATGCCATAGACAAGTACTCACGAGTGATCTTCCCTGGCGCATACACCCTCTTCAACATCATCTACTGGTCCATCTACTCCTAACGGGATCATGTTGAACATCATCTACTGGTCCATCTACTCCTAATGGGATCATGTTTAACATCATCTACTGGTCCATCTACTCCTAACGGGATCATGTTGAACATCATCTACTGGTCCATCTACTCCTAACGGGATCATGTCGAACATCATCTACTGGTCCATCTACTCCTAACGGGATCACGTTTAACATCATCTACTGGTCCATCTACTCCTAACGGGATCACGTTTAACATCATCTACTGGTCCATCTACTCCTAACGGGATCACGTTTAACATCATCTACTGGTCCATCTACTCCTAACGGGATCATGTTTAACATCATCTACTGGTCCATCTACTCCTAACGGGATCACGTTTAACATCATCTACTGGTCCATCTACTCCTAACGGGATCATGTTTAACATCATCTACTGGTCCATCTACTCCTAACGGGATCATGTTTAACATCATCTACTGGTCCATCTACTCCTAACGGGATCAGTCCACTCCAGCGGCTCGGAGGACGCTGAACGGCCACTGGGTCTCTCCGCCTTCATGATCCAGTGTCTCCAACGCTTTTCTGTTTGTGTCGTATGTTTTTGTAATTTAATGACAGCAACGTTTTAAGGAAATATTTGTTTGAATAATCTGTTATTCCTTACAAATAAAAAGGAGGAAATGTCTAGGAATCAGAGAACTGATCTGGGAAAAGCTGATCTGATATACTCCACATTTAGATGAATATGTAAATATGTGCTTTCCTCTCAATAACAGAATAAACAGAGAAAACAGCAGTTCAGAAAGCATCTGATCATAGTGATGTGATATGTTTGAAACATCTGAGATTCAGATCTACAGTCACGTTTATTTATACAGCACTTTATACAGTAGATTGCTTTAAAGGAGTCATAACCTAGTATTACCTTGGATACCCACTGCTGTATTATAGTCTTTCAGGCCCTTCTAAAAAAGAAAAGTGGAAAAAAAATAAACACAGAGCTCCTCAGACCCTTATTTCTGAAGGCATTATTGTCTCGCGAGATCTGATGCGATTTTAATAATGCAAATGAGGGGCGCGTTGATTGGTTGCAGGAAGGAGGGGGGTTGACACCGCAGGTAACGCTTTAGCATATCATTCCAAAATGACATCATGGCGCAAGTTGTGATTGAACCCGACCTGGCCGCGACCGGCTTCCCGGCCAGTGTATAAGCGTTAGGCAATCAATATACAACAATAGCCGAATTCATGATGATCTCAGTCATTTGTTTTTTGCAAAGTAATGTTAGCAGCCATTCCCCATGTTTACCTCGAAGCTAATACTCCCGCCAGTGTTGTGCCTGAACGCGTTCATTGAACGATAGTTCATGAACTCGTTCATATTTTGGGCGAACGTGAACTGAACGTACCGCATTACTGCCTGATGAACGTTACTGTGAACTCGTTCATTCTGGTGTCTGTGAACGCCACGCTCTCTCAGTTTAACTTCGTTCAGTAGGATGCCAGATTTCTATAAAGCCTTCCAGGCGAAAACCCACCTAAAACACACCGTAAACCGGCCTTAATATGTAGCGGAAAAACACCCAATCTGGCAACACCAGCCACCAGTGTCCATTGACTCTCTTGTTCGATCTCGTTCATCAAAATGAACAAATCTTTTTTCGAGTCATTTCGTTCATTTAAGGGGCTTTAAATGTTACTATTAACTGGCAAATTCCCCGAACACATCCACCTACGCAATCTTGCTCATATTCTGAATTAAGAAATCATTATAATGCAGTCAAAAATCGTTTACAGGGAACATAAATAATTACTTCACCTCGAGTCTTTCGTTTATTTGTCTAGTGACAGACGCAATAGCATACAATAGCCGCATTAGCAGTTAGCTGCTGTTTGTTACACACAGTAGAGCAATAAAAACACAGTCTTACCGTTTCAATTGCAGGCAAGTCTCTGATTGTTGGAATGGCGCTTTTCCCGAGCTTCGATGCCAACTTCGCCTGATATTGCCCCAAATTTGTGAAGGATTCCGGCGTACAATGTTTAGCACAGCACAAACACCTAACGATAAGCCAGTGGGAAGGGTTGAAGGAACCGCGTCATTAAAAATGAATTTAATCCACTGGTCCCTGATAGCTAGGTCCGTTCTTGGTAGAGAAAACACATTTACATGTTGATTCTGGCAGTCAACAACAGAGCAACTCACGTGTGCACTACGTTTCTGCATCTTTCTCGACTGAATATGAGGGGGAGAGGGGCAGGGCTTCCTGCTGCGGTGTCCATATATGGTATATCCTGCCCCGTCTTGACGTCAAGACGGGGCTGAAATCAAAATTTCGTATTTGAGTGCGCGTGCACGACACGTGGGCTATTTTACAAACCCTGAGGTAAACAAACGCTTCACTTTTAAATATCGGCTTCCCGGCCAGTGTATAATCATTATGCAATCATAACATACATTGATTCTCGTGGAAAAGTGAAAATTGCAGGTTATGACTCCTTTAAAGCAGCAGCTTTACAGTATTAAACATGACAGAGTCAGTGTCTCTTTCAGCTTCAGTTTCTGCTATAAAGCGGCTCTCAGTGTGTTCATGTTTTCACTCGCGTCTGAACAGAAGAAATGAACCGGAGAAGATTTACACCTCAGAGAAGGCGGAGCCTCAGAGCCACACCCACCTGTTACATCATCACCACTGACCAGAGCCACACCCACTTATTACATCATCATCACCGACCAGAGCCACACCCACCTGTTACATCATCACCACCGACCAATGGGAGTTCAGAGGTGTTTACCGGCCGGAACGAACATTTCCAGATAGTTCACTTTGACAAGCTGTTTTTTTAACTCCTGAAACGAACTCCAAACGAACTCGTTTTGTCCTGGTTTTGTTCGAAATGACGTCACACCAGTTAATTCTTCGATTTCGATATTTCGGAGCCTTTATCAAGCTACAAATATCATTACCCAGCTAACACAAATCTGTTCTAAGAACATTTTGCTAACATTCCCATTAAGTTATGAAAACATATCTGAATGTTCAAAACCGTTTTATTACACAGATGTGGAGATGATCTGTGTAAATGTGCAGCCGCTCTTCACACAAAACAACAGATTCTGTATCAAAGACGATTTCATAATTCAATCATAAATCAAGTTTCTCACACAAGCTTCCTCTGCTGGCGTTCACATGAACCTTTCTGCATGATTTTGATATTTTATATTGACATGTTGAAGATAAAACCTTTATAACACAACATTACAATATCTGTATTTACTAATGCTTTTTATAATGTAATTTTTCATGTTTACTATTAACTGTGCTGTGTTGCATATTAGTTATGAAAAAATGCATAGTTTATTTTTATGTTTATTTTTATTCAACAGAAGAAAAAGAAACCATTGATATTGTGTGATTCTGCATTGTGCATTACTCTTCTGAACACATGGATGATGTTAAACCTTTGTTTTAATCCTTCTGAACATTAATGACCGTTGTTCTTGTTCGGGATGGTCTAATCTCCTGCTAATGGACGTGAGGCGAGCGCTGGACTCGGACTGTAGATATAGCTATTGTTCGTGTCATGACTCCTAGGATCATATTTTGTGTTTTAGCTCATGATTTACACTTTTTATGATTGTTGTAGAATTTATACAAACCCTATTTAAACCTGTGATTTCTCATCACACTAGACATAAATAAACACCGTTTTATTAAGCTTCTTGTTTCAAGTTGTTTTAATAAATGCTATTCCCATTACACAAGCATTTATATTCTGAAGTACAGTACGGTTCCTTATCGGCATCAGTGTTTCCATGAGGAACTTTTAGAGAAGAATCCACGGACTCTTTCCATTTCACAAACTTATGAGAGTGGAAAAGGTTCTTTAGATTTTCTGAATATTCTTCACATAAATAAATAAATAAATAAATAAAAAGTGTAAGAACTGTTCAGTGGAAGGTTATTTGCGGAGCCATTCTTCTGTGTTCTTCATCGCAATAGTTTCCTCTGATGATTCACAGTGATCTCTTGTTTGCTCGGTGTGCATTAATATATTTTTTCTGTTTTGTTCATGATCTTTGAACGGGAAACTTACATGGTTTAATCGGCACCACTTCACACCATTAAAACCCTTCTGTCCACTCAGGATCAGGGCTGTGAAGAAACAAATTACAAATACTCACGTTACTGTAATTAAGTACTTCTTAAATCAGACATTTTACTTTTTAAAGTAGTTTAAAAATTGTGTACTTTTACTTGAGTATTTTAAGTGATGTGACTGTACTTTTACGCCGCTACTTTCCCTCCGTTTGTGGTCGTAACATTCTTGCTTTAATTTTATCTTTATCCATCAGCGTGATTGGATAGAGAGTAATCGGTCTCGTGACTCCCGTCAAATCAGATCTCTCCATTTAACTACAGCAGGAGATGGTGCAAACTCATGTGGAAGCTGTGATGGATGTTTTAATTAATCATACCTAACATTTATTTTCCTTGCAGGAATAACTTTCATATGTTTTTGAAACCTAAATGTTTCCAAAAACTTTAGTCAACGTCAGTCAGTCTGTGAATCATCTGGGTAATGAATCTAGACAGATGTGTAAAGATAAAAACTCATGAGATTGAGTAACACAGCTTCTACCTAGTAACAGAAGGGTTTGCTGGATATGAAGAACCAATCATACTGTAGGAAAATTAGCGCATCCTTCAATCATCAATTTAATCGCAAAATCAGCATTTAATTCTTCCTCTAATTTAAAGGAACTTGTTAAGGTAAATGCTTACCTTACCTTAATGATTACTGCTGATGATCTATGCCTACAGGGCCCGAAATCAGGTGTGAGGTTGCGGGTATACGCGGCCCGTATGGACTCTACAGACTACGACCGGAGCTAGAGGTGAATGGCATAGTCAGGGGTTTCATCTATTTTATTACAGTCAATATATAATCCATTATCATTGCCATTTACATTTAATGTATTATAACATCATTCGCAGCTATTGACATTCAGGCTCTTTATCCACTTATCCTGGAAAAATGTTAATGTTGAGCCTTGGATAATAATGAATATTAACTTGAAATTAATGAATCAAGATTTACCTCTGCTAACTGTCTCAAGACGAAGATAACGGTATTCTTACATGGTTGGTTTAGCTATGATGCGATTGCCGATGTTCTAAAATTCTTAACTCCAACTGCCCAAAACTGGCGCAGACTTTAGGCAACTATTGTCAACTCGTCTAGACTGCAAATCTGAGCAAAAGTTGAGGTGTATTCTAGCCTTAAGATGTGAGGTAAGTGTTAAGGTAGTTTCAATGTAAAGAGCTGTGTTAAATTTAGCTAGTCATATAGTTTTACTAACACAGATCATTCATATTGGCCTCTTCACCCGTAAGAGTTGGAGTGAGCTGTTGTAACCACAGTGTGGAGAGGATTTCATAGTTCAGTTCAGCCTAAGAAACCTCTCCGTCTGTGAGGACGAACATGAGCTGAGCCGACTCCTCTTCCCCATCAGGAGGCTGGTGTTCGGGTGCAAGCGGAAGACAACACTGGATATTTGTGTCAGGCTAAACATACTAATAATGTTTAGTTTATACAGCGCCTTACCCAAGCTCAAGGACACTTCACAATAACAGTAAAGAACAGGCAATCAGCACATGCATAATAAATGGACAATAGACATTTGCCCAGCCCAAGAACTAATGGTTAATGGTTGTGAATTATGGAGAACTAATAAAATGCTTTTCTGGATTTATTGCCCCACTAGTTTCCCCCTCTGACCTTATCTGGCACAGAGCTGACCCATGTGAGGCGAGGTCACTCAGGGCCGGCTGGCGAACACCTGTATTTGTACCTGTGTAATTTGATATGCCATCTCCTTTAGCAAGGCTGACCCATACAGGCGTGTTGACCATTCACAGAAACTGGATTACTGTGTGTGTGTAACCCTCCGTTTGACAGTACAACTTACAATACATTCTATAAATATAAATACTATTAGATGCTGCATTTAAACATGTGGAATATGACGACATGCTGTGCATTAAAGCTTCTTTATATCTCGCAGCATAAGCAGTAACTCATGTGTGTCCCTCTAGTGGCGGATGGGTAACCTGCGAGGCACTCGTGGAGGAACACTGGTGATTCAGTGAGTCGTGCTTCGGCTCTTCAGAGAGGATGAATATGATGTTTGATTTTAATGTCGCCCCCTCTAAAATATAAGACAACTAAAAGAAACTGAAATCAATATATCCATCAGTAATATCTTTTGTGTAGATAACGGTCTTCCACTGTTGTGCCGATTCATTGAAAACAATTACTTTAAAATAAATAACGTTACAAAAGTTAATCACTGACGATTTGATTTGTCGGCTTAAACCTTGAGTTCTCAGCCAGACTGAGGTTAATGAGCTTTATTACAGGTCTGGTACTGTACTTCATTTTTCTGCTTCTAAACACTTTTCTGAACAAGGTTTGTTTCATCAACAGATGATTCCTTAGATGGTTACCTTTTTAAATGATTTATTGTTAATAATGTTGCTCATTAGTTATGACTCCTAACACTCAGCACTAACACAGCCGTAAGATGGGAAACGTTGGTGGCTGTTGAAGAGATTCCCCTTCCATATATAAAGCGATGAGTGCTGAAAAAAGCACTATATAAATTAAACAAATTTTATTATCATCAATGACATTTCCAGCAGAATCCGACCTGACAGCTCAAATTATACATCATCATTATAAGCTCACCCTCGTGGATCTGAGTAAGAGATCCGGCGGGACCAGAATGCCAAGAACCCTGATTTGAGTCCATTTATACAAACAAGAAAAAAGCTTCATACCACAAAAACAAGATCAACTGTCATGTATATTTCATAAGAGTTTTCACGGCTTTATTTTTCATGGTTTTCGGCAGGCTTTTGAAGCAATGCATGCTTAGTAATCTCAGGTTTATGCACAGGCTGATCATGTAGGGATAGTTCACACAAAAATGAACATTAGCCCCTGATTTACTCACTCTCAACTCATCCTAGGTGTGTGTGACACTCTCCTTTCAGACAGAGTTATATTAAATGTCCTGGCTCTTCCCAGCTTTATAATGGCAGTGGATGGCTGGGTGCGTCCATGATAACAGTATCCCAAACAGCTTAATAAAGGCCTTCTGAAGTGAAGCCATGCGTTCGTGTAAGGAAAATACCCATATTTAAAACTTTATAAACTATAATCACTAGCTTCCGCCAGACGTCCGTACGCATCGATTTACAGTCGAAAGACTAACCCTGACCCGACACACAGCGCCGAACGTGGAAGCGCAGAGGACAGAGCATCACAGAAGGATGAGCGATACGCCGTACGACAGGAGCTTCAGTTGTTGCCCAGTCCTGTGTGTTTAAACCGCGAGAGGCGTCTAAGCTTACGATACTCCTGAATCCGACATCATACGTCACGGGTTACTCTTGTGGCGCAAGTCGACTTGTGTAGTATGCGTAAAAACCCATGGCTTCGCTTCAGAAGGCCTTTATTAACCCCCGGAGCCTGTGGAGCACTTCACCAGCCATTCACTGCCATTATAAAGCTTGGAAGAGTCAGGACATTTATTAATATAACTCTGAGTGTGTTCATCTGAAAGAATAATGTCATACACACCTAGAATGGCTTGAGGGAGAGTAAATCAGGAGCCAATGTTCATTTTTTGGGTGAACTATCCCTTTAAGAAAACACTAGTTTAAAAGAGAGGAAACAACATCTCCTCACAGGACGCACGTTAATGCGCTTCCCCGTCAGGCGAACCTTCAGTCATTCGTCCATTATAACACTGTCAGTGATAATACTGCCCCCCCCGGCCTCCTCTCCTCCAGCGGCCGCCTCTCCATCCCTCTCCTCCTCCTCTTCCTCTTCCTCCTCTTCCTCCTCCATCAGTTCTCTTCTTCCACACGGGCATCTCCGGCAGAGGCGCCTGGATCTCAGACGGCCGTCCTCCGCGGTCAGGAACTCTTCCCATCAGGATCTGTCGAGTCAAGTCGAGTCAGCCTCATTTACACAGCGCTTTTATAATACACACTGTTTCACAGCAGCTTTACAGTGATAATAGGAGATTACAGTAACAGATTGTTTAGGCTTAACAGCAGCTCTAGAATAAAGTTATTGTCCAGATAAAGTTAGTTTGACTGACTGAACCATAAGCTGGACGTACCCGGTTGACGGCGCAGGCGGTGTGCTCTCGGCTGGAGCCGCTGCTGGTCTTCCTCATGAGGCAGACGTCCTCTCGAGCGGCGAGCAGATGAGCCACGCTCACCGACGACTGCAGGCGCAGAGAGAAGCGCTTCGGCTGATACGCCCGGGCCATCCGGTCAATCCTCACCTGACAGATACACACACAGATAAACTCACAGCTTTGCTTTCCTAACACTCAACAGCACATGCATCTGTCTGCCATTTCTGTGAGGAAACAGATGTACAGATGTAGGCGGAACAACAGAGTCAGTGTCTCTCTCAGCTTCAGTTTCTGCTATAAAGCGGCTCTCAGTGTGTTCATGTTTTCACTCGCGTCTGAACAGAAGAAATGAAGATGATTTACACCTCAGAGAAGGCGGAGCCTCAGAGCCACACCCACCTGTTACATCATCACCACTGACCAGAGACACACCCACCTATGACATCACCACTGACCAGAGCCATGCCCACCTGTTACATCATCATCACCACAGACCAATGGGAGTTGGTCACAATTGCATTATATATATTGTAATTCTGCCTTTTTTCGAGTTTCTCTTAATTCTGACTTTTTTCTCTGATAAACTGTTGTTTATAAAGCTAGAGAGTGTGTGTGAGGTGTGTGTGTCAGTGTGTGCGTCCGTGCCTTGGCTCTGTCGGACCAGCTGAAGGACTGCACCGTCACGTCCAGCCGCTTGATCAGCATCCGCCGCCGACACTCGTACTCCGCCGCCAGCGCGCCGTTGATCTTCTCCAGCTCGCCCTGAACAGCAGACACACACACACACACACACACACACACACACACACACTCTTAGAGCTCACAGCCACAGCTGGGTTACATCCACACGTGAACCCAATCTTTTCAAAGTTTGCAAAAAAGAAAAAAACAAACAAATGTGAATTAGGTGTGTTCCCATTATTCCCATTAACTCTTTCACACAAAAATGTCCTCAAGCGAGCCTAAAAACTGTGAATTAAGGGATTTTTCCCCACAAAATGTGTAACTTCTATCTGTCGTTCCTGATGCGATCCTCTAAGCGTGTGTAACCCACGCCGCAGGAGTCAGGTTCTGCTGGAGCTCGGGGATCTGAAACCCTCGGCACTGGATCATGTGTTCCTGCGGGAGAGACTCACCCACTGGTCGGGATGAAGGGAGCTCTTGAGCGCAGGGTCTCCGACGTGTGTCTCTGGAAGCGGCTCCAGCAGAGCCTCCACCTGCAGAAACACAACCCTTACTTTAACACTTCCACATGAAGAGAGTGTGTGATGTCTCAGAGATGATGGTGCTATAATAACACACTGTAAACTTCCTCTAGTCCACAGAGAGAGTGTGTTCAGCTGAATATCCCGGCGATTAACAGGTTTTAACTGATTCACACTTTGATGAGCCGACAGTGACTCTTCCCCCCAGGAGTCTGTCTTACTCTGAGCTGATCTCCGTCTCTGCTTTACTGGACTGCAGGAACTACACAATGTTCAATCACAATAATATTTAATCTCCCTCAACTCCTCCTAGGTGTGTGTGACACTCTCCTCTCAGACGAACACACTCAGAGTTACATTACAACTGTCCTGCTCTTCCAGCTTTATAATGGCAGTGGATGAAGTCCATAAAAGTGCATCCATCCATCAGTGTGTGTGTGTGTGTGAGGTCAGTGTGTGTGTGTGTGTGTGTGTGTGTGTGAGGTCAGTGTGTGTGATTGCGCTGCAGAAGTGTGTGTGTGGTCAGTGTGTGCGATTGCGCTGTAGAAGTGTGTGTGTGGTCAGTGTGTGAGGTCAGTGTGTGTGTGTGTGTGAGGTCAGTGTGTGTGATTGCGCTGCAGAAGTGTGTGTGAGGTCAGTGTGTGAGGTCAGTGTGTGTGATTGCGCTGCAGAAGTGTGTGTGGTCAGTGTGTGTGATTGCGCTGTAGAAGTGTGTGTGTGGTCAGTGTGTGTGATTGCGCTGCAGAAGTGTGTGTGTGGTCAGTGTGTGTGTGTGTGTGTGTGTGTGTGAGGTCAGTGTGTGTGTGATTGCGCTGCAGAAGTGTGTGTGAGGTCAGTGTGTGTGATTGCGCTGCAGAAGTGTGTGTGGTCAGTGTGTGCGATTGCGCTGTAGAAGTGTGTGTGTGGTCAGTGTGTGAGGTCAGTGTGTGTGTGTGTGTGTGTGTGAGGTCAGTGTGTGTGATTGCGCTGCAGAAGTGTGTGTGAGGTCAGTGTTTGAGGTCAGTGTGTGCGTGTGTGTGTGTGAGGTCAGTGTGTGTGATTGCGCTGCAGAAGTGTGTGTGAGGTCAGTGTGTGCGATTGCGCTGTAGAAGTGTGTGTGAGGTCAGTGTGTGCGATTGCGCTGTAGAAGTGTGTGTGAGGTCAGTGTGTGTGATTGCGCTGCAGAAGTGTGTGTGAGGTCAGTGTGTGCGATTGCGCTGCAGAAGTGTGTGTGGTCAGTGTGTGCGATTGCGCTGTAGAAGTGTGTGTGTGGTCAGTGTGTGAGGTCAGTGTGTGTGTGTGTGTGTGTGTGAGGTCAGTGTGTGAGATTGTGAGGCAGAAGTGTGTGTGAGGTCAGTGTGTGTGATTGCGCTGCAGAAGTGTGTGTGAGGTCAGTGTGTGTGATTGCGCTGCAG
>NC_137141.1:1127500-1580492 GCF_949319135.1 Squalius cephalus
GCTAATTTTAGTCTTTCTGTTTATTCCAAGGTTTACTGAAGTCATCCGGATCCGGGCCGTGTCCAGATCTGATGGTGGACCTGCGCCTGCACACGTCCACGACACATCCCTGAAGTGCCAGCCTCATCAGCCCTGTGAAGGCCTCATCGACACCACAGCCACCGGCACTGATCCTCAACAAACCCGTCTCCATACCAGCGAGACTCCGACCTCCAACCAGAGGGAACTGGATAATATTCTGAATGTTCTGATCCAATCTGACCTCTGACCTGTAATGCTGCCCTGATCATAATCATACACTGTTCACTGGTTGGCCAGAGGAGAACTGAGAGACTTACCCCTGGTTCACACAGGACGCCGAAGCGACGAGGAACGGAGGCCGCTTCCTTTCGGCGCCCATGTTAACCTATGGTGTCGTTCTGCGGCCGGCCCGCGCCGTGAAGCGCCAGTTTCGGCGTCTGGTCTATTTTTTGCACGAGCCGCGAGTGATCCGCGTCCATTCCGGCAGGAAGTCACACCAAGAAACACGAGACATCGGGTCAATTGTCAAAATATAAGCAATTTTCTAATTAAAATACCGCGAGTATTAACAAAAAGTATTAATACAAGAAGTGTACAAACTTCTTGGTTACAGAAACATGGTGTATTCATTTTATGAGGTTATTTACTTACCCATGATGTAAAAAAATAGCTCTGAATAAACAACAACTGAGCAGAAGCGCTTGTAGAACGCCGCAGAGAATACGCGTCTAGTGTGAACAGGTGGGCGCCGGACCGCGCGTGATTTTCCGTTCCGCGCCGCTTCCGCATCCGGTGTGAACCAGGCGTGAGTCTGGGTTCTCCCGAGGTTTTTTTCTCCATTCTGTCACTGATGGAGTTTTGGTTCCTCCACTGTTGCTTTGGCTGCTTAGTTGGGGACACTTAATATTCAACAATATTATTGATCTGCCTTACTTAAAGCTACAATATGCAAGAATTTTTTTCCACTAGAGGGCGCTACATTCGGTTGCCACGGTAAATGCGCGTTGTGTGCGACTTTTTTTTTTTTTAATAAAGTCCCAGTCACGCCGACCCCCATCTTCTTCCTCCTGACTCTTGAACCTTATCACACTTTTATTTCATTAAAATGAATTAACCGCAAGAAAAGTAAGGTTTAATACTAAATTGGTTATCATAGATGTTACTGTATGTCGAATTCATTGTTGTGATAGCGCGGCGCAGTTTTACGTGTTCTAAACAAAAGTACATTCGAACATACCCACATCATTTGCCAAAATACTGATTAATCTTTATGTATAACACATGCTATATTTATTTACATGGCCATAAACACCAGATAAACAATGTCAATAAACTAATGTTAAAGGGTACATAACATGCACAGTTTCACCTAATCTCATGTTAATCTTGAGTACCTATAGAGTAGTAGTGCATCCTTAATATCTCAAAAAAGTGTTTAGTTTTATTATATTTAGAAAAGAAAAATACAGCTTTCCGATTCTCTCCGGAAAAAGCCGAGGTCCTGGAGGCGGAGCTATAGAGTCAAGCGGTAGTTCTTGATTTCCAGCAAAAGACAGAAATCTGATCCAGTTGTACTTACATGAATGGGGTCTTTTATCACTGGGACCGCTCCACGTTTTAATAGCAAACGATTTGCAAATCCAGCGTCGACCTGAGCCTTGTTAATAAAACATTCGTCACTGAAATGGCCAGAACACACAACCGCACTTCCTACACTCCGTTGCTGCCCCGGAAAAACAAACTGCATCCACTGTTCCTGTAACACTGGGTTCTTTGGAAAACTGAACACGGTAAGCTTTCCCTCACATCCAAATACACACTTTTTTGGAGACATTCTTGAACAAATCCTATGCAGCGCTGCCGATGATTTCCTGTTGAAGCGCGTTGATGTGCGCGGTCTCGCTCTCCTCTGGTCGACGTGTGCGCGGGCGAGCTTTTCCGAGAGAAATGCTCATATAAGGAGTTCCACTCTGGTCTACGTCATTAGATCCACGATCGAAAAAAAACAGCCGAAACTTGTACCAACCCGGAAGTAAGATTTTCAGCATAGAAATTCTCCGTTATTCGTCCAAAATATTTTTTTAAAACTTTGGCCATGTTTAGCATGAGAATCCATCTCTTTAACACTGTAAACAACTCTGAATACATGAAACACCATGGTACCCCCCCTTTAAACACAAACCTAAAGCAATAATACTTCCCTTACATAAACATAACTGAATGCTACATGTGGAAAATATAAAATTAAGCATGCTTTGTCGACAGAACCAGCTGCAATCGGTAAAGAATAATTGTGTTCCATAACGACTGCACGAAACAAGCTAACGTTTGTTGCTTGATAGACGCTACAACTACAACTTCCGCGTTTGTCCAGGACTCCACGCAGGACGAGCGGAAGCCGAGGGTAACGCGGATATGATGCCACTGACCGCGCTATATAAATAAAGGTGACTTGACTTGATGCGTGAGAGTCTGCAGCAGCGTGACTCCTGTCAGTGTGTGTGTGTGTGTGTGTGTGTCTGTGTGTCACCTGTGATGAGCGACTCCAGTGTGTGTGAATCAGTGATGCGTGAGAGTCTGCAGCAGCGTGACTCCTGTCAGTGAGTGAGTGAGTGTGTGTGTGTGTCTGTGTGTCACCTGTGATGAGCGACTCCAGTGTGTGTGAATCAGTGATGCGTGAGAGTCTGCAGCAGCGTGACTCCTGTCAGTGAGAGTGTGTGTGTGTGTGTGTGTGTGTTTGTGTGTGTGTGTGTGTGTCACCTGTGATGAGCGACTCCAGTGTGTGTGAATCAGTGATGCGTGAGAGTCTGCAGGAGAGCCACGTCACCAGACTGACATATTCAGATGAGCTGAAGCCCCGCCCACACGCCACCAGAAGCCCCGCCTCCTCCAACAGCGGCCCCTCGTACCTGCCAATCATCACAGGTTTATGCTTTCATAGATAATTACTTTATAATGGATTTGGGTTAATAAACAAATTAATAAAAAACAAAAGGTAATTGCAACTTTTTTTGTATTTCTACCCTCTTAACATTTAAACTGGAGTCTCTCCACATGAATAATTAACTGGTGGTGAATAATACAAAGACTTTAATTACTTCTTTCCGTTTCTTGAGGTATTTTGTGATTTCAGTTTTGATGCCAATATGTTTATTATATCACATTGTGGAATACAGAAACATATAAAAGTGAACATGAAGAGAGTCAGAACACTTTATACTTGAAATTTGCAATACACACAACACTTAACCACTTTATCAGGATACCAGAGGAAAATACGTTAACTTCTCATCAACGTGCAACAAATAAATACACCCGACCATTAAACATTATCATTTGATCACAGTTTCTAATCACTGTCATAAAAAACAAACCACATTTCTCTTGCGTTTGATCTGCAGCTTACCCGAGCTGATCCAGGATGTCGAGAATATCGCTTTCCATCATAAATACGTTCACATATGATTAAACGAAAAACATAAATCACAATCATGAGCATCAGTGTTTCATTTAAATCCCCCCACGCGCGCGTCTGCAGAAGTGCATCACTCAAACGCGCCCGGGAGGAAACCACAACAGAACAAGAGTTCCTATCCAAACACGGGTTTGTGTAATGTCATCTGTTGACTTTGGTCGCTCGAGATCCCTAAAAATACCATAATAACTATTTCCAATGCCGTGTAATCGTGGTTGTAATCCTGTTCCCACTTTTTTCCCCCTTCAGAATCTGTCATAAACATCCTGCATTCAGTTTTGAGCATATAATCACACAGACAGAAGTGTGAATATAGCAGCATTATGGAATGTCATAACTGATAAGCCCTTAAATAAGAAATCATTCAGCTAAAAACAGAAATGTAGCCATAATTTAGGACATTCAAGAGCACTTAATGATTATTTTTTCAGTGGAACACAAAAGGAGAGTAATGTTAAGCATGTGGGTTAGGGCTGTCACGATGTTAGATTTTTCACACCACGGTTATTGTGGCCAAAAGAATTCACGATATCGATATATCGCGATATCTATAGAATCTATGGGGCGGGGTAGTAGTTATCAGTCAAATTAATTTTTATTTTGTAGTTTTTCTTTTTTACCCAACAAACATAAGGATACTGATAAACACAAGGCACATGCATTTTTACTTCTTGCGTAGCCTACTCAATCTATGGCAAATTTTTGTGAAGGAAGACAAGCATGTGAAGTTTATCTGGTTTTAAACTGAAGCCAAACACTGTCTGAGGTTTCCTGAAGAACTGAAAAGCTCTTAAACCTATTGCCAATAAAGTCATGCAGATAGCAGATTTGAACACAAAAATCAAGTGCAAATACAAATACAAAAATAAGATGAGTAAAAACAGGGTTCTTAATTTTAATAATCACCCTTTATTAAATATATGAACACAGAAACCCCCTGTTAACAGTTAATGTCACGTTTCCCATTCCATGAATAGTAAAATAATAGCCGCGTCGCGTCTGACAACTCGAGGTATCGCACACCGGACGCGCACTTTCTCAGTTTATGGCCAGCAATATCATTATGTTTAAGGACATTATGGAATTGAGATAATGTCTGTACTATGTTATGACTATACTGTACAATTAAATAAAATAGTTGCTGAGTCTGTCATCTAAAACACATTACCTCAGAGCGTCCGTTAACTGAATGCATTGAGAATATCACCTGAAAATCCGATAACATCAGCAATTTTCATTCAAGCAGCTGATTTCTGTAAATAAATGTAAAATTAAATGTAGGCTATATTGCAGCACAGGGTGAAATCATTTAGGATGGTTTGAGACAAATATAATGTAAATTTAATATAAAACTATGTAAATGGCGCTTTGTGTCGCGGCAGGATTTTGAACACGGCCCTGAGCCGTTGCTGGGCGCCGCGGACAGAGCCGAACGGCACCGCCGGTGTGTGTACACTCATACAGAATGTGTTCGAATTTTAAAGACGTGGCGCTGCGCTTCTCATCCGGTGTGCGACCACCTTTAAGGTGCTGTTTTCTTTGAAGCCGAATAACTCTGTTCTTAATACTGGCGAGCTTACTTTTTTCGGGTGTGGACCGAGTGTTTCACTCTAGCTGCGCGGGCGCGGACGAGCGCTGCCTCGTCTTCTTATTGACAGGTGTCCGCGGGTGCAATACTGCCATCTGAGAGGTCAACAAGGTACTGGCGCTGTAGCATTTACGTATCATGTTATCTTAAGAGTCCTATTCATTTTAAACATTGTGGTTATCGCCAATACCGGTATATTGTCACACTCTAAATTAACACGATGTCGATATTTCATGCGTTGAATATCACGATTATCGTCAACACCGGTATATTGCGACACCCCTAATGTGGGTGTGTGTGTGTGTTCGCTTTCACTAACTTTAACCCTACACTGGAGTGTAAAGTGTGTGTAGCGGGTTCTTTAAAGACTAAAGGTGCGTTCACACCGGACGTGAATAGCGCGTCAGGCGCGAGTGATTTCAATGTTAAGGGCTCTTAAAGTCAACGCATCGATACGCATACGCGCCCGCAAGGCTACGCATCGCTACGCTCCGGCCGCCATTATGCGTCTATGCGTAGCAAAATGTGTCGTCCCAGTTTTTGATACGCGACGCACCGTTGCATGCAATACTATGCGTTGTTGGTGGGGGCGATACTGCAAGTATTGTACATTATTAATACGTCCGCATTTGTATGATAGTTCGTCTCAGTGACATGCAAATAAAATAGCGTTGGAAAATGCCTGGAGGGAGATTACAACCACAATGGGAAAAAGTGTAGATAAAGTGAAAGCGGACTGGAAAAGTGCCCGTGACAAATTCACACGGGCACACAAGAAGTGGAAGATGGCATGCAGAAGTGGTGCGGGGGGGGGCAGCTCAGTTTCGGCTACCCCAACATACTGACAGCTCTAAGCTGGTTGTGTGAGTTCGTGAAGCATAGGATTACCGAGTCAAATTTTTCGGTAGGCAAGAATAATCAACGTCGTGTGTGTGTGTGAAGTCACAGAGAGAGAGAGAGAGAGAGAGAGAGAGATTATTGTCCAATGTATAACAATATCAGTGGTGTTGATGAGTGTAGCCTACATATTGTGAATAGATAATAGTGTGATTTCTGAATGTTAAAAGTTGCATTTTTAGGGCTCTAAGGGCTCTTACAGAGTCGACGCGAGCGACGTGCTCCCTTTCATAGTCTACACGTCGGATGCAAGCAACGCGGGCGATACGTGAAATGCAATACACCACTCACACAACAGGGGGTAGCAGAGGCACTGGTGACTTTGCGGGTGATATTCAGATCAAAATAAAAGATCTGAGATCTTCCTCCACTGGTAGAGACTAGAGGAATTAAGACTAAAAATAGAAGATGATAAGGTTTTGTCAGTGACACTTTTGATATATTTATTGATACAAGTTATGTTTTATATAACGTGACTAAATTAAAAGACAAAGTCGTCAGTGAAGATTATGCAACCGTATTTAGAATATAATATAATATAACATGCAATGCAAACTAGTTTGGTTACAGCTCAAATGTATCATTCTCGTTCTGTCATTCACCCTGCCTCCGTTACATATCTCTGTCACACAAGTGTTTGATCACCACATTTGAGTGATCATTGCAAAACGTTTATATATTTATTCTGTTTATACTGTGTATTCTATATACAGTACCCATCAAACGTTTGTACACTACAATAGGAAAGTGTGTCCAAATTTTTGACTGGTACTGTACTATAATACACATAAATAATGTTACTACTGTATTATAATATACACATAAATAATATCGGCCGATATATCGGTATCTGGCTTTTTTAATCGGCACCGGCCCATATCGGTCGGGCTCTACGTAACTTACTGCTTTGACCAGAAGTCTAGCCCAAAAGATGTTGGACTATTTGAGAAAATGAAGATCATGTTAAATGATGTGAAGTTGTTGCCAAAAGTGTGTAAAGGTTGATTTGAAAGGTCCTAGAAGAGGAGTTGACACATCAGAAGACAGAAGAAGCATTTACACAAAACAGATTTTATTTATTGTTTGTCATTTAACAATGTCTTCATTATTCAGTAGGAGCCATGTTATAACTACAGGACAATAAAATGCAATTCAATAAACATCTTTGTAAAGAAGAAAGCTATATTTTCCAAATTTCAAAGGAAAAAATTGAGTAGAAAACAAAACTTTAAAACTTGACAAGAAGTGAATTGGATACTGTAAACTAAGTGCAGTGTAGATATATGTAAACATTTAAGGAATTATATAAATGATAATAAAATACAAAAATTAACTTCACATTTTCAGTGTTCAGGTTTGCAGAGTTAAAAGAGCTGCAGACTTTTACCACACAGCACACAGTGTGGTCACACTTAAAATGTAGATAAATGTATCACCACACGTTAATCTGTGTTCGTTTTTGGTAAACAGCACATATAGATATGTCAGGAATACATTTGCAGGAATACGTTTTTACAAAAGAAACGGCAGATTTTATGCTTGAGATTTCCTTAGTCAAAGTCATTTTAATCTCAGCAAGAGAGACATTTCTGGAGACATTTTCTGCACCAATTTACGGTGGAAATGTCTTTATTTATATAAAGGGAAACATAATTCAGGTGGCAGGTGACGATTCAGAATATAAAAATATAATTGAATATAATGCAGTAATTAGTAAATAGTTTTCTTTTAGCTTAAGTAAATTTTTTTTTGGACAATGCAAATGTGTTTTGTCTATATATTTACATTGCTTTGCATGTTTTCTTATTGTGCCAAAAAACAAAACAAAACAAAAACTCTCATATCACTTACATTTGTTATTTAACATTTCTTGTTGTTTTCAGAACATTTGGGAGAAAAAGCAGAAAAAGTGATGGGGACCTGTAAAGGACACCTGTGAATCTCAGGCTTAGTAATAAGACACATACTCTGCTTTTTGTCTTATGACTATATAGACCAAACTCATTGCCTCCACCGAGGCTTGGCCTCAGATTTCAATAATATGTCAATGTACTTTGGAAGAGTATTTGGCTTCATTTCTGGCTGAACAATATCACATTTTACAACAATGAAAATAACACATGCCTTTCCTTCAGTAACTGTCTGATTAGAGCTGAAGCAATGTGATAGCTGTTGGAAAGTGTATAGATAGCACAGCACACAGTTTTGAGAGTGATATGTGATAGCCGTGTCGACACAGTATAAACCCCTCGCCCTAGATCTGCGATTCTTGCCGATGGAGGAGTTTCTCTCCTTTGACTGCTTTAGCCAATAACTCTGCTTTATGTCTCATTTCTGTCAAGGACTCAACACGTTCCTTCCAGCCGAGCTTGGCCTCAGATTTCTCTCCCTCGATAAGCATGTCAATGTAGTCTGTAGTGGAGAGAGGATCTGGCTTCAGTGCTATCTCTTTAAGTCTGTTTAAACACTTAGAAGACCTCTTCATCAGTGCCACCACCTTAGCCTGCACATCTTTATAGTCAGCCTTCAGCTCATCAACCAGTTCCTCAACAGTTATTTTAGCCTTTGTGGCATTCTGGTACTTTTCTTTCAGGTCTTGCACTGTTCGTTTTTCTTGAACTTCCACATAGTCCCATCTGTACTTCTGATTATAATGTACATTCCAATGACATTTACCTGGACACTCAGTACAGTATCCATTTGTTATTGCACAACAGCTTGCTTTATCGGCGTCATTTGGTATCCCACAGGGATAGTGACAGGTGACATGGCACTGCTGACAGTTAGTGATGTAATTTCCACTTCCAGAAATATCTCTTTGAATGGGCTTTGTGATGGTGACATCAAACTCAAAGTTTTCATTTCTGCTGATTTCTCCCTCATGCTCTTTTAGTTTTCCAGTTGTCTCTTTTATCTCCTCAAGCTTGGCTAACCCAAGCTTAACCTGCTTCTGCACATTTTCAACTGAATTCTCGAGCTGCTTTCTTTCTCTGAGGACCTCTTTCGTCATTTTTAAGCTTTTGGTTTCTATGATATTTAAAGCAGAAAAGAACCTTTTCATGCTTTTTATTCCCATGCTCCAAAACATCTCATCAAAGCCTCCTTCATCATCATCATCCCCACTCATACTGTCTGCTGCGGATGATTTATTGTCTGCAAACAACGCTGAATTATTGAATTTGAAGTGAACTGGCAGCCCACCTTTTGTTTTAGGACACGGGACACCTGAAGCATTGATTGCCTCTAGAACTGGTGGTTGCTGGCCGTCTGCGAACGTCACCAGAACCCGGATGTTTTCTGCCACATCTTTGCCAAAGATTGAGAGCACAGAATCAAACACATATTTCTGTGATGGTGTGAGTCGTGCTAAAGCAGCCTGAGCCACAAAACACACAGCGTCGATTTCACTGACACCACAGTCAGCAGAGAAGAGATTACGTAGCTGTTCTGTGATCATCTGGTCTCTTTTTATGCCTCTTGTATCTCCAAAGCCTGGAGTGTCAACAATGGTCAGAGAGCAATCTATTTCAAAGCCTTCCTGGTGGTTGAGTTTGTACACAGTGACTTCAGAAGTCTGACTTTCAGCTTGTGATTTCAACTGACCCTCATCAACTAACTTAAACCGATATGAATCCTCCCATTTGACACCTAGAATGTAATTGATCAGCCCATTGATGAGAGTTGACTTCCCAGCCCCAGTTGCTCCGAGAACCATTATGGTGCGATTAGTTTTAAGTTTTGACTCTTTACCTAAACTGAATCGCTTGCACCCATCAACACTGATGTGTTCTTCTTTCAGGGGAACTATATAAACAGGGAGAGCCCCTGTGTTGGATTTGAGCAATGTGCTTTTTTCTTTATAAGCATCAGCAAGCCGTTTTTGTTCTTCTTTCAGGGGAACTTTATAAACAGGGCGAGCCTCTGTGTTGGATTTTAGCAATGTGCTTTTTAAAAAATTCATTTTGAAGTCCTAAATTTACAATCAAGATGACCAAGACCAACCCTCTGAGGAGGCAGTAACTAGTTCTAATCAGAGAACAGTTAAGACTCCAAGTCTGTGCAGTACAAGTGTAGGTCTATGTCTTCTGCTCTGGAAGTGCACTCAGGTCCAAATCTGCAAAAGATGAAATGTACAAAAATAAAAATGCACAGAATTCGACCCTCAGTTGTAGCACCACTGTGTGTTCCCTATTGCTACTAGTGCAACCTTAAAACTAACACAGGCCAGATCTCCCACTAATATTGAATTACCTAAGGCACATATACAGTGTACTACTGTCAAGAAGCAATATTAATGTAAAACTATTGTTAAAATCTTTGTGTGGAATATTTTCCATTATAACACGTTATGGGACCATATCTATTGGGTCAACTGACAAATTCAAATCAGCAGTTAGCAAACAGAGCTACATATCAAGATTACGATTAACTTAATTAAAGGGAGTGGTTTGAGGTGGATAATTTTACTTTTCTCAACTACATGCCAAATATTAAGTACTGTACTGCATTTGTAGGATATCTCTTCATAAAAAAGTTATTGTTTTTTAAAGGTCCCGTATTATGCCCCTTTTCACAAGATGTAAAATAAGTCTTTGATGTCTCCAGAGTGTGTATGTGAAGTTTCAGCTCAAAATACCCAACAGATCATTTTTTACAGCATGTTTAAATTGTCATTTTTGGAGGCTCAGAAAAACGCGCTGTTTTAGTGTGTGCCCTTTAAATGCAAATGAGCTGCTGCTGCCGGCACAGGGGGCGGAGCCTCACGAGCTCGCGCTCAGTCTCTCAGGACAATCTCATCTCACAGAATGATGATAATATCAAAAACTCTCAGTAACGGTGTTCATTTCGAGTCGGACAATAATGCCTACAGAGTCAGAGTGCTGTATAGAGATGGAACAGGTATAGTTTAGTTTAATTACGGTTATTATAACGTATTTGTCATCTGCTTGTATGTATCCACTATTAATAGCCTACAAGTCTGCTGTTTCCATGATGATCAAACATATACTGATGAGTTTAATAAAGTTTATTGTACATCACACAAAAGATGAAGCGTCAGTTTTACTCCAGAAAATCACCGTAAGAGCTGAGTAAACACAGTAAGTTATTAGAAGTGCGCAAGTACATAAACGAATTTCAGTAGAGTTGAGGGAGCATTTTCTTTAAAAACAAAATAATTCCACCTCGTCTTCAGCGGCTGCCTCAGATTTCGGGAGTAAACAGAGAGAGCTATGTGGATTACTACATCCAGCCACACAACACCTACAACGCTTGGGAGACGTTCTCATCAGTGCAGCAGCTGTGAGCTCGATCAGGGCGGGGCTATGTTAGAACGGCAGTGTCTGTCAACACTCGTGGGCGGGGCCTGTGCTTAGTGACGTCACTAAAACAGCATTCTGAAAACAGGTCGCTGGGAGACAGTGCTGATGATTTATGGGGATTAATAAAAAAGGAGTGAGTGGATTTTTATCACTATTGGGTGGTTGTGTACACACACTGCCAACACACATTTATGTCCAAACAGCATGCAAAAGTGAATTTTGCATAATAGGTCCCCTTTAACACATGGGGAGGTAAATATTGTTAACATCTAGGGTTATAAGGGAAAGTAAACTGAAGAAAACCTGCTAGCGAGCAGGTTAGACCGTTAGTACGTTGCCATAGGAACAGACTCAGAGTTGCGGCTGAAAAGGCCATTTGACCGAAAACGAGAATACGGTTAATCTTAAAGTGGCTCTTCTGTCCTAATTATGCTTTTAAACGAAAGTTTGCCTCGGGTACATTCACAAAAAGACCCTAGGTTGCATTTTGGCGAGAGATACGCTTGACTTTTTAAGCCACTAGGGATTATATAGGGATCATGTACCTATTCTTAACACCTGCACATTTCCTTTAACATGACAACATATATTTCGTGTAATGGCTGTGTCTGCCTACCTGGCTGGGGAATCCAAGTTAGCTCCTGTATGACCTGCCCGAGGCAATCAGAAGAGTCGAGGGAGAAAAGCCTGCAGGAGTAGAGGAATTACCTTTATATACATTTATATGTATATATACCTATATGTATTACATTTTAATACATGCCATTATTTATTTTATTTTTTTACATTTTTATTTAAAGGAGAACTCCGGTCAATTTTAACATTGAGCTCATTTTTTTGTACATTTGGAGTGCTGTCAATACAGAGAACAACGACAAAAATCGGTGTTGCCTACACCAAGTTATCCTCTTTTTAAAATTTGCACCCTGTTGACTTCAATGGGGCAAGTTTTAAACCTGCGTGTTCACTCCGAAGGAGTCACTCACATGACCTGTGCACTTGTAATGACACATCAAGGATGTTAAGAGGCTAAAAGCAGGTTTAAGACTTGCCCCATTGAAGTCAACAGGGTGCAGATTTTAAAAAGAGGATAACTTGGTGTAGGCAACACAGATTTTTGTCGTTGTTCTCTGTATTGACAGCACTCCAAATGTACAAAAAAATGTTTTTTTGTTTTTTACAAACATAGAAGAACAACGGCAAACTCGGCAGTGTCCTACACAAAAAAAATTAAATAAAAATAAAAATTAATTCATAGTAAAATGTCAATCAGTGTTCAAAATAACAATTAAATTTTTTCAGTTATACCATACAATTATAGTGCAATATTCTTTATCTACATTTTACTGCATTTAAAAAAAAAAAAAAGTAAAAAAAAATGAAAATGCAAGAAAAATAAGCAAGAAAATCCCCCTTCACTCACATTTTATTGTGTCCAACCAAAATAATGAATAACCGGATCCCAAAGATCCTTAAACTGATCAACTTTCAAGTGAAGTTGGGCCGTAATTTTCTCCATACAGTATATCTCCTTCAACCCATTGCTCATGTGTAGGGGGTTGGACCTTGAGCCAGGACTTGGAATTTTTCTTGCCACTAAGAGTAATATCTGAATCAATTTAGTGTACTGTTTGTTAAGACCCTCTCTTGGGGCTACTCCTATTACACAGTGAACAAATTCTAATGACAGATTACATTTTAACATGACTTGAATTTCCCGCGTAACTCCTCGCCAAAAGGGTTTCAGGATAGGGCAATCCCAAAAAATGTGAGTATGATCTCCAATTTGGTTACAATTTCTCCAACACAAATTTGATTTACTTTTGTCAAAACTGAATATAATTGAGGGAGTCCTAAAGAATCTCATCACGACTTTCCAACCGAATTCTTTTGTGGTTTTGTGACTAATTTCACATGCATAAATCCATTCTTCTTCTTCAATAATAATATTTGCTTCTAATTCCCATTTGCCTTTTATGTCAAAAGAATCATCTAACAATTGTGACTGTAGGAAATTATACAAATTTGAAACTGTTTTTTTTTTTTTTTTTTTTTTTCAGTGATATTTTTGATCAAATAGGATTCCATTGAGGTAGGCAATCTTTTCAAGGATTCCCATTCCCCACTCCACCTTATATAGTCCCGTATCTGCAAATATCGGAAGAAATCTTTGGAGGATAGTCCATGTTTGTCCTGTAATTGTTTAAAGGATTTTAGGATTTCCCCATCAAACATCTGGTGTACAGTTATCAGTCCCTTCCCTGCCCAATAAAAAAAAACAGGATCCATTTTACTTGGAGGAAAGTCACTCAGTTTGGCTATTTGGAGTGCACGTGAAGTTGTTAGAGGAATACCCAGTCTCTTCCTCAACATTGACCATATACGATGAGTACAGGCGATCCATTCATTTTGTATTTTAAGTTCTCTCCATTTCTTTTGTTCCAAAAATAATGCTGTCTCTAAGGGAACCGATGGGCTTGAGAGATTCTCCAACCATAACCAATTTGTATCCACATCCTGAATCACCCATTCCACTATTGCTCGTAACTGTGCTGCCCAATAATACAGCTTGAAATTGGGTAGACTTAAGCCACCAGTTCCCTTAGAGCTGCACAGTAATCTCTTCCGGATCCTATAGGTTTTTTCACATGCCATTATTATTAGTATATCGAAACCTCTTTTTTACCTCATGCAAAATAACTTCTGCAAAACTCAAACTGGGAGCAAAATTGACCAGTGCATTTGTTATACTTGTTCAAGATGATAAGACAAATAATTCTAATACTAGAATGAATTAATACAATTATGTTAATACAACTAATATATTCACTATCACAAACACTAAAAGATAAAAAGTGTGGACTTACAAATCAGTGTGTTCAGCAAGTTACCGCTCAGTTTGTCTCAGGAACGGAGCACGAGTTCTGATTTAGTTTACTCTGCTGCTTCCTTTTATACACTCAGCCTACAGTACAGTCCACACACACACACACACACACACACACACACACACACACACACACACAGCAAATTAGACCATTTCTCAGAAACCTCTCTCCATAATATTGAAAGCAAAAAGTAGCTTTTGCATCTTTGCACTCAATTACTGTATAATAGATTGATAACACATGCATATAATTAACCAAATATCTAAAACAGAAGAGTAATTAATTTCCAAAACCTAATACTGAAAACCATCACATGTAAAAATACTCAAAACTTAAAAATAAGTAGTAAATTAGCACAAAGTTTAGCAACTTTATTTAGCAAAGTTGAGTTGGAAGCAAAGTTCATAGTGAATGCAACTTATAGACATATACATTGACATGGCTTCATTGAGTTAATTATTAAATAATCACTATAGTAGAAGCATAACACATACTGTAAGCATGCATTTGATAAGTCTAAAGTTATCTAACTTCACTTTTCTGAACTGTTAATCTTATTACCAGAGGTCTGAGATAAACAGGGACATAAAATGACTTACAGCAAGTGAGACCATTTCCCAGAAACCCACCGTCTAAACCTGAAAGTGAACGAAAATTGCTGAAATGTTTTATTAATCATTAGCAAGTTGACTATCGGAGCACAAATGTAACCCCCTATAGAAGAACTTTGGTCAACACATCCACAATGTTTATGATGGTCCTTATCACAGCCCAAACGCTCTTACTGTAAGACTGAAAATACTGGTTGAGGCCCTGGTCTGAGACAAAGGGCTAATTACCATTTGACCTCCCCCATACGACCTCACTTCTGCAAACTACTAAGAACTCACACAAGAATATGGTTTAATGTGAATGTTTATCATTGACTGTTATGTTTTTGATGTAATTTGAAATGTCTCAAAGTGAGTGGTACAGATATCTCATATCCAGATAGATAAAATAAAAGGTAATAAGGTTTTAAGAGTTTATGGATAACTGACTTACAAAGGAAGGTGGTCTCTCAAGCAAATGGTCACCCACCCCCATGAAGGTGCGACCACTGCATGCAAATTTATTTTGTTAGCACATGTTTCCATGTGAAAGAGGTCTGACTATTTAATGAGATGCAGCAGAGAGTTCGGGGCCTTTTCTGTACCTCAGATCGGTCCGTTAGGCTGAGAGAAAGAAATCTCTCAGCCTCACGTATTTCTTAAAGTTGGGTTTGCATCTTCTCTCTATTCCAGAGCATTTGATGTTTTGTATCGATTATCTTTGAATTGATTATGGAATTGGCATGATACATTTACCTGACATAATAAATTGTTACATTTGATTATTCTAACTGACGTTGATATTATTTTCATTGAAGAGTTAAATGGAATAGTCAAACATTCACTCATGATTAATGATCCACAGATATCATTAAAACCTTTTCATTTATGGAGTCAGATGAAATTAACGAGTAAATACATATGATCAATGTATTACAAATTTAACCAACCAATACTTTGCATGAGTGAGGACAGAGCACGTGATAACCTTCCCCGTGTATTGGCGGACCGGCAGATTGGACCAATATATAACGGGCCTTACATTACCTCTACACACCCTGCAGGTCAAGTGATTTCTGGGATGTCAGGCTGATTCTCCTCTGTGCCGCCCCCTATTAATGAATAAAGATCTAGGGGAGTTTCCCTCTCAGAGACCATATAATGTCTGAAACTCCAGCTGTGCCTCAGATGATCACACACATCTTCACTGTAAGTACATTCATTCTCTTCTGTTAATGTGCTGTTGCATGCCCCAGTTCTGCTGTGGAGCAAGAGTCCTGCAGCTTCTCCTTGCTTAACCAGTGACTGTGGATATGTTGTATATGATGTGTAAGCAATGCAGTAATAGTAATGCAGTAATAATGTCATAATAATTTCCCCGAGGGGATCAATTAAATTATTCTGATTCTGAATTAGATAGATCAAAAAGAGGCTCCATAGAAAAGGAGAAATTGTTCACAGTAGGTTTATGCAAATACATCTGCAAGAAGGAAAACAGTGTAATAATGTATGATACCTATTAAAACAGAGTTTTTATAGAATGTAATGTAACAAATTTACAATAAGTTTAGAAGTCCACCTTTTACTTTTGCTTTTTTTATTATAAAACATTTGACTATTAGATAGATAGAAGATAGAAGTTTGCAAAAGTGTATTTGGAGTAAAATAAGCCTGTACTCATATTAGCAGACATTGTCATCACTTTGGTACAGACTGATATATCAATACAAATATACAGTGCAGAATTATTAGGCACGTTGATTTTCTGATCATATTTTATTCCCAGGCACATTTTGCCAATTCCAAAAAATATTAATCTTAATAACTACAATTAATTTTGTATTTAATCATTTATAAGTGATATATAATTGTTCATGAAGGCTGGAAATGAAAAACCCCTTATATTATTAGGCAAGTTTTCTTTTACAGATAAAATAAGCCAAAAAAGAGATTTAACTCAGACTGAAAAGTAAAAAATTATTAAATGCCCATGAGAAGAATGCAATACTAATGCAGTATTAGAGATTGCAGTTAAGGCATGACCACTGGACAGTGAAATGCTCATTGGGTCAGCAGGGTCAGACAGAAACAGGTGGAGAAGAAAAGACACATGTTACTGTAACTGCAGAATAATGAAGAATTAAGGTGAAGAATTAAGTGTGAAACCATCAGGAACCCTTTAGTCTCCAGCGCCACCATTTTCCAGAACTGCAGCCTACCTGGAGTCTCCAGAAGTGCAAGGTGTCAGAGTCTCAGAGACTTGGGTTAGGCAAAGAATCCTAAAAAATAACCCCCACTTAATAAGAATCACAAGCTGAAGTGTTGTGAAATACATGAAGACTGATCTTTATAGGCTTTATAGACAGACAGATTGAGAGTGACTCTTGAAGACCAGCACCACATCCTCTTCTACCACTGATTGAAGAATTCATCTTCCAGAATCTGACAGTAAGTTTTGGGAGTTCATTTATAGTCCATCTCTGCAAAACGGACTTCAGGGTAGGAGATGGACTAAAAATAAACTCACAAAACTTACTGTCAGATTCTAGAAGATGAATGTCTAGCTATAAGTGATTTCAATTTTACCACCCTTTATTTGGTAGCCTATGTTTTAGCCAATGTTTGGCAAATAACAGGATTCCTATTTTTTATAATCATTTATAGGCTTTGTTTAGCCTACATGTTGTTTTTTGTGAAGTTGGACTGAAATTACTGAGTCGTATTTCCAGGAAGCCTAAGGAAGTATTCACACCTGCCTTGTTTGGTTCGATTGAATCGAACTCTAGTTCGTTTCCCCCTTGGTGCGGACCTTTTGGGCAGGTGTGAATACAGCAATCGCACTCGGGTGCGGACCAAATAACCGAACCGAGACCCAGCTGAAGAGGTGGTCTATCACCAACTTCTGCAGCAGGCTTCCGACACAGATCCTGTTTTTGACATTAACCTCTTTTTTCTTTTTCTTTTTTCGGAAATGCTCATTCCGAACTTAAATGGTTGTAATTCAAGAATGCTTTGGAATATAGATGTAAGATTGGTCTTGTTTTAAAGAAGACATTTGGCAGATTTTTGTAGACGTGAAATAAATTAAGAAAGTCAAACAGAAAAAAAGTTATAGAAGATTGAGTTTATGAAAATGTACAACGTTAAAAATGTAATTATTCATATTTTATATAAAATTTATATTTTCAAAACCCGGTGGACTCTAAAAATGCAAAAAAAAAAAATCAAAGCCAAACATCTGAACAAGCTGTGTTTCAAATTTTAGGTTGATATCTCAAAAAATAAGCTTTCAGTAAGATTTTGTTTGGGCGCAGTACCACACTTTTTCACTAGTTGACATTACTGCCCATATAAGGGCGCCTCCTTTTCCATATGTTGTTTGAGTGATTTGATCCATTATTTTTACAATTTTTACAATTTTCATACAATTTATGAAGTAGACATTCTATTCAGAAGTAGTTTTGGAAGTTTGGCAGATTTTGAAATGAATTCAACCCCTAAGAAACACAAAAATAACATGTATGTGCATTGCAGCTCGCTGCCACATCGCAAATGGTGAATCTATAATTTTAATCTTTATATTTAAAACATTTTTAGACCTTTTTTTCTAAAAGAATTGAATGGATGCTATCTTTTGAACTCTTGGCATGAAAACAAACTGAGGTTTCTACCATTTTTTCATGACTTTTCATGTTCATCACTATTTCAAAATAAAGGTCTGAACACGCATTAGGAGTATGAAAATATTCTTGTTGCAAATTGATCAATTACGGCTCCTCTGTAATTTATTTTGAAAATCAATCATCAAATATGTAAACTAGAGATTGTAAGCTTTCAAATGATATATAGTTTGTCAAGATTAGTTTAGGTTTAGTATAGGATATTACTGTTTTATGTCTATGCCAATTTAAGGGGTTAATTCAAATTCAAGAATTGAATTGGAATTTAGGAGTCATTCTCAATTCAATTCTGAATTGTACACAAGCCTGTTCTGCAGCACTATGGTTTTACAACTTACAACACTTCCACCATAACAACTTTATAATTTGATAATATGGCTTGTTTTAGAGCTTGTTCTGTTCAGAAATGTTGCTTTACTATACTTATCACTGGTTCAATCTTCCTGTAATGGAAATGGTCATTCTTGTGAAGCTTGGAATTTTTATACCTTGGCATTAACCATTTACCATGCAAAACCATGATTAACCATAATTTAATTCATCTTCTGTTAGGAGAAAAGCATATGTTGGTCCAGAATTGAAGTCAGTATAGCAGAAGCTGACAGGTGGCACGCATTTTATTTCTGTTCTTTTCCCAGTTTATTCAACTGTCAAGACTATTTAGTTTGTTGCTTTCCATTTTCTCATTGTATGATGAAAAATTAATTCACCGACAGATGGCACAATCAGCTCAGTTCTATTCCATCCAGTCTGATGTGAACACTGTTGATTAGTAAAATAAATAATAATAATAATAATGAACACAAAAGAAACATATGGTTGTTAAATTATTTTAATTGTTATAAAATACTGTTTTAATTATTCTTATTTCTTTTTATCATTTTAATTTCTTCTATGTAAAGCACTTTGAATTGCCATTGTGTATGAAATGTGCTATATAAATAAACTTGCCTTGCCTTGCCTTGCCTTAAATGTAATTCTAAACTAGATACTAACTTTTTTTAGTTTGTCATTGGTTTTGCAAGATTTTTATTAGCTAAAAAGGTTAGATGTTTATTAACCTTCAGACGATCATATAGTTTTTAAACTTGACATCATACAAACTCCTCCAAAGGAACAGTTCTGTTTTTTTAAAGTGTGGATGTATGAGCTGTAGAGCTGTGAATCTTCACTCATCTCCCAATTTGATTCGATTAAAATTATCAGGTCTTCGATTCGATATCACTATGCATCACGATGCGTCAAAAAAAAATTTCTATTAAAGCCATATAGGATATTTGATTTGACAAACTTGCATTGTCAAGTGCAATGCCCAGGCTGCAATAAGTAACTTTAGACTGGAATGATGAGGTGTTTGGGTTTGTTTCTTTAAGGTAGCTACCATGAAGGTTTACCTATTTTGGATTAGTCATATACCCCCCTACTTTTAACCTGCAAATCTATTGTGCTGTATTGAAATAACTGACCTCAGACAACTCTTTAACAAAAAAGGTATTGTTTACTGAACAATAACTTAAATGTACAAATAATATTTAGCCGTTAGATTGAATAACAAAAAAAAAAAAAAAAACGTAACACAAACTACACTCTTCAAATATGCTAACTGCAATATTTCTCCAAATGATATTACACACAACTACCCCTTTATCCGTTTCTCTATCAGTTTCCACTTAAAACACTCCAGCTACATAAAACAACAATGGGAAATGGAGCTGAATGTTACCTTGGATGACGATGTTTTGGTTAACATTTGCTCTGGCTGTCATAAGGGTGTGGGCAGTCAGGTCTGGAGGGAGTTTGATTGGAAGACGAAAACCAGATTTTTCAGGACTCAGGTTAAAATCTTTCCTCGCCAAGAGTATCATGAGTGACAAATGTTGGAGGAACTGTGGATTGGTCGGTGATCAAACTCACATCTTTTGGGACTGTCCCACCATACATAACTTTTGGAAGGACATTAAGGGTATTTTGGAAAATCTACTAAAAGTGAGCATCCCAAATATTTTTACTGGATATCTTTCCAGACAATCTTTCTCAAGACCAAGCATTTCTTCTCCATCTCCTCTTAATGACGGCAAGGAAAATGATAACAATCTTTTGGTTAAAACCTGAGCCACCTACCGTTACGCAATGGACACAAAAGATAAGACAAGTTTATTTAATAGATATTTCAGCACTGTTTTTTGTTACAATTTATGCAGGTACAGAAATAGATGAATTTATGGCAAGAGCGCACCTATAAAAATCTACATCATAACAGGCGTTTCTGGCGTTTGTCACAAAAAGTCGACGCACACACTTTTAATAATTGAAACTTTGGTTTTCATGCTAAAAGTTCATAATAAAACATTTAATCTAGTATTTGTCAATAAAAAAAAATTATAAAATAATATTATCCTCTAAAAAGTATAATATACATATTATCCTCTAAGATATAATATTATCTTTTTTATTGCCTTTTTTTATTACATCACATATTTTAGTAATTATCATAAATTAGGTATCATTTGAAAGCTTACGATCTCAGAATTCATCCTGTGAAAACTGTTTTGAAATTGGACATTGTGTTACCATAGAAACGATACTCCTCCCCTGCACAAAGCTCCTCCCCTTTTGGGCGTCGTCATGTTTCATAATTTATGATCAAAATATTTTCTAATCTTGACAAAACACATATTGTCAGAAAGGTCTGAGTCTCAAGGTTCCATATTTTGTGACAGAAGTGATATTTGGACAGAAATTTATTAATTTGTTATGGTAGAATGCATACAGTTAAATTCAATGGAATTCAATGACACCCGGTGGCTATTTTTGGTAATACGCCTAAACAAAATCTCATGGGAACTTCAATTTTTGTGATATCAACTTCAAATTTGGAACACAACTTGGTTAGATATATGGCTTTTATAGTAATTTTTTTGTAAAACATATTTTGTAAAATATTTATTTTATATAAAAGAAAAATATTAAATAAATTATATTTGATTTAATGTAAATTTAAACTTCCATAACTTTTTCATACTTTAATTTTTTGAAGTGCTTTCACTTCAGTAATAATCTGCTATTTTTCCCTTTAAAACAAGACCAAACTTTGGTCTATACTCCAAAGCATTCTTGAATTACAACCATTTAAGCTTGAATAGTGCATTTTAATGTCCATTCTCAAAAGGGGGGTGACAGTTAAGGGGTTAATGGAACGGTTGACAGCACAACTGCAATTAAAAACCCCAGTTTTTGAAAGAAGATGGGGTCCTGCTACCGACTTTCTGAAATAGGACATAAGCCTATGCCTTAAATTGTTTGTTTCTGATTGTAAATAATGTATGAAGCCCAGTCTCAGGACAATGTTCATGTTTTTTTTTTTTCTTTTTTTTTGTGTGTATTCACAATAGAGTTAAAAAAAAAACACTCCAGCTACACAAAATTATTCCTCCTTACAGCAGTTTCAATGTAAAACGTACACAAACCCTATTAAACCACTGTGTTACCCCACACACACTCACACTCACACTCACACACAAATAAGTTGCGGGCCTGATGGTAGCTCGTGTGGACGTTATCTTCAGTGAAGTAAACACACAGAAATCCAACTTACAGTTAGTTGTTAGTCCAAGAAACAGCTCCAACACGAAAACGAAAACCAGCTACGGCAAAGTCCTCTTCAGTAGGGAAACACGCTGTCGTCCTCTCCGGTCCACAATCAGCAACTCTCCACCGTTAGCTCCAGCTTTAGCCAGGCACACTAGCACTAAACCCCTGCTGTTAGGCAAGAAGCGTGCCGTAGTGTACACCTCTTCAGCTTAAGTCTCTCGATGTTTCTCAGTTTCCTTTCCTCTTCTCGATTTGCGATTCTCTCCACTCTCCCGTGTCTCCGCTCCATTTTGCGCGTGTGTGTGTGTGTATCTGCGTTTGTGTCTTTGTGTTTCTTTGTATATGTATCTGTCTGTCTGTGTGCATGTCTGCCTGTCTCCGTCTGTCTGTCTGTCTGTGTGAAATGGGTTAGGCTACGGAGAATGTTATTTTTCATTTGAATGTTTATGCCGCGGACGGAAAATTAACGAGTGATGTCATTGCATTATAATCGATTATGGTCGGCCACTGCATCGATGCAGTATCGTCAATCACCTCATCCCGATGCATCGATTATTTGATTAATTTCAACACCTCTAATGAGCTGCTTCTCCATAGTCAGTGCATTAGCTTCAGTAGATGGCGGTCGGCGCGCCCCCCAGTTTGGAGAAGCCACTTGGAAGCTAAGCAATATACTGCTGTGGACTGGGGCAGCAGCTAAACGTATTTTAGAAGACATCTCTATAAGTTGCGGTAGACAATATATTTAGAATGTTTTCACCGCTTTACCTTGCCGTTAGACAGCACTTTCCTACTGCACATTTTCTCAACCGCAGAATATCCGTATTCCTATGCCCATTCAGTCTCTCTCTGCAAAGGTTCTTCTTCATACACTGGCTCCACTGGGAACAGCATTTTGTCATTGCTGTCACAATCGCTCAATTTTAATTTCTTGTAGTTGTTTAGGTTATTCCATAAACAACCTGAATCAAATGCTGATCTGCGGCGTAATACAGTCACACTCATGCGTAGGAATGAAGAAGTTCTACAGTTTAGAAAAAGTAGTGCCAAATGAAAGGCCTCTGTGGCAAAGCGGTGAAAATATTCGAAACATAGTGCACACTTAACTGATATTTGATTTTTTTCTACGTGGTCCTTTATTTTAGGTGTCTAAAATATCTTTAGCAGCTGCCCCCCCCCCCCCACAGCAGTACATTGCTTAGCTTCTGTGTCGGAACACTTGCCTGCTTCTCCAAACTGGGTCCAAACTACTGTAGCTACACTGACTATAGAGAAGTAGCCTACCTCATTCAATTACACTTCAAAAGATCCAAACTATCCCTTAAATTTAACTCCTAAAGTGTTCACCAAAAAGCAACATGTTTTATTTACTCTTGACTTCAGAGGAGCTTGTCTTTGTTAATGCAACTATACAAGATGTCAGAAAACATGATGAGCAGTAAACTAACATACTTTCTGTTTTTCCTAGTCTAGACTAAGCGATGGCTGACGCCATCAGAACGATAGAGGTGGCCGCGCTCGGCCGGCCCTTCAGCCTCGGGATGCTGTATGACTGCCGCCAAGATTCACTCGTCCCTGGTAAGATCCACATGTAAAGTTATTAAATGGAACTGAACGACACAATTCCAAACCAAGCGTATGCAGTAAAAGGCAATCTAACTTCCTTTAATTCTTTTCTGGCAGGCATGACACTGTGGGACTGTGATGACTTGGAAAAAAATACAAGAGAAAGACCACAACACAACAGTGACTTTGAGATAGTTGCTTCTGAATCAATTGAGGATAAATCCTCAGCGCTAACAGTTGAAGCCTCTCTGAAAGCAAGTTTTTTAGGTGGACTGGTCGAGGTTGAAGGATCGGCCAAATACCTGAATGATCATAAGGCATCCAAAAATCAGGCCAGAGTAACTCTGAAGTACAAAGCTACCACAAAGTTCCGGGAACTGTCGATGAATCACCTTGGAAGAGGCAATGTTAAGCATCCGTATGTCTTTGATAAAGGATTAGCAACACATGTAGTCACAGGTATCCTTCATGGGGCACAAGCATTTTTTGTCTTTGACCGCGAAGTGTCCAAAAAGGAAAATCATCAAGACATTCAAGGCAACTTGAAGGTGATGATCAAGAAGATTCCCTGCTTTGCAATAGAGGGTGAAGGTTCGGTGAAAATGGAAGACAAGGACAGAGAAAATGTTGACAAATTTTCCTGCAGATTCTTTGGAGACTTTTCAATTCAGAAATCTCCTACATCCTTTCAGGATGCAGTAGAAGTCTACCAAAGCCTGCCAAAATTGTTGGGAGCCAATGGAGAAAATGCCGTACCAATGAAGGTCTGGCTGTTGCCACTGACAAGTTTAGATTCTTCTGCTGCCAAACTTGTCCGTCAGATAAGTATAAGATTAGTTCAAGAATCACAGACTGTCCTGGAGGACTTCAGTGAGCTGGAAATGAGGTGCAATGATGCACTGAGGACCACCACTGCACAGCAGTTCCCACAGATCGGCAAAAAGATTAAAAGTTTTAAAGAAATGTCCTCTGAGTTCAAACTGGAATTCCAACGAACCTTGGCAAAGAAACTTCCATCAATCCGAGGAGGAGGAGAAGAGGAGGCTGGGCTCGCAGACATCCTGAAGAAGAGACATTCTTCTCCTTTCAACAGCAAACACCTGACCGAGTGGATGGACTGTAAAGAGAGAGAAATCTGCATGTTAAAGTCTTTCACCAACATGATGAAAAACACACAGATTGTCCCTTCTCAAAATGGTCTTCATGAGGAAATTCTCAGTGCAGACCATGCTGTGTGTTTTGTTTTCACCTCACTTGGAAGTGCTGAACCGTACCTCTCAGCTTTATCAAACTACTTAAAACAACCAGAAGACCCTCAATGGGCACATACCCAAGATGTAGAGAAGGAACAATGGTACCTTTCAAAGAAAGTAGCAGATTCATTGCGGAACAAAGCAAAGCTCTTCAGTGATTTTGCAGAGGCTAACAAGGAGAACAAGAACATTAAGTTCCTGACAGTAGGTTCAACAAATGAAACACAGAAAGGTTCAAGCATCTACCTTTATAAAGAAGGCGTTTCTGTCAGTGAGAACTTTGAGCCGCCTTCAAAGCCGGAAACAGTGACAGTAAGTGATATAAACCATAACAGTGTGACGCTGATGGTTTCTCCACCCAGATTTGGAGCAGAGGACATCACCTCCTACTGTGTTGAGTACTGTGTCAGTGGAGAGGAGGGATGGAAACAGAAGACAGCACCAAAAGCTGAAGAAGTCACAGTGAGCGATCTGAGTCCTAACACAGAGTATATGTTCAGATGCAGAGCAGTGACCTCAGCAGGTTTTGGGCCAGCCAAGGAAGTCCCCGGTTCCACTAAAACCTTACCTTGCAGCCCTCCTGGAAAACCTGAAGTCGAACCAAATTCAAGTGAGATATCCGTTAGCTGGGAGAAACCTGCTGAGCTTGGACAAGATATCCACATTTTGAGCTACATTGTGGAGTTCGCCAAAACAGACAACGGGGTTAAAGAGGAAGATCTCCAATGGGATGAAATGATGGCAGGAGCTGAAAAGGCAATAATATCAGAGCTTCAGTCAGGAACAAAATATGTTGTCAGGGTCAGATGTGATTGTGGTGTGGCTGGCAGAAGCAAAGAAAGCATCCCTGTTAATGTCTGCACAACAAAACGTGAATTTGCACGTCTTTCCGAGTTCCTCAAACATATTAGCAAGAGATTACATTCTGAATCTCCATCAGTTTACAAACTGCCTCTGAAAGAAGAAGATATGGATGTTGATGGATGCCGGAGGTATAACCTTGGCAAAGAATGCATGAGGGAAAATCGCACAATAATGCTTCTTGGAGCAACTGGATCAGGAAAGTCCACTCTGATCAATGGAATGATCAACTACATTGTTGGTGTAGAGTGGAAGGACAATTTCAGATTTCAATTAATTGAGGAGGATCAGACGAGATCACAATCTGAAAGTCAGACATCTGAAGCCACTGTGTACAAAATCAACTACCAAGAGGGGTTTAAAGTCCCCTTCTCTCTGACCATTGTGGACACACCAGGGTTTGGGGACACAAGAGGAATAGGAAGAGACAGGGAGATCACAGAGCAAATCAGGAGGCTTTTTACCTCTGCTAATGGGGTAAGTGAGATTGATGCCGTGTGCTTTGTTACCCAGGCCTCTCTTGCACGACTAACAGCAACACAGCGATATGTGTTTGACTCGGTACTCTCCATTTTTGGCAAAGATGTGGCAGAGAACATTCAGATGCTGGTGACTTTTGCGGATGGCAAGCAGCCACCGGTTCTGGAGGCAATAAGCGCCTCTGGGGTTCCATGTCCGAAAAATGATATAGGGCTTCCAGTTCACTTCAAGTTCAACAACTCTGCATTGTTTGCAGATAACAGAAGCAGCAGTGACAGGGCCTGTGATGAGGGATCTGATGAGGATGATGACAACTTTGACGAAATGTTTTGGAACATGGGTGCCAAAAGTATGGTGAAGTTCTTCACTGCTTTGAAAAAAATGACAACCAAAAGCTTGCTCATGACCCAAGAGGTTTTAAAAGAACGAAAGCATCTTGAAACAGCAGTTGAAGGTTTGCAGCCGCAAGTTAAAGCTGGATTAGCAAAACTTGAAGAAATAAGGACAACCAAAGAAAAGATTAAAGAGCATGAAACAGCCATGACTTCAAATGAAAACTTTGAGATTGAGGTGGACGTTATTAGGCCAGTCAAAAAACAGCTCACAAAGAAAGGAGAGTACATTACCAACTGCCAGAAATGTTCAATAACATGCCACTACCCGTGTGCGATAGCAGATGATGCTCAAAAACATGGCTGTGCATCGATGGATAGGACAGGGAGGTGCACTGTCTGCCCTGGAAAATGCATTTGGAATGTGCATTTCAACCAAACATACAGTTGGGACTATGTTCAAGTAAAAGAGAAGCAGACACTGCTGGAGCTAAAAGACAAGTACAAAAAAGCTACAAAAGAAAAGATGACCGTTCAGGAATTGATTGAGAGGCAAGAGGAAGAGATTGTTCACCTTCAAGACATGATCGTGTCCCTCATGAATCAGTCGGCTCAATCTATAACTCGTCTGCAAGAGATCGCGCTGAGGCCCAACCCTCTGACCACTCCAGAGTACATCGACATGCTGATCGAGGGCGAGAAGTCAGAGGCAAAAGAGGGTTACACGGCTCGAATTCAGTCTTTGGAGGCAATGAAGGAAAAAGCAAAAATCATCTCCAAAGTAGCTAAACAAGATAAACTCACAAAAACAGAAGAAGAATTGTCTGAACAAAAACGGGAGAGAAAAGAAAAGAAAGGTTTTCTTAAGAAATTTGCAAATTTCTTTGGATATTAGTGAAAAACATGCCATGGCTGCAGCCATGTGTTAGTATAAACCAGAACAAAAGTGAGTTAATGGATGAAAAATAAGTCAAAAAGACAGCTGAGCAATTGTAAGACCATTGGTATGTTGAGATGATTAGCATTAATGTGTACATTTTGTATTGTTATGATGGTAACATGCTATCATTTTGTAAGTTATCATGCTAAAGTTATAATGGTATATGACATGTTAGCACTTCCGCATTGGCTACAATGAACGTGTAACGTATGCGGACCGTTAGCGGATATTTGATTCTATCCTGCATTCCATGGAATCGGGCCATCTCATCCTCCTGCGCTCCGTAGTGGACTCTGTGATGATTAAATATTAAAAACGAGTTTTGATTTAAGATTTGAGATGGAGGTGTTTATGGAACAATTATCACTCAGTACAAGCGCAAATAACACTGCTGGATTTAATCTTCATGATATGGTGTGAAGAAATGTGCGTGAGGCATCAATACTTAAACATATTAAGAGTAATCGTTATTCCCACATGTACTTTCTGCAGTCTGACTTCAGTTCACCACCTCACCATCTGTGTTGCCAATTCCTATTTTGTCTCCAAAATGTGCATACGCACGGGTCAGAGTTTGTGTGGAGGACCGCACATTCTCCCGTCAAGTTTGCTTTTTATAAATCACAACCTTTGCGTGGGAAGCCGCGTACGCCCATTTTCAGCCCCGTTTTGTGCATACGCCAAGTTTATAAATGAGACCCCAGGGGCCTCATGTACAAAGACTTGCGTTGAATTCATACTAAAACATTGCGTACGGACAAAGCTGTAAATGTGCGTACGCACAAAAAAAACAGATGTATGAATCTCTGCGTACGAAGGATTCCACGCATGTTCTCTTTGTACATCCCAGTTAACGTAAAATTGAGCGCACATGCACGAGCACAACGCCCCACCCAGTCTCCTCCCTTAATTAAATCAATTTAAATATTGTAATGAGTCCACTTTGGCAAAAGAAAGCAGTAAGAAAATGGCTAAAGCAAGCGGCAAGAAATGAAACTTTACTGAAAGTGAACTGGAGGTGCTACTATCGGAGGTAGAAACGAGAAATTTTTTTTTATTTGGAACTATGTCCTCCGGAATTAATAACACAAGGAAAAAATATGAGTGGGAGAGTTTGGCAGTCATCATCCTGGTCCAGAAAATCATTGTGGTCCCTAAAAACTCGTTCTCTTCGGATTCTGCCATTAGCAATGTCCTCTAATAAGGCCAAAGCTGCCATTGCCATAGAATAAGGGTTGTATCAATTTGCATATGCTTTTATATGTTCTTACTTAATTGTATAATTGATAGAATATTCCTATAAGGCTTGTGTGACAATATATGTCAATTATTTTATAAATTGCAAATTAATAGCAATGCAGGTGGTAGTGCGATTGACTTGTAGAACAATTTGTTGTGTAATGTTTGCAACTTCACTTCATTGCCTGTAAGAGTCGCCAACGGACAAAAACAATGAGAAATGTACGTACGCCAGTCATGAAACTGGCGTGGAGGAACGCACATTCTCGCGTTAATTTCACTGTTAGTACATCCAATCGTGAGCGTGAAAGCTGGCGTACGCAAAGTTTTTGTACGTACGCAAGATTGATACATAAGGCCCCAGATCTCCGCGAAGCACACGCACCACTACCCGTTACACTTTAGGTAAGCATGCTGATTTGAATTCTCTCTTAACTTTTTATTATTAACAAGCTTTTTTTGCCAGCTGGTGGCACTTGATTAAATAAATTTTTTGTTGGGTTGAAAAGAATAAATTCTTTGAATGCTCCAAATTTCATGGCAAAATGTTTTTTTTTTTTAATGGCTAAGAACTTAAAGGGGGGGTGAAATGCTCATTTTCACTCAATCTCCTGTTAATCTTGAGTACCTATAGAGTAATATTGCATCCTTCATATCTCCAAAAAGTCTTTTGTTTTATTAAATTTTTAACAGAAAGATAGACTGTACCGAGTCTTTCCGGAAAAAACCGAGCGGCTGGGGGCGGGCCCTGTGGGCGAAGCTTAGCTGTGCTAACGCGCCAAGCTAGTGACAACACACAGAGACATTTGTTCAACAAACAGTTTTACTCACCGTCCGGTTCCAACGCACGACCGCGAACCTTTATCATTGTGACTGCTCGATCCTTAAGCATTAGACGATCTGCAAATCCGTCGATCTGGGCTTTGTTTATAAAACAATCATCGTCGAAATGCAGGGAACAACAGTCTTACACAACTCCGTTTATGCTCAGGAAAACAAACTCCATCCACGGGTTCCTTAACGCTGGGTTCTTTGGGAATCTGTGCAGGGTTGTCTTGCCCTGGCAACCAAAAACACACTTCTTTGGTGACATTGACTTCCCTAAAGCCGGGCAGGGCGCTTTGATGGCGAACTGCTTTCACTCTCTTGCTCTGGTCTACGAGTGTGCGCGCGGCCGCGATCTTACCGGAGATATGCCCTTAGGACCCATATAAGGAAATTCCACCCTATCTTACGTAAGACAGAGCCATACTCGAAAAAAACTTTCCGAAACTTGTGACAAACCGGAAGGAGTATTTTTGGAACAAAAATACTCCTTCAAACGTACAACTTAGTTTTTGAAACTTTGTCCATGTTTAGCATGGGAATCCAACTCTTTACCAGTGTAAAAAACTCAGTATGCATGAAATAGCATTTCACCCCCCCTTTAATAGACCTGGATGTCATAAGTCATGTCTACATAACCTAAATGTTGTTGCAAATGTGAACAATTATGCTTCTTTTCTGACACACACAATTTAATAACCCCTTTCAGCTGGAGTTTGTTCTCTTTTTTATTGATGAGTACTTTGAATATACTCTGATTATATACTAAAGAAGTAGGATTAATTACTTGGTTTTGGGGTTTGGCGGTTACTGTACGTTTTTTTGTCTTATAAGAGGTTCGTAACAAAGACGATAACACAATTGATGTTTATTTTACATAATCAAATTGAAGATTTGATGTATCTTTTAGTAGGTTAAAGCTGCTATTTGTGAAATTCATCCTGTTCAAAATTCAGCAGATGACAACTCTTCAATGTGTGCAGTCTGTTTAGATGGCATTGGTAATGATAAATATAGAAATAATTGATTGATTGATTTGAACATTAAACATTGTTTTACATAACATTTGTCCTATATTTTAAGCCATTATGCATTCTGTGTATTTTTCTTTAACAGTTTTTTCTTGCCCAGTTGTACCTTAAATACTAGAAAAGACATGCACAAATCCATAAAGTTGTGTGATTGAGATGTGAAAATAAATTGATTTTGTCGAAATGTTTTGTTCTCTTTGTATTTCATCAATTATATTTGTCTCTTTTTAGCTCCTTTCTACCCTAAATCATCCATTTTTAATCGGCTCACACCGTTTATTGCAGGTAATGTTGGTATTTCCAGGTCAGTTATAAGTTTCCTATAAGTTTAAGTTTCACTTAGCAAAAAATCTTCTTCCCAGTTTTAATTTCTCCATCGGTGAGCAAACAATCTGTTTTATTTATAGACCTTGTATGAAATAATATTGCCATATGTGTTCTTGAAATGATCTAGCCCAAGTATTTATGGACTATAATCTTTGTTCAGTTTAACGCCTGATTGATTCAGCAGAAACTCCTGAATTAGGTATGCCAGTGTCAGTTTCAAGACTTGTTTTGGGTCAAAAAGTAATTCCACAAATATTTCAGCACTTCACTACTGGTAGCGTATTGTTAAACTGGGACAGCCATTCAAGTCATTCTAATAAGAGTTCCAATTGTATCTGTTGCTCATACATTTAGCTAACTAAGTAGATATTTTAACAAAGATTGACTTTTAATAAGTGAGGATTGGATCATGTGCATTATTTGAGAGTTTTGGTTCCATGAGATGTGGCGAGGAGAACGACCTCATTGAAGACGGAACCATTTGCTTGCATTGGCTGTATTTAAATGTAGACTGACATAGCCTACTGTACACAAAACACAAAGGAAATTAAGCTACTGTGAAATAAATAACCCTATAATAAATGTTCATTATCTTATTTTTACGATTTTTTGGGGGGCATTTTAGGCCAGTGGTTCTCAACTCCAGTCCTCAGGACCCGCTGCTCTGCACATTTTGTATGTCTCTCTTATCCGACACACTCAAATCAGTTCATGGAGTCTCTCCTAACGAGCTGATGATCTGGTTCAGGTGTGTTAAATAAGGGAGACATACAAAATGTGCAGGTGTATTTTGATGTTGAGAGAGACCTTCGACCCGACTACCGCCTTTCAAGAAAATCAATGGATGGCTTGATGGATATTCTGCACAGGCACCAGGACCATGGCTGGGGATCTTATTTGGAAGTCCTAATATTTGTATATTGGATTGCACATGGACTGTCTCTGTGCCAAAATCGACAGTGTGCCGTGTGGTGCACAGAGTTGCTCAGAAAATTATGGACATTGCAGGTAAAGTGATTTGCTATCCACATCATGATGAACTTGAAGAAGTTGGCCTGCGATTTGGATGCCTTGCTCGGCATACAGCATTTGACAAGGCTGTAGGGGCAATAGATGGATGCCATATTCGTATCAAGCCTCCAAATCGTAACAAAGAGGACTATTTTAATTACAAACAATTCTATTCTATCCAAATGCAAGCCACCTGTGACTCTCAGGGACGTTTCCTCAACATCTTTGTTGGTTTTCCTGGCTCTGTACATGATACCCGTGTTCTAAAAAACAGCCCACTTTATGTTAATGCTGAGTACCCCCCACCTGGCTTTTTTCTTCTTGGTGATGGGGGATATCCCTGCATACAGTCCCCCATAACCATCATCACACCCTACAAACTGCCACTTCAAGGAAGGGTCGAGGAACGCTTCAATCACAGCCATTCACGTGCGCGTTCAATTATTGAACGAGCCTTTGGTATGATGAAGGCATGCTGGAGGGCAACACTCTTCAAAGCCTTAGAAGTAAAGGTTGGCTTCTGCACAGAGGTGGTCACTGCCTGTGCATTCTTACACAATGTCTGCCTTACCCATGGTGATGTCCTGGAACCAGAGCCAGCTTATGATGCCTTACCACAACCACCAACAGCAGATTCTGGACAGGAGACAAGTGGCAACCAGTTGCGGGCGAGACTCGCGGCACATGTATCAGCACCCCTTAATGTTCAAGGGCACCTTTTGGAACATGACTACATAATTTAATTCAAAGTACCTCATACCTCAACACACACATTGTTGTCATGAGTGTAGAAAGTTAACACCTTAAAGGTTGTATCAGCGATTTCAGGCCCAAACATAAATGATCACATTCATCTAATCTTTCCTAACGATCCGCTAGCTGCCCGCCCCATAAGCATCTCTGTAGGCAGCCTAGGCTCTGAGATCTGCACACAAAAACAATTGGTTTCACCAACACTCAAAACCTAAATAAATAGTGTTCCAACCAATCATGTTGTGAGGTTTTGCGCTCGTGCACGGCTGCCTATGACGGCTGCACGCGAATACCTCACAACACCCGCCCCTGTCGGTGATTGGTTGGAACACTATTTATTTTGGTTTTGAGTGGTGGTGAAACCAATTGTTTTTGTGTGCAGATCTCAGAGCCTAGGCTGCCTACAGAGATGCTTATGGGGCGGGCAGCTAGCGGATCGTTAGGAAAGATTAGATGAATGTGATCATTTATGTTTGGGCCTAAAATCGCTGATACAACCTTTAATTATTCCATTGGTCTGATATTGCACATCAACATGTACCTATCTATTTATTATTAGTTATTTCTATTATTATTTATTTATTTATTATTATTTATTTATATCTATCTATTTTGCTTGACATTGTTTACTGTTTATATATTTTGTTATCTGTATTTTGTAAAATAAAAAATGTTGTCGATTACCTAGCATCTGTAAATACCAAATTTATCTGTCCTGAAAATGTTAATACATCTATGGTTATAAGCCTACACCTGGTGGTATTGTTCTGCATTGTCAGCTCATTTATTTTGTTATAAACCTGTCTTGAAGTACTTTGTTTCAGTAAAAAAAAAGTGATTTTTCTAAATGATAAATGTTGCCCTATTAACTTACATTGTAGCTTGTTTCACCGCTGCCGACTGCAGCGATCTTGCTTAATACTGGACCAATGTCAAAGATTGTTGTTCCCATCAGTCACTTAGACACAAAAAGGTTGAAAGGTTGAACCAGGTTGGAATAAACGGTAGTTACCCTTTAATATCATCACAGCATTTTAAGGAACCTAACTTAGAATCAGAATAGTTGACAAGAAGGTTCAAGAATACAAGAAGAAATGATATATGTACAGTATAATCAGCAGAAAACGTCTTCTAATTACAGTACAGGCCAAAAGTTTGGACACATTACTATTTTTAATGTTTTTGAAAGAAGTTTCTTCTGCTCATCAAGCCTGCATTTATTTGATCAAAAATACAGAAAAAAATGTAATATTGTGATATATTATTACAATTTAAAATAATTGGTTTTCAATTTATTATACTTTAAATTATCATTTATTTCGGTGATGCAAAGCTGAATTTTCAGGATCATTACTCCAGTCTTCAGTGTCACATGTGACATCCAGTCAATCACATGATCCTTTAGAAATCATTCTAATGTTCTGATTTATTATGAGTGTTGGAAACAGTTCTGCTGCCTAATATATTTGATGAATAAAAGGTTAAAAAGAACTGCATTTATTCAAAATAATTTTTTTTTTTTTATATAAATCTTCTTTATTATCACTTTTTATCAATTTAACACATCCTTGCTGAATAAAATTATTGATTTATTTAAAAAAAATAAAGAAAAAAATTACTGACCCCAAATTACTGACCAGTAGTGTATATTGTTGTTATAAAAGATTTCCATCTTGAAAACATTTGCTTCTTTTTTTTTTTTTTTCTTTTTCTTTTTTTTTTATTCATCAAAGTATCCTAAAAAAGTATGACAGGTTATGAAAAAATATTAAGCAGCAGAACTGTTTCCAACTTTGATAATGAATCATCATATTAGAATGATTTCTAAAGGATCATTTGATAGACTGGAGTAATGATCCTGAAAATTCAGCTTTGCATCACCGAAATAAATGATAATTTAAAGTATAATAAATTGAAAACCAATTATTTTAAATTGTAATAATATATCACAATATTACATTTTTTTCTGTATTTTTGATCAAATAAATGCAGGCTTGATGAGCAGAAGAAACTTCTTTCAAAAACATTAAAAATAGTAATGTGTCCAAACTTTTGGCCTGTACTGTATGTAACCAACGAGGAGCATGAAAAACAGGGCCAGAAAGAATCAATCCCTGTATCAGATTTATAACCTCCACAACCCTCTTATCTCCTGCAGACAGTATTCCTTATCTAGTTACTTATTTAAGGTTATTCCCATGAATGACCTAAGAGCACAAGAAGACATGCAGCTTCACACCTTGTTCTAAGGCTGCAGATATGGCCCAAATAATCATGATCAGTTACCCTCTTCATACACAAGATGGCAGTATAGGCTACAAGCAGTGTTGTCAGTTCTGGCCCTCTGAAGCACCACAATGGTGAAAAGAAGAGCAAAATGACCACAAAGACACAAAATGTAAGGGGTTAGAGGATGTTTTACAAGTTCGTCCAGGGGCCTCTGTTGTCTCAAAATCTCTCCATGGCTGGAGGATATTTGGAGTTATAATAACAGAAATGTATTAATATTATTTATTTTTAGAATATTTAAAGTTGTTTACTTGGCAATTTTAAATTTGAGTCCTAAAATATTCCCTCATTTGAAAGTTGTTTAACCTGTGCCTGTCATTGTCAAGTGTTGTGACCATAGACTGTATAAGTAGGGCTAGGAATCGATTCCAAAAAGGGAAATCGACGACTCTTTAAGATTTTTTTTTAACACAAAGCGCGGCCTGTAGCCGATTTCATTTGTCAACACAATCACGTCACCTGTAAAGAAATAAAGTTCAGACTAAATAAATGGATCCAGTCGTGACACAGAGTATGGTTTAGGGTAGGATGATTATTTCAGCATTGTGTGTAGGCAATCAGCGCAATGACTGACCCAATGAAATCATTAGAATCGGTTGCTGGGCAGGGTTTGATCTTACTCGTTGTAGTTTAGGACAAGAAGAAAAAATCTGATTTATTAAATCAATCGACAACAACAATCAATCACACTCGCGCGAAGAAGAATGCCTCCAAGGTATTTAACTTTTTTTACGAAAACTTGAAACTGTGGGAACAGTGCTTATGTGTAGTGATGCGCACTTTATAGTGGGCACTCGACCTAACGTTACATTTATTGCATTCGCAGCGTGAGCTGGAGGAATGGTTACTGTGGGAACGGTGCTTGTGTGTAGGGGTGTGAACCATAGACGGTGCGAACATTATAGTGGGCACGTGACCTACATATGACACAGACAGAAAAGAGCTCTTTTCGTGCTTTATTTGTGTCGCCGTAAAAACGGTGTTAGTTTGATGGTGTGCGTGTAAAAAAAGTTTATATGGGTAAACTACAGGCCTCAAAAGTTTGTATGTGTAAAGTGTGCATGAGTCTGTTCCTGAACAAAATGCTTTTAGAATTTAACTGGAATTTTAGCTATAGTTTTATGATACTGGATGAAATATATGTACCACAAATAAATAAAAATCTATCTATCCATCCACATACATAAGTGCATGTATACGTGTGTGTGTGTGTGTGTGTGTGTGTAGGGTTAGGTTATATGTATATGATGAACATATTCCTAGTCTTTACACTGTGTCTACTGTCTACACCTGACGCAGGAAGCACGACGTGACATATCCCCAAAATAAATGCCTCTTTCTATTTATGACCAAGCAGCACTCGCAATACGTCTAATAGGAAGGACAAATGGATTTGCAACGGTCGCTTTGTCACGCCCGGTGTAGAGAGTATCTCGCTGTGTAGCACGGTAAGACGCGACAATGTTAGAAACGGTGTTAAAAAAAAAGAATCGAAAATAACAGTGAGGAATCGATTCTTTCGATTCCAGAAACAGGAATCGGAATCGATTCCAAAAAATCCGGAATCGAACAGCCCTGTGTATAAGGTTGTGACTTGTTACAGTTGCCGAGCTATGATTGGATAATAATGTTTGTGGGAGGGGTTTAGCAAACTGTTATATAAAGTAAACAAATGCTGGGCTGGTGTTGAATAATTTGATTGTGATAAAAAAAAAAAACATTTTACATACAGTATGATGCACTTTAAATATACAACCTTCTCATGAACTGTATGCTTTTCTTAAAGGTCCCGTTCTTCGTGATCCCATGTTTCAAACTTTAGTTAGTGTGTAATCTTGTTGTTAGAGTATAAATAATATCTGTAAAATTATAAAGCTCAAAGTTCAATGCCAAGCGAGATATTTTATTTAACAGAAGTCGCCTACAGCGAACGGCCGGTTTGGACTACATCCCTCTACTTCCTTCTTTAATGACGTCACTAGAACAGTTTTTTGACTGACCTCCGCCCACAGGAATACACAAAAAAAGGGGGCGTGGACTTGTTGCGCTCCCACGGAGAAGAGGAAGAGTTGCGTTTGTAGAGTGTGTTTGTCGCCATGTCGTCCATAGTCCAATCACCTTTGTTTGGCCTTCCCAACGGGCAACGTGCACTAAGCTGCTGTCGAATCACAACACAGGAACCGCTGGCACAATCAGAACTCGTTACATATTTCTGAAGGAGGGACTTCATAGAACAAGGAAGTTATCAGCCCGTTCTTAGGACAGTGAAATACAGTGAAATACTTATACAGATAAGTAAATTGTGTGAAAAATACTGTTTTTTTTTACACGCGAAACATAAGAACATGTTATATTGCACACTGTAAACACAATCAAAGCTTCAAAAACACACGAAAAACTGGACCTTTAATTATTGCAACTAAATTAAACCGTTGGTAACTGTCACCATCTGGTACCACTGTTCTCTGCTTCACTTCACACTTGATGTTCACTAAACCAGTATAAACACAATTACGTTACGTGCCAAACACATCGGTTAGTACTGAAACTAAAAGCCTTTTCTCTTTGTCAATCAGTAGAATCCCTTTCCTGCTGCTGATATAACTCAACGGATAATGTGAATCAGAGTCCATTGTTGTGACCTCCCTCTTCAACTAGAGAAACAACTTCTTCCTGCACAAAATGTTCTGAAACCAAACATTTAAAACAGTTGAGTTTATTTAATTAAACAGAAATAACTTCATTAATAGGAATAATTACAAACACGTGTTGCTGCTAGTTATTATGTGAACAGATGGTATTATTATTATTATTATTAATAATAATAATAATAATAACCCAGACTGCTAGAAACTTGGGTGTGACACTTGACGACCAACTCTCCTTCACTGCCAACATTGCTGCAACTACCCGATCGTGCAGATACATGTTGCATAACATCAGAAGGATACGTCCCCTTCTAACGCAGAAGGCGGCTCGGGTTATGGTTCAGGCTCTAGTCATATCACGTCTAGACTACTGCAACTCCCTCCTGATTGGTCTGCCTGCATGTGCCATCCGGCCCCTGCAGCTCATTCAGAATGCAGCAGCTCGACTTGTCTTCAACCTCCCCAAGTTCTCTCACACTACACCGCTCCTCCGCTCTCTTCACTGGTTACCAATTGCTGCCCGCATCCGCTTCAAGACACTAGTACTTACATACAGGGCCACGAACGGATCAGCCCCAGCTTACATCCAGGACATGGTCAAACCATATACCCCAACCCGCTCACTTCGCTCTGCATCAGCCAAACTGCTTGCTGCCCCCTCACAGCGAGGGAGAACTAATCACTCAACAAAATCCCGACTGTTGCGATCACACTGTCCTGGCTCCCAAATGGTGGAACAAGCTCCCTATCGACATCAGGATGGCCGAAAGCCTACACATCTTCCGCCGAAGGCTAAAAACACATCTCTTCCGACTACACCTTGGATAAAAAAAAAAAAATTCTTGAACCTGCACTTTCATATGTCTCTTTGTCCATCCATCTTCGTCCGCTTATCCGGGGTTGGGTCGCGGGGGCAGCAGCTCCAGCAAGGGACCCCAAACTTCCCTTTCCCGAGCCACATTAACCAGCTCCGACTGGGGGATCCCGAGGCATTCCCAGGCCAGGTTGGAGATATAATCCCTCCACCCAGTCCTGGGTCTTCCCCGAGGCCTCCTCCCAGCTGGACGTGCCTGGAACACCTCCCTAGGGAGGCGTCCAGGGGGCATCCTTACCAGATGCCCAAACCACCTCAACTGGCTCCTTTCGACTCAAATGAGTAGCGGCTCTAGTCCAAGCTCCTCACGGATGACTGAGCTTCTCACCCTATCTCTAAGGAAGACGCCAGCCACCCTCCTGAGGAAACCCATTTCGGCCGCTTGTACCCTGGATCTCGATCTTTCAGTCATGACCCATCCTTCATGACCATAGGTGAGGGTAGGAACGAAAACTGACTCTGCTCTCTTTTCTTCACAACGGTGCGATAAATTGAATCTAATAACACACCCGCTGTGCCGATTCTCCGACCAATCTCCCACTCCATTGTCCCCTCACTCGCGAACAAGACCAAGGTATTTGAACTCCTTCACTTGGGGTAAGGACTCATTCCCTACCTGGAGTAGGCACTCCATTGATTTCCTGCTGAGAATGATGGCCTCAGATTTAGAGGTGCTGATCCTCATCCCGGCCGCTTCACACTCGGCTGCGAACCGATCCAGTGAGTGCTGAAGGTCGCAGGCCGATGATGCCATCAGGACCACATCATCTGCAAAGAGCAGCGATGAGATCCCCAGCCCACCGAACCGCAACCCCTCCCCACCCCGACTACACCTTGATATCCTGTCCATAAATATTACAAACAGAATTGGTGACAAAGCGCAACCCTGGCGGAGGCCAACCCTCACCTGAAATGAGTTCGACTTACTGCCGAGAACCCGGACACAGCTTTCGCTTTGGTCATACAGAGATTGGATGGCCCTGAGAAGAGACCCCCTCACCCCATACTCCCGCAGCACCTCCCACAGTATCTCCCGGGGGACCCGGTCATACGCCTTCTCCAGATCCACAAAACACATGTAGACAGGTTGGGCATACTCCCAGGCTCCCTCCAGGATCCTTGCGAGAGTGAAAAGCTGGTCCGTTGTTCCACAACCAGGATGGAATCCGCATTGTTCCTCTTCAACCCGAGGTTCGACTATCGGCCGAACCCTCCTTTCCAGCACCTTGGAGTAGACTTTACCAGGGAGGCTGAGAAGTGTGATACCCCTGTAATTGGCACACACCCTCTGGTCCCCCTTTTTGGATTAGGGTTAGGGGAAACGAACGTCCATACACCCACCTGAGGTAAGGTGCAGGTTAAGCACTGTCCATCGTTCAACTGGCCGCTTCTACATAAACGCAAGTGCGAACCAAAATAACGTCCAGAGAGCTGTATAAAATTATAAAAGCGGGCTAAATCGCCATGGGTTATGCCAATATGGGCTGCAAGCAGGGAAACGATGTTAAGTTTAGGTTAGATGTGAAGGAGGGGCATCTACGAGATACCTCACATCTGTTTGGATGAAAGGGTTAGGGTTAGAGTTAGGGTTAGAGTTAGGCTTGTGGAAAGACAACGCCTTCCCCCAGAGAACTTCTCCCGGCCGTCCAGTTTAGATTAGGAAGGACGCAGAAATGCACTGGCCGGCGCATGTTTTTGCTGAGGCTGATCCACCCATACCAACAGGCCCACAATCAGATTATTCTACTATGTCTACCCTAATCCATATCCTAATGATTGCTTCAAGCACCGGGACAGCTCAACCCTATATTAATTAAACCTCCCTCCTATGAGGGGTAAGTTTAAGTTTTTAGAGGAATTTAGCCCTAATCCCCTGTTAAAAAAGAATCTGTGATATTTCTACTTTTGTATGTGTCCACTTACAATCAAATCAAAACATTGTGCTTTTGTAAAATAAAGAAAATAAACAGGGTGTGCGTTCTGCCTCTCTGTCGCGGTGAACTTTTTTTTCTTGAGCACGTCTATAAACAAACAAAACTCAGCGAATACTTGTCACACATTTATGAGCCATACACCTTTATAAACATTTAAGTGTGCACTTTTAAATGATCGGATTCAAACTGAAAACAAATATTCTCTGTTTAAGTAATTTGTATAAAACCAACAAGATGTCCAGCTTCTCAAACGCTTCCTAATTATTTTTAATTTGACCACACCCACTCGCACAAAAGAGATTCACATGCAAATCTCCACATGGAACGCGATCGCGCTCATTACCTCAAAAACAAAACACCAAAACACTTCACAAGTCTCTGCTTTTCGTCGAGTTTGAAAGGCGCACCGTGAGCTTACGTTGGATTTACATCAGAAGAAGAACGCGATTTGAAGACAAGAAAGATGTAAGGTAAGAAATTCTTACATATTAGTTTGTTATTGTTGCATAAATTTCACATTGCAGTTGAACTGTTGCTAGATATATGGTGAATATTATAATATTTAGACCCGTGTTTACTGTTACTGTGTTTGTGGATATCTGCTCAAACGTAGATATGTATATGGTAACCATAATGTTTTATATTTGAGCGCGATCGCGTTTGAATGTATCATATTTTGGATCGCGATCGCGTACAAGCAAAACGCACTAATCGGCTTCATGTTTTTACTATTATCTAATTTCATATCATCATAACGAATGGAAACATTTGAAGTAACATGATAATCAATACATTTTTCTCTAGCTTAGTTGTTACTGAAATCTTTTGGAAGATTTATAGGCTGCTATAGGTTATTGTTATTATTTTATGCAGCACTGTGCATAGCCTATGCCTGCAAGGCACAACAAACCTGGTGTTCATTATATTATATATTGTTGGAAACATTTGTGTGTGTGTGTGTGTGTGTGTGTGTATTCTGTGAATTTTAACCAGAAAAATCTAAAATTTATTCCCAAAAATCGTGCAGGCCTTTCTCTTGATATCAGTATGTTCACTTTTTTTTTGATAGGGTAGGTTTTATGGTGCGTTCATATGACGCGAATAGCGCGTCAGGCGCGAGTGATTTCAATGTTAATGAAAATGCAAAGACGCGTTACGCACGTAAAAAATTCCTGCGGCGCGAATGGGGCGTAGAGCGCGGCGCGGTAGACGCGAATTTTATTTTGTACTTTGGTGCATTCACGCGTTTGCCGCTCAAGTTGAAAAATCTGAACTTTGGCGTCAGTTCGCGCCGCGTTAACCAATAGGAGCCTTGCTGCTGTCACATGGTGAAGTGACGGGATAAACTCCCGTGTGGAGTTTCATTCATTTAAAATTTTATTATTCATTTAAAATTCATTTAATTTTAGCCATGAGCAGTCACCCAGAGCTCTACGATAGCAGTTCCTATTTTTACCGAGACAGGAATAAAAAGGACCTTGCTTGGAAAAGGGTCAGTGAGGAGATAGGGCAAACTGGTGAGTTGTAAACATGTACACATTTCACTTTTGAGTCACGTTATTGACCTTGCCGCTATATTGCTGCTATATTCCCGCTATACAGCTACTTTTCGCTAACAAGATAATGTGTTTATTCAGAGGAAGTTTGCAGGAAAAAATGGAAAAGCCTCAGGGACACGTACCTGAAGGAGAAGAGGAAGGAGATGGAGAAGAGGAGGGGATCAGCAGCAGGGTCTGTGAAGAGGTGGAAATTCTCTCAGATCTTGGGATTCCTCGACCCCTTGTGTGTAACATGGAGAGGGTCGAGGCCCAGATCGAAGAGGACTACCACCTCGAGGACCAGGGACAGCCTGAAGAAATATCAGGGGAGACAGTGACAGGTGTGTTTCCAATGAAGCCACATTACAAGGCATTTATGCTGTCATGTTTACAGATGAAGAAATGTAATTATCTATGACTATTGTTACCAATGTGTTTAACATTAAAAAATAACATTTAACATTGTCTTGACAGAGGCAAATTATCAAAGAGGGGATCATCCAAGATCCCCTGCCTCTCCTCCTGTCTCCCCAGTCTGGTTCCTCAGCCCCTGCTGCTGAACCCACAGGTGAGTGAAGGCAATCGTACAAACAATATTTCAACACGTTACGAGCTCTAGTCCACTTACTAATAATCATTGTATTTGTAAATGCAGACACAAATCCATTGCAATGTATGGAACCAATCATCTGAAAACATACTTTATAGCTACTGTTCATTTGCATGTTTATCTATGTATATGTCTGAAGTATATTTATTTATTTATTTATTAAAGGATAGCCTCTAACTTATAACTTTAAGTAATTAAAGCCTATAACTTTAATTACTTAATATATGTTAAAGCAAGTTAAAAACAGTATCACATTTGCATTTAAATTACATTTTTTAAACCTTCACAGTGAACATGAAAATCAGGTATCATCTTTCTGCCTTCTCATTGCAGTGCTGTGTTGTATTTTTTTATTTCACAGGCCAACAGAGGAGGAGAGCGGTCCCAGGATGGTCCGTCAGAGGTGGAGCAGGCGCTGATGGAGCTTCTGTCACAACCTCCGGCGCGACCTCCAGCCCCACCGCCAGGTCATCGAACTGGGCACGGGACAGGCGGAAGCACCGCTGATAGCGGCCGTCATCCAGGCGCAGCTCCTGGAGCAAATGGTGAAACTCGCCAAACTGGGTTCGCCTCCGAAGGGTCTGGTGGACCCAAATACGGCGACGATGATCCCTACGCCGCTGTTCTGCTCTCCAGAGCAGTGACTCTCTCGATAAATGATTGCTCAACATCAGACATCTTGTAAAAAGATGGCTGCCAACGGGTTTCGAAACTTTTGATACGTTCGCCTCTGACACGCGTAAATTTCGTTTCAAACTTTTGTTTTTACACGCGTCAATTTCGCTCTTGACGCGCGAACGGACACAAAGTGGTCAAGCGTATAACTAGACGCGGCAGGCGCGAATTTGACGTGCTATTCGCGTTCGGTGTGAACGCACAGTAAAGTACTTCAGCTGCCTGCGCGTGCGCGCACAATCTCCGTCATAGGGAAGGTCTATGCAAAACAGCGCATGCGCAGATGGCGAGGCAGAAGAGTCCACTAGGTGGCGATACGCACAGCATCTTCTTCATTTTTGGGCTTTTTCCCCAAAAACATTTAAAACATTTTATTTTTGCTACTGTTCAAACTACACTGTTTTCAAAAGTTGTTTACCAAGGAGGCGATTAAATATGATAATAATAATAATAATTCATTACATTTATATAGCGCTTTTCTCGGCACTCAAAGCGCTTTACATAGAAGGGGGGATCTCCTCAACCACCACCAATGTGCAGCATCCACCTGGATGATATGAGAATATGAGAAGTAATGTTAAAAAAAGAAGAAAAAAAGAAGAAAAAAGTGAAGTTTATTTTTTATTTACATCACATTATTAAAATGTATAAAAAAAAAATTATGTATTTTTGGGGGATACATAAAATTCGCATTAGTAAGAAAAGTGTAGGTTATTTTATGCCAACATGTGATTTCATGTTCACTTGTTGTGAAACAGCATTATAGTGTAATGATGTAAATTGTGCTGTAAATGTTTGTTCAAGATAACAAAATCGTCTCTTCCTGTGACATTGGCGTAAAATATTCATAATAAAACTTACGTTTCTGCAATCGGGCTCGTTTCAGAGCCACCAGAGAATGTCTAATAAGGGGAGAGGTTTCACTCTCAGTAAACTTCCGGCTTCTGAACTGGTTGCAGTTCCACTCTGGCTCCACATGAGGGCGCTCACAGGACGAGTGCAGAATGAATGGAGGTCTATGGCGCTATACCCCTCAAAATCCACTTTTCTCAGGAATTTGAATGTTGTATTCGAAAGGAGATGCAGAGAAATTACACATTGCTGGGTGTTAGAGTTTTTAGAGTCACTTATTTGCTTTAAAAAGTCTTTTAAAATGTCAATGACGTCATACACATCGTACGACCAGAGATACTGCTTTACGGCAATCCTTCAGTCACTTTGGTGCTTTCGCCCTAACCCTAACCCTAACAGCTGACACAGGTAAACACACAACACAGCTGACACAGGTAAACACACAACACAGCTGACACAGGGAAACACACAACACAGCCGACACAGGCAAACACACAACACAGCCGACACAGGTAAACACACAACACAGCTGACACAGGCAAACACACAACACAGCCGACACAGGCAAACACACAACACAGCTGACACAGGTAAACACACAACACAGCCGACACAGGTAAACACACAACACAGCTGACACAGGTAAACACACAACACAGCCGACACGGGCAAACACACAACACAGCTGACACGGGCAAACACACAACACAGCTGACACGGGCAAACACACAACACAGCTGACACAGGTAAACACACAACACAGCTGACACAGGGAAACACACAACACAGCCGACACAGGCAAACACACAACACAGCCGACACAGGTAAACACACAACACAGCTGACACAGGTAAACACACAACACAGCTGACACGGGCAAACACACAACACAGCCGACACGGGCAAACACACAACACAGCCGACACAGGTAAACACACAACACAGCCGACACGGGCAAACACACAACACAGCTGACACGGGCAAACACACAACACAGCTGACACGGGCAAACACACAACACAGCTGACACAGGCAAACACACAACACAGCCGACACAGGCAAACACACAACACAGCTGACACAGGTAAACACACAACACAGCCGACACAGGTAAACACACAACACAGCTGACACAGGTAAACACACAACACAGCCGACACGGGCAAACACACAACACAGCTGACACGGGCAAACACACAACACAGCTGACACGGGCAAACACACAACACAGCTGACACAGGTAAACACACAACACAGCTGACACAGGGAAACACACAACACAGCCGACACAGGCAAACACACAACACAGCCGACACAGGTAAACACACAACACAGCTGACACAGGTAAACACACAACACAGCTGACACGGGCAAACACACAACACAGCCGACACGGGCAAACACACAACACAGCCGACACAGGTAAACACACAACACAGCCGACACGGGCAAACACACAACACAGCTGACACGGGCAAACACACAACACAGCCGACACAGGCAAACACACAACACAGCCGACACAGGCAAACACACAACACAGCCGACACAGGCAAACACACAACACAGCCGACACAGGCAAACACACAACACAGCCGACACAGGTAAACACACAACACAGCCGACACAGGTAAACACACAACACAGCCGACACAGATAAACACACAACACAGCCGACACAGGTAAACACACGACACAGCCGACACAGGCAAACACACGACACAGCCGACACAGGCAAACACACGACACAGCCGACACAGGTAAACACACAACACAGCCGACACAGATAAACACACAACACAGCCGACACAGGTAAACACACAACACAGCCGACACAGGCAAACACACAACACAGCTGACACAGGGAAACACACAACACAGCTGACACAGGGAAACACACAACACAGCTGACACAGGTAAACACACGACACAGCCGACACAGGGAAACACACAACACAGCTGACACAGGCAAACACACAACACAGCTGACACGGGCAAACACACAACACAGCCGACACAGGCAAACACACAACACAGCCGACACAGGTAAACACACAACACAGCCGACACAGGCAAACACACAACACAGCCGACACAGGCAAACACACAACACAGCCGACACAGGTAAACACACAACACAGCCGACACAGGTAAACACACAACACAGCCGACACAGATAAACACACAACACAGCCGACACAGGTAAACACACAACACAGCCGACACAGGCAAACACACGACACAGCCGACACAGGCAAACACACGACACAGCCGACACAGGCAAACACACGACACAGCTGACACAGGTAAACACACAACACAGCTGACACAGGGAAACACACAACACAGCTGACACAGGGAAACACACAACACAGCCGACACAGGGAAACACACGACACAGCCGACACGGGGAAACACACAACACAGCTGACACAGGCAAACACACAACACAGCTGACACAGGGAAACACACAACACAGCCGACACAGGGAAACACACAACACAGTTGACACAGGGAAACACACAACACAGCTGACACGGGTAAACACACGACACAGCCGACACGGGGAAACACACAACACAGCTGACACAGGGAAACACACAACACAGCTGACACAGGGAAACACACAACACAGCCGACACAGGGAAACACACAACACAGCCGACACAGGTAAACACACGACACAGCCGACACAGGTAAACACACAACACAGCCGACACAGGTAAACACACAACACAGCTGACACAGGTAAACACACAACACAGCTGACACAGGGAAACACACAACACAGCCGACACAGGCAAACACACAACACAGCTGACACAGGTAAACACACAACACAGCTGACACAGGGAAACACACAACACAGCTGACACAGGCAAACACACAACACAGCTGACACAGGGAAACACACAACACAGCTGACACAGGGAAACACACAACACAGCTGACACAGGGAAACACACAACACAGCTGACACAGGGAAACACACAACACAGCTGACACAGGGAAACACACAACACAGCCGACACAGGTAAACACACAACACAGCTGACACAGGTAAACACACAACACAGCCGACACAGGCAAACACACAACACAGCTGACACAGGTAAACACACAACACAGCCGACACAGGCAAACACACAACACAGCTGACACAGGTAAACACACAACACAGCCGACACAGGTAAACACACAACACAGCTGACACAGGGAAACACACAACACAGCTGACACAGGCAAACACACAACACAGCTGACACAGGCAAACACACGTGCTGGAAGAGTTTGTTTTGTTTGTTTCTGGTCCCGCTTCGGATGCCATCAAGCGGTATCTCTGGTCGTAATCAGTCCTTCACCGACCAATCAGCGTTCATTAGCAGAATGCTAGTGTGTTATGGGCAACAACAACTCAACCTGTAAGAAATGGAAAGGACACAAGTACTCGTTCATTCAACTTTCTATAACCCATTTTGAACTTGCAAAACCTACAATCAAATCTGAGATTTCTCAACAGCAATCGGGTGAAAGAGACACATTTAGCCGTCTAGCTCCATAGACTCCCATTCATTCTGCACCCATGGGCGATCACCCCCAGTGGAGCTCTGGTGGAACTACAACCAACATTCGGTACAATAGGACTTAATAGGGAGTGGCCAGGCTCTCCGTAGACGGGCTCTGAGGACACCAAACCAACATCTGAAATGCTGCGATGCCATTGGTCCACTGATTACTCCAGTTATCCAATCACAGCCTCTGCTGAGCCGAAGTGTGTGTGGTATCTCAGGCCAGTAGGGGTGTGTGTGTGTGTAATATACAGCTGCATGATGTCACTGATTACCAGATTCACATGTGTGTAGTCTTGTAGAGACGATAACAGTCTCTAAACTTTGCGCTCTGAATCCAGTTTTCAAAAGTGAGTTTTCAGATTCCCAAAATGCTGCTCTCGTGAACGGCCAAAACCCTCGAGTCTTCTGTTTAGTTGAAAGCGGTGTCGTCTAAACGGCCCCTGAATGTTGAGCAGTTTCTAAAAGAAAAGAGAAGCGTCTACAGTCGTGGCGCGAGCTGACAGACAGAGAACAGGCGTCTGAGGAAATCACACAGTAGAGACAGTTCCTTTACTTACACACCATTTCCACATATGAAGACATCCTTCAGCTCAAGACACACACACACACACACACACACACACACACAGAGAGACACTACACATGAACAGGCACGCGCACACACACACTCCGAACATTCACACACTATCACAGACATACACACACACACAGAGGCACTAGTACACACACTCAAGCACACACACACACACACACAGAGAGACACTCACAGACACTCACACAACACACGAACAGGCACGCGCGCTAGGGTGACCACCCGTCCCGCGTAGAGCGTGCGCGCACAGCGTTTGAAGCCCAATTCACGCGTCCCGCAAATTGAGACCGTGTCACGCATAATCTATGCTTGCTCAAAAAAAATTTGGTCGTTCTATATCCTCGAGCCCCAAGCAGACAAACGAACATTACTTGACAGTTCAGCACGCTATTGTTGCCACACAAACCCCTCAGTTGAACTGCTGACTAGGTTGTTGTCAACTTTTTCGTTGTTGTCATGACAGCGCACGCACGCGCATACCAGACACACTGGGAAGGAAGGAACTTTTAGATGCGCGCTTTCCAATTCGAAAAATTCGAGAAAGAGACTGAGTCTGAGAGGCAACGCCATCATCAATTAAAAAGAGAAGGTGTGGGTACAAGAAAGAATGGGGAAATTAATATTTGTGGCTGAAAGGTGTTGAGGGGGATACCGAGAGGGCTTTATGTGACCTTTGCAAAACGATGTCAATCGTATTTTTTTTTTTTTTTTTTTTTTTTTTACTGTTCCTGTGGTGTTGAGCAACTACAATTCCTGTTAATCCTATAACTTTTTTATTATAATGTATTTAAAGCAAATAAATTGTAATGAAAAATAAATAAAATTAAATCGTAATTTTTTTTTTTTTTTACTTTCTTTTTTTAAATAGTAAATCTTAAGTGGAAGTACATCTGTCAATTCATTGAATGTTCAAAATATTATGAGTCTTTATTTAGAAAAAAAATACACATTGGCTGGCCTATTCATGAGCATACATCAGCAATTACACGTTTAGGAGAATAGGGCATTATTAATACTATGCAAGGTGGTATGTGCTAGAAATGGGTAAACCACTATCAGTGAGTCTGCCAGTGGGGCACCGCTGCGCCAGGCAGTGTCCCACATTGTCCCTCAGAAACATACCCCTTGTCCCCCCTTGGGCTTATTAGCAGGTGGTCACCCTAACGCGCGCACACACACACTCCGAACATTCACACACTATCACAGACATACACACACACAGAGGCACTAGTACACACACTCAAGCACACACACTCACAGACAGACACTCTCTCTCTCACACACACACACACACACACACACACACACACAGAGACACTCACAGACACTCACACAACACACGAACAGGCACGCGCGCACTCCGAACATTCACACACTATCACAGACATACACACACAGAGGCACTACTAGTACACACACACACACACACACACACTCACAGACAGACACTCACACACACACACAGAGACACTCACAGACACTCACACAACACACGAACAGGCACGCGCGCACACACACACACACTCCGAACATTCACACACTATCACAGACATACACACAGAGGCACTTAGTACACACACACACACGCATAGACAGACACTCACACACACACACACAACACACGAACAGGCACATGGCGCACACACACTATCACAGACACACTCACACTGAGGCACTACACACACTCAAGCACACACACACACTGAGGCACTACACACACTCAAGCACATATGCACACACTCACACTGAGACACTACACACACTCAAGCACACACACACACACACACACACACACACACTGAGGCACTACACACACTCAAGCACATATGCACACAGACACACATACACATTCTCACAGACACACACACACAAAGTTCTATTTATATTCACCTTTTATTGTGTATGGTAATGTTAACTGATGTAATAAGTGTACGGTGTAACAAAAACAGTTACAAACATTTGTATGCATATTTACATTGTATATTTATGAAAGTAACAAGCTACATCTGTATACAGAAAATACAACTATGACATGAGTTACTGAACTATAAATATTACATCATATATTTAGTATTTTCAAACCATAATAGAAACAGCTATACACAGATCAGAGCTGAGCTAGAGCCGGAGCGCGAGGAGAGGGGGAGGAGAGGCACTTCTGAGGAGGAGGAGAGTGAGGGATAAACCACGGAAACACGGAAGAGCTTCACGAGAACCACACCATCTCGCCAGAGCCTACGGGAGTTATGCATTCCAGAGTTATATTTCCATGAAGAGAGAAGAAAACACGAATATAAAAACAATAGCAGCACGTGATTAAACTGGTAGTCACATGACGGTTGCGTCACACGAGGAAAGCGGTGCATGTTCGCGAGATCGTAGAAATCGACCGATTCGGGAGGAAAAGCCTCTCACACAGATGCCTCGAGGGTAAAGACTACAACTAGATCGAGTTTAACAGTCATCCGTAGAGGAAGGAGACTCTCGCGATGCAGTTAGTGATTGTTTCTAGCAGCTTCATAAGACGAGCTTCACAAACCTTTAATCTTTCGGCGATACAAAACTAGAGAGAATCTCGATTAAAATCTCGGACGTCATTCATCATCATCATCTCCACTACTTTTCAATGTGAAACAGTATTAACAGGTGATCTATGTACATAATGCTGTCAAATCAAACCACAACACATGACGTGTACCGTCAGCAGCGATCACGAATGCAGGAATAGTGTTCGGTATTTACAGCGGGTCGTCATGGAAACGCGCGCTCACGTTACCGTTGCTAGGGGAAACTTCGCGGGCAAAATCCTGTCAGTTCAATCGGAATCCCGCGTGAGGGAACACAAATTGTGTGTTAAAGTCATGTTGTAAAGATCGTATTTATTTATTAACGTGTTCACAATGTCGTGAATACCTGTGGGAAGCTCGGGATTTCCTTTAAGAGCCGATCTTTACGAGTTGTGGGCGTGTCAGTTAACGAAAACATGATGAATACCCCAACACTTAACAGTATTTAGCAGTGATATTGTCAGGCTTTTCTATTTACAGCAGAGTAAGCTAACTGCCTGCACATATTGTGATGGCATTATAATATAACAATATAATATGTAAGGATAAAATTTGCAGTGGCTTCATAAATTAATAAAAAAAAAATGAAAAAGCAAGCATGGACATTTCTTTGTTCTTCATTTTCTAGAGCTAGAACCTTGCTGTATTTTTGTGTAATTAATTAAGAGAAAGTATACCGCCATCTTACTTCGACGAAAGTGACTTGAACGCTGTCATAAACACGACTTCCCACCTCGTAAATACGAACTTCCCAAGAGGACTTGAACGCAGCAACAGTTGGCAGACCAACAGAAAGCTGATTTTTAAGTGACTTCTGTGTGAGCGATGCTTCATACACCAGTGACAATAGACAGTTTTTCCATGCGAAGTTTCCCTGAACGTCGGCCAGCGTGAGGAACGGGACTGTGTGTGCGGAGGTCCGAGAGTCTCGTGGAAATACTTGCATAGAAAGTTAACCGTGACGGGATTTTACCCACAACACGTTTCAAATACATGTGTCAACTAACACATCATCTTTGCACAAAAAAACATTGGTTATTAGTCAAAACAAGGTCGATTTTAAAAACAGAAAACACTTTTTAAACATGCATGTAAAATATAAACACTTGTATTCCACAGTAAGAATAAACGTCCATTTCCTGTGGCTCTCCAGGGTTTTAAACCGTCAGCGGTTACAAGTCTCAAACAGGAGCAGGATTATAAGTGCCTGTAGGATTAATGATTGACAGAATCAAAAGAAAACATCTGGAATATATTCTACAGCCGCGTGAAACAAGAGTCTTAGCGACCGCTGTCGTTAATGCTAACAACATGTTTAGCGCATCTGCGCATTAGCGCACGGTTAATAACTCACGGAAAAGCCAAGTGTTAGAACCACTGTACAAGTACACAATATCATTTCTTCATAGTTGCACGCGATGTGTTAGCGTGTTCTCCGTGTCCGTGCGACGAGGACGCTCCTCCTGACGCCGCTAACGCCTGCGGTTGACGCTCTCTCCACAGGACTGAGTTGCGCTACGCCCGTCGAGGGCCGGTGTAAATCCGCGGGCTCGTCCCGCTCAGCCGGCGGCCTTGTGCTTCCCGCCGCAGCATTGGCAGGCCTCTCCGCAGCGGTGGCAGGCTAACAGCGGCGGGTAGCAGCACATGCAGGGCGCTAGCACCGCCAGCCCCAGCAGCGCTAGCCAGCGCAGGCAGAAGTGCGGGTCGCTGGCGTCACAGGAGCAGGGGTCGGAGAAGTCGCCCTCGGCGTCGGACATGCAGTGGTAGAGCATGCTCTCGGCACACAGCATGCAGCTCACCCGGTGGATGCACTGGCGTATGGGGTCCGGCGCATCCTGGCACTGCCCGCGCCGGTTGTCCTCGCGGTTGAACACCTCGCGGCAGTAGATGCAGCGTGAGCGCTCTCCGTCCTCGCGCCGGCGCCGGGATGCTTTAGTCGCGGGCTGCTGGGTCTTCACCGCGAGCTTGAGCCGCTCCGGGGCCTCGCTGTATGTGTACGGGCTCTTCTCGTCGGGGGCCTCACGCTCAGGGTCGCGCTTCCACAGGTCCGGGTGCCGGTAGTCCTCGTAGCCGCGGATCAGCACGTCCTTGCGCGGGTTGATGCGCACGATCTCCTCCTCGTCCATGTGGAAGCTCACGTGACGTCTGGGGTTAAAGGAGACCTGCGAGACACACACAGACACACACACACACACACACACACACATCAGGAGGAAGTTCCTCTGCTTCTGTAAACCTGTACACATCTGAAACAGAAAGAGTCCTGACACCTGGAGATGAATTTGTATTCCTGCACTTCGGCTGGGTTTTTGTGTGCGTGTGTGTGTGTGTGTGTGATGGGTAGGGTTAGTGTAGGGGAATAGAATATACAGATTGTACAGTATATAAAGCATTACGCCTATGGAATGTCCTCACAAGTATAGCTAAACAAACGTGTGTGTGTGTGTGTGTGTGTGTGTGTGTGTGTGTGTTGCACCTGTGGAGGCAGGAATCGCTGGTTAGCAGTGTGTGTGTGTGTGTGTTGCACCCGTGGACGCAGGAACCGCTGGTTAGCTGTGAGTGTGTGGTCGAAGGGCTGCACTCACACATAAGAGCCGCGGGAGTGATGTGTGTGTGTGTGTGTGTGTGTGAGTGTGTGTGTGTGTGAGTGTGAGTGAGAGTGTGTGTACCTGTGGAGGCAGGAACTGCTGGTTAGCTGTGGAGCCGCGGGAGTGATGTGTGTGTGTGTGTGTGTGTGTGTGTGTGTGTACCTGTGGAGGCAGGAACCGCTGGTTAGCTGTGAGCGTGTGGTCGAAGGGCTGCACTCGCACATAAGAGCCGCGGGAGAGTTCGCTGGAGCCGATGGCTCGAGGACAGAAGACGTCTCTCACGGGCGTCTCCACACACACACTCTCCTGTCAATCACAGCACACACACACTTCAACACACTCAGTAAAACTCAGCATGATGTCACAGATCACAGAAGCTCTTACACCTGCAGCTTTGATGAGCTCATATTGATTGACAGATACAAGAAATATCTGGGTCATTCCTACAGTTTGGATCCCCATGAATGAATACTGCATATTTTACATAAAATATTAATCAACTTTAATGCCACATGGCCCATCCAGATGTATCCTATTTAACACAGATTTATAATTAATGGTACCTTAGAATAATGAACACTTTTTAAAACACTTTGACAGGCAAATTCCCACAATCATGTTTTCTCAGCTTCACTGTGAAGTAAAGAGGGCCATCCGTTCATTTTGAATTCATCTTTTAAAAGACTCGGGAATATTGAGTTCTTTCATGTATGCGCATTTGCGTAACATCCTTTCGTTTCATAAACATCATCTTTAAAAAAAACATGTTTATATTACACACGCCTGACGTTCACACTGGTGAAGCATTACCGCGTCACGCATCAGAACACGGAGGTCATGTGACACACGTGTGAAAGCAGCAGCAGCCGACGCACCATAAGAAACAGAAAGAGGAAATGTCACACTGATAATGCTGTGTGTGTGTGTGTGTGTGTGTGTGTGTGTGTGTGTCACATGAGGGAGGAGTGTGTGTACAGGTCTGTTTATATCTGTTCCAATAATGAACATCCTGTGGTTGCTAAGAGACACTTCCTGTGACTACAGTCTCCTGTCAGTACTTCCCACACACTCACACACACACTTTCATCAAATGTGTATTATCTGTGCTCTGTGCTGAATGATAATCCCCTGTGTGTGTGTGAGCCTCACCTGTGACGAAGCGTCCTCAGGTGTGTCCGTGTCGCTGTTCTGCGGGCCGCCTGCAGGTGAACACACACACAATCAGATCACACAGGACCAGCATTAGTTACACAAGCATCTCTAGCACTGAACATCACTGAGACACACACACACACAAGAGCGGCTCCATGAGGCCCTTTAGCACGAAGAGGACGATATTAACTGTCAATATTTGGCATTTTTTTATTATGGGCATCAGCTGCTATTTCTGTTGGGCCAATAAGTGTCATAGGCGGGACGTTTGTATACAGTAGACCTGCGTTACACAAGCGGGAGGAACACTGAAGACCTGCGTTACACAAGCGGGAGGAACACTGAAGACCTGCGTTACACAAGCGGGAGGAACACCGAAGACCTGCGTTACACAAGCGGGAGGAACACTGAAGACCTGCGTTACACACGCGGAGCGTTACACAAGCGGGAGGAACACCGAAGACCCTGCGTTACACAAGCGGGAGGAACACTGAAGACCTGCGTTACACAAGCGGGAGGAACACTGAAGACCTGCGTTACACACGCGGAGCGTTACACAAGCGGGAGGAACATCGAAGACCTGCGTTACACAAGCGGGAGGAACACTGAAGACCTGCGTTACACAAGCGGGAGGAACACTGAAGACCTGCGTTACACAAGCGGGAGGAACACTGAAGACCCTGCGTTACACAAGCGGGAGGAACACTGAAGACCAGCGTTACACAAGCGGGAGGAACACCGAAGACCTGCGTTACACACGCGGGAGGAACACTGAAGACCTGCGTTACACAAGCGGGAGGAACACTGAAGACCCTGCGTTACACAAGCGGGAGGAACACCGAAGACCTGCGTTACACAAGCGGGAGGAACACTGAAGACCTGCGTTACACAAGCGAGAGGAACACCGAAGACCTGCGTTACACACGCGGGAGGAACACTGAAGACCTGCGTTACACAGGCGGGAGGAACACTGAAGACCTGCGTTACACAAGCGAGAGGAACACCGAAGACCTGCGTTACACACGCGGGAGGAACACTGAAGACCTGCGTTACACAGGCGGGAGGAACACTGAAGACCTGCGTTACACAAGCGGGAGGAACACTGAAGACCAGCGTTACACAAGCGGGAGGAACACTGAAGACCTGCGTTACACAAGCGGGAGGAACACCGAAGACCTGCGTTACACACGCGGGAGGAACACTGAAGACCTGCGTTACACAAGCGAGAGGAACACTGAAGACCTGCGTTACACAAGCGAGAGGAACACCGAAGACCTGCGTTACACACGCGGGAGGAACACTGAAGACCTGCGTTACACAGGCGGGAGGAACACTGAAGACCTGCGTTACACAAGCGAGAGGAACACTGAAGACCTGTGTTACACACGCGGAGCGTTACACAAGCGGGAGGAACACCGAAGACCTGCGTTACACAAGCGGGAGGAACACCGAAGACCTGCGTTACACACGCGGGAGGAACACTGAAGACCTGCGTTACACAAGCGAGAGGAACACCGAAGACCTGCGTTACACACGCGGGAGGAACACTGAAGACCTGCGTTACACAGGCGGGAGGAACACTGAAGACCTGCGTTACACAAGCGAGAGGAACACTGAAGACCTGCGTTACACACGCGGAGCGTTACACAAGCGGGAGGAACACCGAAGACCTGCGTTACACAAGCGGGAGGAACACCGAAGACCTGCGTTACACACGCGGGAGGAACACTGAAGACCTGCGTTACACAAGCGAGAGGAACACTGAAGACCTGCGTTACACACGCGGAGCGTTACACAAGCGGGAGGAACACCGAAGACCTGCGTTACACAAGCGGGAGGAACACCGAAGACCTGCGTTACACAAGCGGGAGGAACACTGAAGACCTGCGTTACACAAGCGGGAGGAACACTGAAGACCAGCGTTACACAAGCGGGAGGAACACCAAAGACCTGCGTTACACAAGCGGGAGGAACACCGAAGACCTGCGTTACACAAGCGGGAGGAACACTGAAGACCAGCGTTACACAAGCGGGAGGAACACCGAAGACCTGCGTTACACAAGCGGGAGGAACACCGAAGACCTGCGTTACACAAGCGGGAGGAACACCGAAGACCTGCGTTACACAAGCGGGAGGAACACCGAAGACCTGCGTTACACAAGCGGGAGGAACACCGAAGAGCAGCGTTACACAAGCGGGAGGAACACCGAAGACCTGCGTTACACAAGCGGGAGGAACACCGAAGACCTGCGTTACACAAGCGGGAAGAACACTGAAGACCTGCGTTACACAAGCGGGAGGAACACCGAAGACCAGCGTTACACAAGCGGGAGGAACACTGAAGACCTGCGTTACACAAGCGGGAGGAACACCGAAGACCTGCGTTACACAAGCGGGAGGAACACTGAAGACCTGCGTTACACAAGCGGGAGGAACACCGAAGACCAGCGTTACACAAGCGAGAGGAACACCGAAGACCAGTGTTACACAAGCGGGAGGAACACTGAAGACCTGCGTTACACAAGCGGGAGGAACTCTAAAGACCTGCGTTACACACGCGGGAGGAACACTGAAGACCTGCGTTACACAAGCGGGAGGAACACTGAAGACCTGCGTTACACAAGCGGGAGGAACTCCGAAGACCTGCGTTACACACGCGGGAGGAACACCGAAGACCTGCGTTACACAAGCGAGAGGAACACCGAAGACCAGCGTTACACAAGCGAGAGGAACACCGAAGACCAGCGTTACACAAGCGGGAGGAACACCGAAGACCAGCGTTACACAAGCGGGAGGAACACCGAAGACCAGCGTTACACAAGCGGGAGGAACACCGAAGACCAGCGTTACACAAGCGGGAGGAACACTGAAGACCCTGCGTTACACAAGCGGGAGGAACACTGAAGACCTGCGTCAAGCGGGAACCCAGTGTTCCTGTATCATCTGTTCATTCACATGTTAGAAAGTCTAAGGCCTTTAAAAGCCGTACAGCAAACCCATCTAATCTGGTGCCTATCACACGACAAACTAAGATTGTGGACACAAAAAGCAAGACTGTTAAGTTAGCACTTTTAAACATCCGCTCACTTAAAAATAAATCACTTCTAGTCAATGACTTTATAAGCACATACAACCTGGACTTTATATTTCTAAATGAAACTTGGCTAGAAGACAGCTGCAGTGCAACAATCCTCAATGAAACATCTCCGAACTTTACCTTTATGAGTGTCTCCAGAGCTGGAAGGAGAGGTGGGGGTGTAGCTGCTCTTTTTAAAGATGTCTATCAATGTAAGCAAATATAATTTGGTAATTACCCGTCTTTCGAATATCTGGGTATTGTGTTAAAAGGTGCTCCACGGATTTTACTTATCACTATTTACAGGCCTCCAAAATACTCTTCAGCCTTTGCTGAAGACTTTACAGAACTGTTATCAATAATTTCCTCAGAGTTTGACAGTTTCACTATTGCTGGAGATTTTAACATTCACATAGATAATGCAGAAAATAATATGGCAAAAGAAATCATTACTGTTTTAAAAACTTTTGATCTGATTCAACATGTACATGGGCCCACACACAATCGTGGACACACTCTAGATTTACTTATCAGTAAGGGTCTAAACATTTCATTGAATGATATTAAGGATGTCGCACTCTCTGATCATTACTGTATTTTCTTTGATTTATTGATCTCTCCTGCCATTGAAGTTAGATCTGTGTCTGTCAAGAAGAGATGCCTAAATGAGAACACTAGTGTACTATTTATGAAGGCCATATCCCTAAGACCGAGCATATCTGCTGACTCGGTTGATTCTCTCCTTGATTCTTTTAACTCGAAGGTTAAAAATGTAATTGATGATATTGCTCCTGTGAAAGTCAGGAAGAATGGTAAACAAAAAGCACCTTGGAGAAACTCAACAGCAGTGCAAATTATGAAAAGACAATGCAGAAAATCAGAGCGCATGTGGCGAAAGACAAAACTTGTAATCCACTATAACATCTATAGAGACACCATTCGTGCTTTCAATATGGAACTAGGCAAAGCTAGACAGACTTTCTTCTCCAATATCATAAACAGAAACCTAAATAATACTCGAAATCTCTTCGCTACTGTCGACAGACTAACAAATCCCCCAAGCCAGATTCCCAGTGAAATGCTCTCCGACAGCAAGTGTAGTGAGTTTGCTACCTTTTTCTCTGAGAAAATCAATAATATTAGAAAGGTGATCAGCACATCCTTGAGTTGCGCTGGGGTCAGTCAGATCAGACTACAACCTGAGAAAGTAGTTACTATGTCTGATTTTGAAGAAATTGATGGCAAAATTCTGAAAGAAACCGTTCAGCACCTTAAAACATCAACCTGCGCCCTTGACACACTTCCCACATCTTTTTTTAAAAGTGTGTTAGACTGTTTAGAAGCAGATCTCCTAGAAGTGGTAAATGCCTCACTTTTCTATGGAAGTTTTCCAAACTCCCTTAAAACTGCAGTTGTCAAACCCCTCCTGAAAAAGAGCAATCTGGATAAGACTATATTAAGCAACTATAGACCGATCTCAAATCTTCCTTTCACAGGCAAAATCATTGAAAAAGTTGTCTTCAACCAGCTGAACAAATTCTTAAACTCAAATGGATACTTTGATAATTTTCAATCTGGCTTCCGATCGCATCACAGCACAGAGACAGCGCTCATTAAGATAATAAACGATATTCGCTTAAATACGGATTCAGGCAAATTATCAGTGCTGGTTCTACTCGACCTCAGTGCTGCTTTTGACACTGTCGATCACAAAATACTTCTAGACAGGCTGGAAAACTGGGTGGGGTTTTCTGGGACAGTTCTAAAATGGTTCAGGTCATACTTAGATGGGAGAGGTTATTATGTGAGTATAGGTGACCATAAGTCTGAGTGGACGCCCATGACATGCGGAGTTCCTCAAGGCTCAATTCTTGCACCACTCCTGTTCAACCTGTACATGCTCCCAATGAGCCAAATAATGAGAAAGAACCAAATCTCTTACCACAGCTATGCAGACGACACACAGATCTACTTAGCCCTATCACCTAACGATTACAGCCCCATTGACTCTCTGCTTCAATGCATTGATGAAGTCAACAGCTGGATGTGCCAAAACTTTCTTCAGTTAAACAAAGACAAAACTGAAGTCATTGTGTTTGGAAACAAAGATGAAGTTCTCAAGGTGAACGCATACCTTCACTCTAAAGGTCAAACAACTAAAAATCAGGTCAAGAATCTTGGTGTGTCTTTGGAGTCAGACCTTAGTTTCAATAGTCATGTCAAAGCAATAACTAAATCAGCATACTATCATCTGAAAAATATTGCAAGAATTAGATGCTTTGTTTCCAGTCAAGACTTAGAAAAACTAGTGCATGCTTTCATCACCAGCAGGGTGTTTTATTGTAATGGACTCCTCACTGGCCTTCCCAAAAAGACCATAAGACATTTGCAGCTCATACAGAACGCTGCAGCCAGGATTCTTAGCAGAACCAGAAAATATGATCATATCACACCAGTACTCAGGTCATTACACTGGCTGCCAGTTACTTATAGGATTGATTTTAAAGTATTATTACTAGTATATAAATCATTTAATGGCCTAGGACCTCAATACATTGCAGATATGCTCACGGAATACAAACCCAACAGATTACTCAGATCATTAGGATCACATCAGCTAGAAGTTCCAAGAGTTCACTCTAAGCAAGGAGAGTCTGCTTTTAGCTATTATGCCAGCCGCAGCTGGAACCAGCTTCCAGAGGAGATCAGATGTGCTCCTACAGTAGTCACATTCAAATCCAGACTCAAAACACATCTGTTTAACTTTGCATTTAATGAATGAGCACTGTGTCACTGTTTGTCCGACTGTTTATCCTGTGTCTTATTTTAGTCTTTATTCTAAACTGTTTTAATTATTTTTAGTTCTTTCTTGTTTCTTTATTTTAAACTGTTCTTTATTCTAAACTGTTTTAATTATTTTTAGTTCTTTCTCGTTTCTTTATTTTAAACTGTTTTGTATATTCTTATTTCTTCTGATTATTTTTAATAGTATGTAAAGCACTTTGAATTACCATTGTGTATGAAATGTGCTATATAAATAAACTTGCCTTGCCTTGCCTACACAAGCGGGAGGAACACTGAAGACCAGCGTTACACAAGCGAGAGGAACACTGAAGACCTGCGTTACACAGGCGGGAGGAACACTGAAGACCTGCGTTACACAGGCGGGAGGAACACTGAAGACCTGCGTTACACAAGCGGGAGGAACACTGAAGACCTGCGTTACACAAGCGGGAGGAACACTGAAGACCTGCGTTACACAGGCGGGAGGAACACTGAAGACCTGCGTTACACAGGCGGGAGGAACACTGAAGACCTGCGTTACACAAGCGGGAGGAACACTGAAGACCTGCGTTACACAGGCGGGAGGAACACTGAAGACCTGCGTTACACAAGCGGGAGGAACACTGAAGACCTGCGTTACACAGGCGGGAGGAACACTGAAGACCTGCGTTACACAGGCGGGAGGAACACTGAAGACCTGCGTTACACAGGCGGGAGGAACACTGAAGACCTGCGTTACACAAGCGGGAGGAACACCGAAGACCTGCGTTACACAAGCGGGAGGAACACTGAAGACCTGCGTTACACAGGCGGGAGGAACACTGAAGACCTGCGTTACACAGGCGGGAGGAACACTGAAGACCTACGTTACACAAGCGGGAGGAACACTGAAGACCTGCGTTACACAAGCGAGAGGAACACTGAAGACCTGCGTTACACAAGCGAGAGGAACACTGAAGACCTGCGTTACACAAGCGGGAGGAACACTGAAGACCTGCGTTACACAAGCGAGAGGAACACTGAAGACCTGCGTTACACACGCGGGAGGAACACCGAAGACCTGCGTTACACAAGCGGGAGGAACACCGAAGACCCTGCGTTACACAAGCGGGAAGAACACCGAAGACCTGCGTTACACAAGCGGGAGGAACACCGAAGACCAGCGTTACACAAGCGGGAGGAACACTGAAGACCCTGCGTTACACAAGCGGGAGGAACAACTGAAGACCTGCGTTACACAAGCGAGAGGAATACTGAAGACCAGCGTTACACAAGCGGGAGGAATACTGAAGACCTGCGTTACACAAGTGGAAGGAACACTGAAGACCTGCGTTACACACGCGGGAGGAACACTGAAGACCTGCGTTACACAAGCGAGAGGAACACTGAAGACCCTGCGTTACACAAGCGGGAGGAACACTGAAGACCCGGAACACTGAAGACCCTGCGTTACACAGGCGGGAGGAACACTGAAGACCCTGCGTTACACAAGCGGGAGGAACACTGAAGACCAGCGTTACACAAGCGAGAGGAACACTGAAGACCCTGCGTTACACAGGCGGGAGGAACACTGAAGACCCGGAACACTGAAGACCCTGCGTTACACAGGCGGGAGGAACACTGAAGACCCTGCGTTACACAAGCGGGAGGAACACTGAAGACCAGCGTTACACAAGCGAGAGGAACACTGAAGACCTGCGTTACACAAGCGGGAGGAACACTGAAGACCCTGCGTTACACAAGCGGGAGGAACACTGAAGACCAGCGTTACACAAGCGGGAGGAACACTGAAGATCAGCGTTACACAAGCGAGAGGAACACTGAAGACCTGCGTTACACAGGCGGGAGGAACACTGAAGACCTGCGTTACACAGGCGGGAGGAACACTGAAGACCAGCGTTACACAGGCGGGAGGAACACTGAATACCTGCGTTACACAAGCGGGAGGAACACTGAAGACCTGCGTTACACAGGCGGGAGGAACACTGAAGACCTGCGTTACACAAGCGGGAGGAACACTGAAGACCTGCGTTACACAGGCGGGAGGAACACTGAAGACCTGCGTTACACAGGCGGGAGGAACACTGAAGACCTGCGTTACACAGGCGGGAGGAACACTGAAGACCTACGTTACACAAGCGGGAGGAACACTGAAGACCTGCGTTACACAAGCGAGAGGAACACTGAAGACCCTGCGTTACACAAGCGGGAGGAACACTGAAGACCAGCGTTACACAAGCGGGAGGAACACTGAAGACCCTGCGTTACACAAGCGGGAGGAACACTGAAGACCTGCGTTACACAAGCGGGAGGAACACTGAAGACCTGCGTTACACAAGCGGGAGGAACACTGAAGACCTGCGTTACACAAGCGAGAGGAACACTGAAGACCTGCGTTACACACGCGGAGCGTTACACAAGCGGGAGGAACACCGAAGACCCTGCGTTACACAAGCGGGAAGAACACTGAAGACCTGCGTTACACAAGCGGGAGGAACACCGAAGACCAGCGTTACACAAGCGGGAGGAACACTGAAGACCCTGCGTTACACAAGCGGGAGGAACACCGAAGACCAGCGTTACACAAGCGGGAGGAACACTGAAGACCTGCGTTACACAAGCGGGAGGAACACCGAAGACCAGCGTTACACAAGCGGGAGGAACACTGAAGACCCTGCGTTACACAAGCGGGAGGAACACCGAAGACCAGCGTTACACAAGCGGGAGGAACACCGAAGACCAGCGTTACACAAGCGAGAGGAACACTGAAGACCTGCGTTACACACGCGGGAGGAACACTGAAGACCTGCGTTACACAAGCGGGAGGAACACTGAAGACCTGCGTTACACAAGCGGGAGGAACACTGAAGACCTGCGTTACACAAGCGAGAGGAACACTGAAGACCTGCGTTACACACGCGGAGCGTTACACAAGCGGGAGGAACACCGAAGACCCTGCGTTACACAAGCGGGAAGAACACTGAAGACCTGCGTTACACAAGCGGGAGGAACACCGAAGACCAGCGTTACACAAGCGGGAGGAACACTGAAGACCCTGCGTTACACAAGCGGGAGGAACAACTGAAGACCTGCGTTACACAAGCGAGAGGAACACCGAAGACCAGCGTTACACAAGCGGGAGGAATACTGAAGACCTGCGTTACACACGCGGGAGGAACACCGAAGACCTGCGTTACACAAGCGAGAGGAACACCGAAGACCAGTGTTACACAAGCGGGAGGAACACTGAAGACCTGCGTTACACACGCGGGAGGAACACTGAAGACCTGCGTTACACAGGCGGGAGGAACACTGAAGACCTGCGTTACACAAGCGGGAGGAACACTGAAGACCTGCGTTACACAAGCGAGAGGAACACTGAAGACCTGCGTTACACAAGCGAGAGGAACACTGAAGACCTGCGTTACACAAGCGGGAGGAACACCGAAGACCAGCGTTACACAAGCGGGAGGAACACCGAAGACCAGCGTTACACAAGCGGGAGGAACACTGAAGACCAGCGTTACACAAGCGGGAGGAACACTGAAGACCCTGCGTTACACAAGCGAGAGGAACACTAAAGACCTGCGTTACATAAGCGAGAGGAACATTGAAGACCTGCGTTACATAAGCGAGAGGAACATTGAAGACCTGCGTTACACAAGCGAGAGGAACACTGAAGACCTGCGTTACACAAGCGAGAGGAACACTGAAGACCTGCGTTACACAAGCGAGAGGAACATTGAAGACCTGTGTTACACAAGCGGGAGGAACACTGAAGACCAGCGTTACACAAGCGAGAGGAACACTGAAGACCTGTGTTACACAAGCGGGAGGAACACTGAAGACCAGCGTTACACATGCGGGAGGAACACTGAAGACCAGCGTTACACATGCGGGAGGAACACTGAAGACCTGCGTTACACAAGCGGGAGGAACACTGAAGACCTGCGTTACACAAGCGGGAGGAACACTGAAGACCAGCGTTACACATGCGGGAGGAACACTGAAGACCAGCGTTACACAAGCGGGAGGAACAGAGAAGACCTGCGTTACACACGCGGGAGGAACACTGAAGACCTGCGTTACACAAGCGAGAGGAACACTGAAGACCTGCGTTACACAGGCGGGAGGAACACCGAAGACCTGCGTTACACAAGCGGGAGGAACACTGAAGACCAGCGTTACACATGCGGGAGGAACACTGAAGACCAGCGTTACACAAGCGGGAGGAACAGAGAAGACCTGCGTTACACACGCGGGAGGAACACTGAAGACCTGCGTTACACAAGCGAGAGGAACACTAAAGACCTGCGTTACATAAGCGAGAGGAACACTAAAGACCTGCGTTACACAAGCGAGAGGAACACTAAAGACCTGCGTTACACAAGCGAGAGGAACACCGAAGACCTGCGTTACACAAGCGGGAGGAACACTGAAGACCCTGCGTTACACAAGCGGGAGGAACACTGAAGACCTGCGTTACACAAGCGGGAGGAACACTGAAGACCTGCGTTACACAAGCGGGAGGAACACTGAAGACCAGCGTTACACATGCGGGAGGAACACTGAAGACCAGCGTTACACAAGCGGGAGGAACAGAGAAGACCTGCGTTACACACGCGGGAGGAACACTGAAGACCTGCGTTACACAAGCGAGAGGAACACTAAAGACCTGCGTTACACAAGCGAGAGGAACACTAAAGACCTGCGTTACACAAGCGAGAGGAACACCGAAGACCTGCGTTACACAAGTGGGAGGAACACTGAAGACCCTGCGTTACACAAGCGGGAGGAACACTGAAGACCCTGCGTTACACAAGCGGGAGGAACACTGAAGACCTGCGTTACATAAGCGAGAGGAACACTAAAGACCTGCGTTACACAAGCGAGAGGAACACTAAAGACCTGCGTTACACAAGCGAGAGGAACACCGAAGACCTGCGTTACACAAGTGGGAGGAACACTGAAGACCCTGCGTTACACAAGCGGGAGGAACACTGAAGACCTGCGTTACACAACGGTAAAATTCCACCCACAGGAACGAGCGCGAGGACAGCGGTGCTGACGTCATGAACAACAACAATAACCTGAACTTAAACATAGCGGTTCAGAGCCTCTAAAGCCGTGAAGCTTCTGCACACACACCGCAAGTGTGTGTGGTGTCCGTTTAAAAAACATCCTTTTAACATCTAACAAGCAATAGCAAATCCAATCTGTAATAATATATAATCTACTCTACATTCACATAGCTGTAAAGCAGGAGTCAAGCCACAGCTATCTCTACAGCGCTTTATACAGACTGTTTCAAAGCAAATCTGTGATCTCTGAACAGTTGTAATGTTGCAAAATTGAAATTCATCTATAAGCAGCTCTACAGAAGACAATAGTCATCAAATCAGCTCAAATGTTGACTCAGGAGAATAAAAAAAATGCAAGGAAAAAGTGACAACCTTCTGGTCTCTCTTGAATCCAACACGGAAGTGACTTAAACTGCAATTCATCGACTGGCCACTAGAGACAGGCTGCAGAAGAGAGTCAATCCCAGAAACCCCCATATTAAACTGCACAACTTTATAGCAGAAAAAAAACATTTACAGCCAGGTACAAAAAGTGGTTTTGGTCTAAATAGCTAATTTATAGCCGTTTGTCTGCTGTCTGTTAGCGTCACGTCATCTCAGCTGATCAGCCTCTTTGCCCATTTTCGTTTATCCGGGAGTGACGCTGCCAAGATGGCGACGGCCGGCTCCGCCCACTTTGGGCTTTAAAAATGCTCTTCAGAAACACTACGGGTGACGTCACGGACACTACGCTCATATTTTTTTACAGTCCATAATGAAAACGCACTTCAGAAATGAGATGCTATATCGCACACATTTTACATCCGTTCATGTTTTTACGAGGTGAGAGGGGCCTCTGTGAGCAATGAGAGTGAACACACAGACGTCACACTGCTGATTGACACAACATTCTTGCTTTGTTAGCACACAGTGATGACACTAACGCTCACCTTGTTTAATGTCCTCCATCGCCCGCCGTATCCCTCGGTCGAAGGCCCTGGCGTCTGCTGGGCTCTGGAAGGTCAGTCCAAACTTCATGTTGCCGATCCTCCAGTGGTGGAAGATGGGATTGACTTTATTATACACCAGATCCCTCCGGATGCAGCAGTCCAGCAGCACCTGAGGACCAGAAGCGCTCCGTCACACACGGGATCAAACTCACGACTCACAGACAGCAGCTCGCTGAGGCACTCAAGCAACGGAAAACTACAACTTACACTAAAACCATATAAAAAAATATCATTATTTCAAATAAATGTTAATTGAAGTCAAATATTTTTAAAAACAAGACCAAGGCTATGGAAGCTTGTTTCCGGCACAGAATAAAACTTTTTAAAAGATAATTGCGACTTTTTATCTACAATTGCGAGATCACATCTCACAGTTGACTTTATTTCTCAGAATTGCATGTTTATATCTCACAATTCTGACTTCTCCCAATTGCATGTTTATAAAGTCAGAATTGTGAGAAATAAACATGCAATTCTGAGGAAAAAAAAGTCAGAATTGTAAGATTAAAAGACACAATTACCTTTTTTATTTTTTATTCAGTGGCGGAAACAAGCTTCCATAAAAGGCAGCATTTCTTTTTCAGTTCAGCAGTTCTTTTTCATGTACAAAAAAATAAAATAAAACTTAAATAAAACTATATAAACAAACAAAATTTCAAAATCCCAACACAATTACTAAAACTTAAACTAAAATGTAAAAATTAAAACAGAAAATATATTTAAAAAATCAAAATATTAATAAAAGTGATATTAAAAAACACTTAAGTCAGGATTATTTTAATTAAAACCAAAACTATAAAAAACATTGGAAATTAAATAAACGTTAAAGGAGAGAAAAGAAAAAATAATCTTTTTGCCAGGGCAACTTTTTTTTTTTTTTTTAGCTTAACTTAATGTACATAAAATATAATCTAAATATTAAAAAAAAAAAAAAAAATTTACTAAAATAAACAGAAAACATGAAAATAAAACTACTTCAAAATATTAATAAAAACGCTATACTACTGTCAAGTTGCAGTCGGCATGAAAAGTAAATTGTGCAGCATTTCTGTTCACTTATGACATCAGCAGCGTCAAACACACACTTCCTGTGAGTGCGATGATGTCACCGTTACCGATTTGTCTTTGAGCCGCTCCCCGTGGATGAGGAACTGGTCTTCGGCCTCGGTCCGGCTGATCTTGAGTACGGAGACGAGGCTGAGGCCGCCGGCGCCCTGAGGAAGCCATCCACCGCTGGAGTCATCTCGAGTCATGACCACCGCTCTCACACGCGCGAAGCTCTCACTGCCGGCACACACACACACACACACACACACGTACACGTCAGACCCTGCACTTCATAGACACCTCACTTCCAGCACATCTACAATCACGGACTGTGCCGGTAATGACACTGGAGACCAGACTGAAATACATTAGCAGACTTGTTTGTCCGGCTGGGAATCTGACATCACTACAGCTTCAGTGGAAACGATGACACACTCTAACATCCTGTTGATATTTATGTGAACCCCACAAAACCGTCAAGAGAGCCGTAAAAGGAGCTCGAACAGTGGTGCAAAATTCACGGTGCAGATCATTTACGGTTTTTGAGCCACGGATCGGCTCATTTTTTCGGATCAGCAAAAAAAAAAAAATATATATATATATATAATAATAATTCTAATATATATATAAATAAATATATATATATATATATATATATATATATATATATATATATATATATATATATATATATGTGTGTGTGTGTGTGTGTGTGTGTGTGTGTGGAAAAGCTTCATTTAGAGCAGACTTTGTTGGAAATAACATCACGAATGAGGGGAACGTGTAGTTTACGAACAAAACCCCAAAATGATAGTTCCCACTTTCTATGAGGTGGCCTTTTAGCCTTTTCTTCCCTATAGAGACGTACATCTGAGAGAAACTGCTTCAAGATTACGAGCGCACATGAATTTACAGTACAGAAACTCATTCATAACAAATACTGCTATATTGCATTAAAAAACAAGAACTTTTCATTACATTGTGACTTTACACTAGAGACGCACCAATCGGGAAGTTAGAATTACCAATATTTTTTCACTTTAATGTTATTCTGTTAACACTATTTCTGTAAAATGGCGGTTAATAATAATTATGGCAGACATTATTATTCTATAATTATTAAATCTTTATTCATGTTGATTAGCTCTATAAAATCTACGGTTTTAATTTGTATAAGGGGTCATTTGTTTTGGTGTGGATCTAGGCTATTCATACATGTATTAGATTAATTAAAATCATTCATTTTACCATGGTGAATAATCCGAGGGTAACGGCTGCTTCACGATTGAAATGCGATATTGGGATACTATGGTATTATAGTCAGATATTGTGGAAAGGCGTCTTCAGTCTCGACTTGTGAGTCGCAAGGACCAAATCGAGTGGCTTACTGCGCTTAATGGGTCAAATACAGAGTAAATTATGTTAAATAAGGGTGTCACGATTTCGAAATCGATCGAAATTAATAATCTCGATTATCGAATCAAAATATGGAATCGTCGATGCTGTCACGCCCCCATGTCACGTCAGCTCGGCTTGCCAAGCGAAAAAACAAAACAAAAAAAACACAAGTGTTGAAGTGCTGCGAGACGGGCTGCCAACTCTCACGCATTTATGGAACTTTTCACACGCTCTCACGCACAGAAAAACCGCGAGGCAAAGAGGACACGGAGACCAAAAATCTCAGCTCTCAGATTCTGTCAATTTTATTACGAAATTCAAACAATAAATACCGCTTTGGCGCTTGTAAATGTTACGTGACAGATCCCTAGCGCACGTGAAGATGCGATGATCGATCTCTACTAGCTAATAGTAAAGAAAAACACGAACACTGTTGAAAGATACAGTACAGCTTACCGAAAAGTATATTCCTCATACATAATATCGATCAATCAGTGTTTTTCATCAGCGTGAAGAGGTCAATAACACAGCTGGAGAACAATTGTGTCACATTTACCTCAGGAAAGCCATTTAATGACCATAATATAGGCTAGGCTATAGCACGTAGTTGGCAAGAAAAAAATAGCTATAGAGAGCATTTTGCTAAATGTGTTCTATATTACATATAATATTTTTTTACTTATATCATTAAATAAAGTTGTTATAATAAAAAAAAATGCATTATATTTAATTAATTTTAACCTTAAATAATAGCCTACTACCAGCTGATAGGGCTCTCTGTATGTTTACAGCATTAGGTGAGTTTTTATTTATTTATTTTTTTTTTAGACAAATTAGCCTATATTGTGTAGCCTACCTAATATTTATCCAAATGAGTCAATATTAAATCAAATCACAATAATTGAATTGAACTGAAATAATAAAAAAAGCGTAGCTTACCAGAAATTGTACCATGTAAACATTGTAACATGTTGTCACTAAACCTAATAAAATTTCAGTTTAGTTACTAAAATGTTAGTGACAATCACAATACACTTATTGTGATGCAATTTTTTTACAATCAAACAAATCGAGAATCGAATCGAACCGTGACTTTAGAATCGAAAATGTAATCGAATCGAGGATTTGGAGAATCGTGACACCCTTAATGTTAAATGCTCGTCTTGGCGAGTAATCAGTTAAACACGGCCAGTTCTGGAGCCCAATTATAGTTGAGAAAGATAGCGCGAGTCGTGTGACAGTACACCGGATCCGTGCACAAGCTCTTAAAGGGACGGCAGCCTAATATTCCTCATGTTCATCAAAGAACTGAAGACAAACACTCTCTGCTCTCGGCTGAATCACTTCTGTAAGCGTTAATCTGCATTTAACTTTTACAATGAAGACCATCCTGTGACATTTACATTTAATTACTTTAATTTCTGAAGTTTTTCTTTCCTGAATAATAACCTACTGTTAGACCCACCTGAAAAACTTGTTTATTTAATAGCTCTCTTTATTCTATTGCATTTATTTGTGCTGTTGTTTGCAACTTTTTATTTGTTCTTATTCTGCCAGTGCATTGTACTTGCGTTTAAAGTACCAGCATTTATAAAACATTAGTAGTAACACTGTTAACTTTACCCCTAACCCTTTCTTTATCCCTAACCCTTTCTTTACTCCTACACCTAACCAAACTCATTAGCAGTAAATATGGGATTTTTCCAGAATAACATGTTTCCTGCTCCTTCTCTTCCGGAGGGAGAACGCTGCGCAGTGAGCTGAGCTTCTCATCCTCCAGTTGTTTGTGTTCATCGCTTGCGAGCAGCGTATTAGTGTTTATCTTTCACCGCTCTGTCTCGCTGGATGTTTGGATCAGTGTTTTCTGCAACTTTAAAGCACCGCTCGCCTCGCTTTTCAAACCCCTGCAACCCTCTGTCCGCGTCCACTGGTTTACCACTGGTTTACCACTTGACACTCCCAGTGAGTCTCCTAAGTTTCTCATTGAGCAAGTGCTTTGTGTGGTTTTGCCTCTGTAGCGGCTGGACCAATCAGGCACACAATTATTCATTATATTTAATGAATAATCTAGCAAACCCCCTCACCCAACTACATCACAAGGTGAGAGACCAGGCCCCAGGTTACCACTGCAGCAAAGCCACACCATCCAGATAAGACTGAAAGGTTAAAGATTAAAAAAGTGGAAGGCACAGGCCATAAGACTCATGAGGCCCATAAAAAAGGACTTTTTTCCATTAATTATTGGGCAAACCTGTATACTGTTGTATGCATACTTTATGATGGAACCACTAGTTAATGTAATCTCACCTATACCATGTTTTGTATCTACTTTAATTATCTGAATGATAATTTATGTTATATGTTAATAACACTAGGGCTGGAACAATACACGTCCCGATTCGATATTATCACGATACTTGGGTGCTGATACGATATGTATTGTGATTTTTTTAAGAATTGCGATTCTACAAGTATTGCGATTCGATATTGCGTTTTTTTTAACACTAGACCATCGGAAAAGTTAAATCATACACTTATACAATGCTACATTCTCTTGAATAAATGATTCAATAAATACATTTTTTAACAGTCACTTGTCGCCACTTAGTGGCGAAACAATGTAATCGATAAATGCGTTATTTTAATCACCAAGTTTCTATCAAAAGCTGATTTTGATCGCTATCGTAGACATCAGTGTTCATATTTAAACTTTAAACTTTTATCCAAGTACTTCTATGATAATTTGAACTATTGCATCACAGAAATAATGACACTATGAGGCTGAAAATACTGTTTGTGAAGCGGTTTCATGACGACTCTCTCCGGGTCAGCGCCAACACACATCTGAATGCTGCGATATGATTTTGTCAAAGTTTAATAGACAGATGAATTGAAAGAAGATCGCGTGGGTGTTTGAATAGAGATCACAGTCTTTTAAAGCAACACTAAGGAAGTTTTCCTCTTCGGTCGCCCTACAGGTCGGAAGCGGAATTGTCCATCACCGCTGTCGTAAATAATTCTGCCGCCCGCAGCCGACTGTCACACACACGCTCGCGGTTTACCCAGCTCCGGCTTTGAATGAACGATGTCCACAGACAAGGTAGAGTATGTTGCATGATTTCATGAAAGTATGATGTATTGCGACATCAAAAACAAAGAAAAACTAAATAATGACTATTGTAACGCTTGACGTAAAGCAAGTCAAATTTGTAGTTTTCTTATGTCTCATTCGAACTACAGAAACACGACCCGGTTTGGCAAATTGCATAGTGTGGTTATAGCAGATATGGGGCTGCAAAGCGAACCCAGAAGTGCCTTTCACCCTGTTACGACTTGATGAACCACTGATACGATTTTGGAAACATTATTTTAAAGGGGTCATATAATGGTACATGCACTTTTACAAGTTGGTTGTACTGAAATGTGTGTTGGCAGTGCCTGTACACAATCATCATAAAATGATAAAAATCCATCCAGTGTTTTTTTTTTTTTAAATCTCCTTATATGTTTGACCCCCTCTGAAATCAAGCCGTTCGATTTTGTGACGTCACAAAATCGACGCCCCTCCCACGATTGGTGATTGACAGCAGCGTTTCAACACAGACCCGCCCTCGCTCGTGAGCGAGCTGTCTGTCATCATAGTCTGCACGTCATTGTTGATACGCTGGAGCGCTGTCTATGAGCAGAATGGCGTCTGCGATTGTGGTGTTCTGTTCTTCGGTGTAATAAGGAACACAGCAGTCATTTGGATGTTCCTAAATCCGAACTGTTGCAGTGGCTGAGTTTTGTTTTTGAAGGGATATGCCCAAAGGATTGACGCGGGGATTCCCTCACGGGGATTCCCCACCATCAACATGCATTCATGTTTGCGCAAATCATTTCACACCAGACAGCTTTACAAACGAATAAAAACGGATCGGTACCAACGTGTTCCTGCTGAACCTCCAGAAGAAGTGAGTGTTATGTTTTATTAAAGGGACACTCCACCCATTTGCATTAAGCTTTGCATTGTTAGAAACCCAGTCATACTATTGAATGGTCGTGCAACACTCTCTCATTTTCCCCTGAGACGGGAGAAATCCGTTATTTACCTCTTACACTTCCTCCTACAATGACGCAAAAATCGTCATTTTGCGTCATTGTAGGAGGAAGTGTAAGAGGGGGGGATTTCTGTTGAGACTACAGACACTAGTTTCTCATCTTTCCCAGGGGGCGGGACCCGCTCACGCTACAGACCTATTACAGATCAGTGGGTGGGACTTTACTCTCTGAAACTGAAAGCAATATCCTCCATCTTGTTTGAAGCTAAGCTAACAGGCGCTGTGGAGACAGATGTAAAGTTATTACAATAGCGGAGGAGAGTGCTCAATATGATATAGAAGAAGAGGATTTCGGAAGTCTGATGCTTGAATCAGGTGTTTGTGGCTACCTTTACAAGCCGCATTATAGCGAAGAGCAGCCGAGGCAGAAGACCTGCCTGCCGCGGACGAGGAGCCCGGATTGGCTCGAGTTAGGGCGGACTGGTGGCGCCGGTGATCTCACAATGCAACTACGAACCGCTACGAACACAGAGATAGAGTCCGTCTGCGGCAAAGAATTTCAACGATGACAATTTCTCCTGGACGAAATCTCTGAATCAGACGAGGACACGGACGTTTGTGTTGAGAACTATCCTAGTTTCGCACCGCATATGTTCTGACTGAACATCCAGGTACCATGCAATAATTCACCTTTTCGAAAGAAATACAAACGAGGAGTAATGCACTAATGAGTTCGCCAACTAACTAGACATTTTGTGTGAAATGAATTTCAAGCTCTGGTGGTAGCTAGCCTTGTAGACGGAAGAGTGATTTCTCTTATAGGCAGATATGCGCTTTCTGGATTAGTGGGAGTGGCTTGCGGAGCTGTGCAATGTGGTGCATTGTGGGAGTTGTTGTCCTTCACACAAATGCGTCCTGAAGTTATTTTTTGTCTTTCCTCGGTCACGAAGGCACCAAATTCAAAATTTATTTTACATTTCGGCAACATATATGACCCACTTTAAATAAAAAACAATGTTCAAATGGGTGGAATTCCCCTTTAACCTTTATATTAATATCTGTATTAATCTTTGCAAATTTGCAAACCTTGCTGCACGCTTCACGATGAATGCATCTAAGGTTTACACTCAGGGTACATTACAGCATGTTTTCTATGTATGACGTTCTCAAAATAATTCATAATCCCACGTTTATAATGAACAACGCGTTATGGTTATTGCATTATTATTTCAAACGGTGTATGCACAGAACAGAGGGGCGGGGTGAGCAAAGCTCATTATCATTTAAAGACACATGCACTGAAACGGCGTGCTGAAAACAGCTGTTTTTGACCAGGTAAAATGAGTGTTTTCTTACAATACTAATGAGAATGTTTAATTAAAGTATATTACAAACTTTTAATTTAGACCCTAAAGAATCATATTAGCTTGTACAAAAATGGCATTATATGACCCCTTTAAGGTAATTTTTTTTCCTTAGTGTTGCTTTAAAGATGAATCGTGCAGCTCTACTGTCTCATCTCTCTCAGTATATGAGCAGCGCGAGGGCTTTCAGTGCGTTCACACTTGGGATATTACATCACTCAACACTCATAGATAACGACACATTTCATCCTCTGTTGGAACGAAAGTGGCTAAATTCTGTCAACCTCCTCTACAAGCAAGGACAATTTGAAGGACAAATTGAATTTGAATTAATATCGATTCTGGAATAAAAAATAGATTTTAGATTCATTAAAAGGAAGAATCGCGATAGCTGGGTGAATCGTTTTCTTCTCCCAGCCCTATGCCATCATATGAATATTACAAGAATCTTTAACAGTTTCTCCATCAACACCCATTCCAGTTGCGTATGCAAGAAAGCAGGCTCACAGAAAAAGGGATCCCTGAGAGCTTCAGTCAGCGGTGGCTCACTGACCATACCTGTGATCTGGACAAACATGATAAAGCATCACGACAGGAGTCCGCATCTCATGCTCTCTCACACCTCTGGCCAGGGACCACATTTCTGAATGACTTTATCATTGAAAGAAAGCTGGGAAATACTATTTCTCACTTCAATCTGGCAATGACCTAATGGCTTTATTGAGCTCAAGCTCCTGACTCCCCCTGGATACTGCCATCTGTCCAAACCACATCTCACTGGCAGAGACGGCTGTAATGAAGAACAATTATTAGATTACCAACATTTTCTTTCATGTTGTTACAAGCTTAGAATATCTGTCATTTGAAATTGCCGGTCCCACCGCTCTCTTGACATTGCTGATCTACAAACCCCCAAAACATCATGCCAGCTTTCTCTCTGATCTCACTGAGTTACTCGCTCTTGCTTGTGCTCAACACCACATGATTATTATTAGGGCTGGATATCGTTCAAAATCGATAGTGTTAATATATGGAATATATGCCTCACGCTTAAGCGCACGCATAGCCTAAAGCTTGCTGCAAAGCACTAGCAAAAGTAGCCTAATGATTATGAATGTAAAAATAGCAAGGAGACATTTTAATTGTTTATTAATAAACTAGTGTTTTCTGAGTCAGTGTTGGCTGCAAAGTTGACGTTGCTGACTCGTCATCTTCGCAGTATAGTGAACGCGGAGACAAATGCCCCTTTCATTTGGATTACATCATCAGAGAGTATTTGTTTTTGATTCGAATTGGCTCGTTTAGACATTTCAAGCTTTCTATTTGCCTATTTCTCATGTCTGTGAGGCAAGTATCCTATACGCGGTGTTTCGGTTCATTTGTGACGCGCTCCGGTTCTTCTTGCTGTCAAAGACGGAGCAACTTTCTGCTCTCATGTTCATTCCGTGCGCTGTCCAGTGCTTCATCCGATCTGGTGTTGCCGGTCTTGGCAGCAATTTTCTTGTCGCAAATATTGCATCATGCGCTGTTGTCATTGAGCCTGGTGAAATGTAGCCACACACTTTAGATCTTTTCCACATCTTTTACATCTATTGGGGTTGGGAAGCTTACACACCACAGCCTCACGTGAGCCACGTCTCTGGGCGTAACCGGCGTGTTTTTCCTTGATGCCTCTCCACAATCATGGTGCATGCTTACTGGCTCACTGACGTTGACTAGATTAGGTATAGATAAATTTGATAAAATTTAAATTTGTTATCAAATTTGTTATCAAACAAATTTTCTATACCTTAGGCATAGAAATTTGGTACCGAACAACAATATTTTTTGATACTCGATGGTAGAGGTAATTCGGTCGGTGCCTAAAAGGTATCCAACTTGATACCTAGCCCTAATTATTATGCTTGCTGACTAGCATTCATGTCGATTCAGATTATACCTCTTATGTCTGGACTGGATTATTTTGATACAGCACATTGATTTTCCTACACATTCTCATTCCCTTGACTAACCTGCTCTGCTGGTATTGACAGTGTTTGTGTCCAGGGTCTAGAAGTTGGCATGTCTGATCATAAACTCATTGATTTTAGTTTTTTTCTCCCACTTGTGAAACCTAAAATCCTATCTACAATATTCCACCGAAACCTGAAAAACAAACACTGATCACTGATCAATACTGCTATCGCTGCCTTCTCTCTGTTGATCTCTCTTGTCCTGGTGAGATCTTCTCACTATATAATGAAACTATATCCAATGTCTTGGAGGTTCTCCTCCTCTGATCCAATACCTACACACTTAAAAACCTCCTGCCTTCTCTCACACTTGCTACTGGTTCTGTATCTCTTGGACAGGCATCAGTTTATTAGCATTAATAAACAGATCTCTCTCTGTCACCGTCTCCCATGGTGTACCTCAAGGATCCGTTCTTGGTCCACTTCTATTTCTACTCTACTGTATCTGCTTCCTCTTCCAGAATCATGGTCTTAATTTCCATAATTATGCTGATAATACACAATTATATCTTGCCGTTCAGCCCCATTCTGTTTTTCTCCCCCTTCCAACACTTCCCATCTACAAGATCTCAAAAGTATGGATGGCTCAAAACTTCTGACGAAACTGAAATCCTGTTAGAAGGCCCTAAAGCCCTTGTCTTTCCCAGCATGACTTCATTCATACTGACGGAGTTATAGTTCATCAATCCCACAATATATGGATTCTTGGGGTACCATTTTATTTCCAATTATCCTTTGAACCCCATATCAGCCATCTTGTTAAATCCTGTTTTTTCCACCTTCACAACATTAAACGATTTCCTTGGCTTCTCGTTGGTGTGTGTTAGCAGAGCGTTCCTCATGTGACACAGGTCTCTCTCTCCTCCGGCTCATCTCAACGCCAGCAGAAATGCTTCAAGTTTTGGTGGCTAGTATGAATATGTGAGCGTTAAGGTTATCTATACGCTAGTGAGCTCCAAAACAAATGATAAAATTCCCCTTTAGAAGATATTCTACACAGAATGCTGTAAAGCACAACGGAGGAGACCAAACATCATGAACTGTTAGCCATCCTCAGCATTATAAACACCAATGAGGAGAGAGAACACGCAACAGTCCCTCTGATCAGAACTACTGTTTTATTCAGCCTAGATTACATAACAGCACTGACCGTTAGCTTACAGTAACAACTGCAGCAGAAGGACTCGGAGTGAGGCTTCCGTACACACACACACACACACACACACACGCCTCGGCCCTTCCTGCTGTCATCGTGTGTGTCAGCTCTCACACACACACAGGGCTGTGACGGTGGTGATGGACCAACTACCGGCGGGGGTGCGGTGGTTGTTTTGAAATAAAAAAAAAAGTTTATTTGAGCAAAAAAAAAGTTTATTTGAGCAATTCCGTCAAAGAAATCAACACACTAAAGCCTGTAAAGCATTGATAAATATCAGTAAATAATGGTAACTTTATAAAATAATAAAGTTAAATCTATTTTAAAAAAAAACAAAAAAACTTTCGTTTTATATTTCCACACAAAGACGCGTCATTTAGCCTGCGCTCTGAGAGAGGTCAGGGGTCAGGGGTCAGGGGTCAGGGATGTGAGAGACCATCGATCTCTTTTCTGATATCTTCATGTTTTATATCTTCAGGGAACACGAAGTTTGCCGACAGCGCAGGCACTTCGCAGTTTAAACAATACGCTAGTTAGACACGATCTCAGCCTCAAGCGTAGAGTACGCCGTGACATGTTAATAAATCAGAACGAAACGAAAGTGGGAAAAAACTGCGCTACTCATTTCTGCTTCACGGACCAGTAATAGTTGAACCAGTAATAGACAGCGCAGAGCTCCTCTCGCCAGTCGCGGGCCGACCTCGATCACGCCACACCGTCACATCACGGAGATCCAGTGAAGAAATCCAGTGCGTTCGCGACTGAACTAATAACATCGCTGCGAGATCCAGTGAGAAACGTTCAGACTCAACACAGAATTCTCTGTTATAAACCACATCAGATCAAACAGCGCTGACGTGGAAGCCAGCAGAAACATGTGCCACGGACGAACACGTTACAGAAGGCTTTAGGTCCACAGATCAGCAACATCACCGTGGGTTTACTGTAGTAACACTCACTGTAACTGTGGTATACTGTGGCTATAACAGTAGCATACACATCTTTCTCCAGCACTTCAAAACTATAATATCATATTTAAATGTTATTTTTAATGTGTTGACCAAAACATTTTTTGTTCATCCTTTAAAGATTGTCCCTATTTTTAAAACTAAAAGTTTCAAGAAGTAGGAAAACTCACACTTATTTAAAATATACAAAAAAAAAAGATTAAATTACCATTGTAAACATAGAGGACGCTTATTGGCTATTTTCACTCCCTAATAGCTATTTTGTCAATATTTATTCAAAAGCAAAATGAGTAAGACTTTATGAATGATAATAGTTAAAGTTAACTTCATCTATACACCTGAAATTGAGCTCAGTGCTCCGTCATCCCACAGTGCCATGGACAGTGATGGAGTTTGTTTTTCCTGAGCATAAACGGAGTTGTGTAAGACTGTTTGTTCCCTGCATTTCGACGATGATTGTTTTATAAACAAAGCCCAGATCGACGGATTTGCAGATCGTCTAATGCTTAAGGATCGAGCAGTCACAATGATAAAGGTTCGCGGTCGTGCGTTGGAACCGGCCGGTGAGTAAAACTGTTGAACAAATGTCTCTGTGTGTTGTTAGCTCGGCGCGTTAGCACAGCTTTAGCTCCGCCCACACGGCCCGCCCCCAGCCGCTCGTTTTTTTCCGGAAAGACTCGGTACAGCCTATCTTTCTTTTATAAATATAATAAAACTAAAGACTTTTTGGAGATATGAAGGATGCAATACTACTCTATAGGTACTCAAGATTAACAGGAGATTGAGTTAAAATGAGCATTTCACCCCCCCCTTTAAAATAAAGCTGCACATTGTAATTCCTGTACATTAAGTCTATTTATCATCAAAGCATTTGCCAGTAATAGTTATTTTGGGGGAAAATGTGAATAATTGCATTGCAAGCTGATTTAAGGTGTGCCCCTAAATCTTCAGTCGGGGCTCCAGCGCTCCTGCTGAATACAGTGAGTCTGGAGCCCTGGACTGAGTCTTAAAGGGGCCGCAGCCAGTAAAGCTTTCAAGGGGAACAGAGAACATTACTCACTGCTCTTGACTAAGGAACTTCTGTAGCTTTAATAAGAATTAATCTATATTTAAATTTATAATTTATACAGTGCAGACTGTCTGATAACTTTATTCAATTTCTGTCCGACCAGTTCACGAGCACAGGCAAATATGACATTTAATATGGGTTTATGTGAGGATATTATTGGCTATAATTAATGTTTTAAAAATTGGGGGGGGGGGTTATCCAGACATCAATGGCTGTATTAGTGTCACTGACCTTCATTCATAAATGGCTCTACATTAATTTGGAAATTAACTGTGAAATTATGACATTACAAAACATAAAAATGTATGTGTTTTTCATTGATTAATCTAGATTATTTTTTAATCGATTGACAGCACTAATTTTAACAGTGCTGTTCTATAAAACCATATGATTACTTGCTTTTTAAACTTACTTTGAACCAATTATTATTGCATTGTTGTTATTATACAAGTATTTTAAGTTAAGTTAATCTAACAAACACCACAACTCCTCTGCAGCATTTATTCATCTTAAATGTAAATACATTTATTTATACAATATTTGATCAATCAAAAGTTGTATTTGTTCATATTAGTTAATGCACTAAAATGAACCAACAATGAAGAATAATATTTTTATTAACAAAAGTTGCTATAAAAATATATAGCCCATTGTTAGTTCATGTTAACTAATGCTAACAAACTATTTTTTTATTTTAATGTTTTATCAGGATGTTTGTGACTCACAGGATCAACTGTTGTTTATGATGTAATAAAGTAAGTTCGCTGAATGTGCATCATACAATTTTAGGCTAAATATATTCAGTATTCTAATCAGCATTGGCCAATTATTTAGAAACGACTAACGATCAGGGCTGATTATATCCTGATCATGAAAATGGAAGATGAAATGGCAAAACTAGTGCAGTGACGAACATGTGTGATTTATCACACTGGAAAAAAATATATATATATTATATATAGAATAAACTATACACAAAAGGAAACCAGCACTCCTTTATCATGTGACACAGTGTGAATATATTGACAAAGTGGACTGAAAATACATAAACAAAAATAGTTTGTGTTTCGTAAGCAGAAATTTCTTAAATATGATTAATAAAAATGGGTCTACAATCAAAAAAGTAAAGAAAGTAGTTTTGCTATTTCCACTTGACTTTAGAGTCATTACTTTTACTGCCAAACACCGTTCTGAAAACTGCCTTCAGACCTGTGGTTATGTGACGTGTGTGTGTGTGTGTGTGTGTGTGTGTGTGTGTGTGTGAATGGGCACGCGGGTTCTTTATGAATGGAGGCGGGTCACGTGACCGAGGCAGCTCTGTCTCTCTCGCGCGCTGAGCTTCAGAAGGGAACATCGCGGAAATGGCTCATAATCGTGAAAACAGCGAACAATATGCAGCAAATTAGTTGCAATGCGTCCGTTGACAAGTCTCGTGTTTTGGACATTTTTATGAATGAGGTCTGCGATGATTGAGAAAACATGGCGCCCTGCTCTCTGAGGCCGCGTGCCAATCCCGCTCGCGCGCCCTGCACTGTGCGCGCGCTCCACGCGCCTGTAATGCGCGAGCCTGCTGTCTAGATAGGGCACTCACTAGTGTTTGAGACGCGGCCTGACACTGCAGTAAATAACATTAAACACATCACTAACATATAAAGCGCTCGATATCAACATAGTTGTAAAGATCACAGGAGCAGCTCTCAAAGACCCCGGAACCCGTGCTGAGTCCATCTACAAATCCATTATATAACTTTCACATCATATTTATTTCCAAATAACGTTAGGCCCAAGTGTTTTCATTTGAGACGGAATAACGCTAATTGACACCTTGCCAATAGCTCATTTTGATAATAAACTACCATATCAAAGCTTTGTATTGTTCCAATGGTAATGTGTTACGATTTTGTAGTGATCGGACATATTGAGTTTAGAAATAAACAATCAGACGTCTGTATAATATGTGTCTATCTAAAGAGACATACTCAGCAAAGGAAATACCAGACATATTCAGCTCCATTTTCAGTGTTATGTGTGTGTGTGTGTGTGTGTGTGTGTGTGTACACACACTTACTCGTTGTTTGGATTTGATTCTTCGCTCATTTTTTCTCACGGGGATTCAAATCCTGGAAATATCATCGAGTTCGCACTCAAGGCGGGGAAATAAAGTGCAAATATCTCCATTTTCTCCGTGAAATCGCCACGAAAGGCCATTATTGACAGAAAGCGACCCGATCTGCAGTCGATCATGCTGCACGAGACGCCAGAACAGCGGATTCAGATCGGGAATGGTGTGTGGAAGCAATGAAAGCAACACTTTGATCCATCTGCACTATAAATCACATCCTGAGGCGAAACCATCGGAGTCTTCCTCATCCTGGTCGGACAAAAATCCCAAAATCCCAGCGAAAGCGAGTTTGGAAAATCCACACGAACCGATCATAGACAACTTCACACGGCAGTATTTCAGCGATGAAACGAAACCCTGTGTAATGTACGCTTCCTCGACGCACAGGGGAAGGCTGGAGCTGAACGAAAGTCTCGGATCGGAACAGAAAGTGTCACAGGAACGTGCCGAATGACTGCGATTCTTCATGGGAACTTTGAGGATCTGCTTTACGCGAACTCCATTTTCAGCGCAGGCGAATCACATAGGAAAACTGGGCGGAAGAGCGGACGCGGCCTGCGCGCGCAACACAGATCCCTCCGCCGCGCATTCCTGATCCCGCTCCTGACGTACCGTGCGAGTCCAGATGATTGACAGTGGTATTTGACATGATCCACTCAGTGGTGTTCTTCACCTGACCGACGTTATCTGAGGAAAGTCAGTTTTAAAAACCACTTAGATACACCAAACATCCTTAAAGTCACCATGAAATCAAAACTGACCATTCTTTTCTTTCTTTTTTTTTTATGGATATTGCTGCATTTATTATAAATGATTGGGACCTCAAATTCTCAGTGTCCCGCATTTCAATTAGACCTAAATCTGTATTATTTTATTTCTTCCCTAAAATTACAGTGTTAAAAAAAATTTCCTTCAATGTACAAAAAAATCTGGGAATGTTCCCAAAACATGTTTGTAACGTTTGATTTGTTTGTTTGTTACGGAAATAGAATGTTTTTTAGGTTTGCAGAACGTTCCCCTAACCTTCCCTTAACTTTATATTAAACTCTTTTCATCATATTTCACATTTTCTCCCGCGTCCCATGGTATAAGCGGCATGCATTTTATACACAGACATTTAAAAATTATAAGATAACATTACATTAATTTCTTACCATTAACGTTTAATTTCTTACCACTAACGTGTTCTCTTCAATGTTCTCTTCAATTGGACATCTCTCTGAAATCACACTAAGCAATTATTCAATAAAGAGGTCGATAAACTGCTCATTCATCATTCATCAAACCTGTATGACTTTCTTTCATCCGTGGAACATTCTCTCCTAATCTTCTGTTGTGTTCCTCAGGAGAAACACAGGTTGGGATCGACATGAGGGCGAGTGCATGATGACAGAAGGAGCCGTTTGGGTGAACTGTGTAAACCACACACCTTATGAACACAGTGTTTGTGATATCATCTGTTTCAGACTTTCACGCTCGCTAGAACTTTATACATGCATCTCCATAGTGCAACATCCTAATATTTGTGATTCATTGTCAAAATTGCCTCAGATGCTTCTTGGCACTTATTCTCTGAACGAAGCCAATCCAAGCCGATCCCAGTCTGAATAATTTTTCAAAAACTTTGACTCAACTTTGACTTTCAGCTTGAAAAGTATTGGAAAAGCAGACAAAAGACAAGACGGTGAGGAAATGAAACCTTGCAAATGACATAACTGAAACAATTGTTGACTTATTCCTTCTAAATATTATATATATATATATATATATATATATATATATATATATATATATATATATATACAATATATATATATATATATATATATATATATATATATATATAAATGTTTGGCACATATAATGTTTCAGTGGTATCAGATCGGTGGATCTCTCATCAGGCGGGGCAGTAGTTATTCACCGGGAATAAAACACTATTTCTTTTGAAGTCCATGAAAGGGAATTTCACTTTTATTTTTGCAGTAACTTTGACGGTCCGTCATGTGACCTCCAGTAACTGAGCCGCTCATGATGCCTGAATATCTCAGTCTTGACGTCTTCTCAGTTCAGTTTTAGTGTTCTGTCGGATGTGTTCTCATTAAAGCGTCTGAAGAGGAAGTCGACTCTTCTGAGACTGGTCAAGTGGAAATCCCCAAACCTGCACACATGACACGCGCTGCAGGACAACATCTGCTGATGACCAGCTGAAAACTACTCTTTATTTTTACAGCACTTTTGCAAATCATAATTTAACGCTTCTATTGTCTGCGGGTCATTTTTGGCCTATTTTCGGTAAAAAAATTAATGTTACAAATACCACCATCAGTTTTGGAGCCAGGCTTCGCGACATTAGGCGAGTTTCCATTACAGATTTGCGCAAAACTTTTGTGATTTTTTCTAAATGTCGACAAAAAACTATTTCGAAATGACGGCGTTTCCATTAACCGATGTTATGCGACTAAAACTTCATTTTTTCCTCTCGCGATCAGTAAAATCATTCCAAAAACCATGGCAACGGACATTGGTAGGTTTATGTACTATATCCCAGCCACTGCACTAGCCATTATTATTAATGGAAGGAGATGTGTGTGTGTTTTCAAGTATTAATGGTGATGAACGACCCTTATTATAGGCTACTGTGAGCGGCACATGTGAGGTGTTTCTGGGTGTTTCTCCCTCATATCTGCTTCCAGGTCTTGATTGTGGCATTTATTTGAGGTTTAGAATCCAGTATTCCTGTAATTCTTCTGTCTTTTATGAATTTAATAAAGAACTCTGTCTCGTATTCTGTCCAAACACACCGCGTCATCTACGTCAGGTGACCTGTAAATGCGCAAGTTTCCATTGCAGTTTTGCGAAATATTTCTTTTTCAAATTGCCTGAAAAACCCCCTCATGCGAGTGCAAAACGTTTTTTTGCGATAAATGCGAGTTTTTGCGAAATTGACGTGTTTCCATTGGGCGTATTTTCAATTCGCAATTTCAATTTGCGCAATTTGAAGGGTAATGGAAACGCGGCTATTATCAAGAACATTGTCAAAAAATTGTCAAAAACAAAAACACGCAATAGCAAATTGTCTACATTTTGTAAAGTTGCTTTTATAAAAATAAACAAGTTTCCCATTCGGTCTTCCCAGGTCAGATACAGCTGTTCACCCCTCAGATGTAATTCCCCCTCAAGCACAAAAACATGACAGTAAAAGCACTATGGCTCTTTCTTGAACAGCTGGAACAGGTTTGCATCGTCCGCAAGGAATGGATTTGTTGTGATTGATGTGCAAAGCACTGCTGAGATTCTCAACAATTATTGTTGAAATACTAACAAAATACTAAAAATAAACACTGAAAGCTCTATATCTCGATATTCAATTTATAAAATCACAGATTAAATTCTTGTAACACGTGTGAAATTATGATATGGCAAATATTTCCGTTAGGGAGTCACTACACATGGAGTACTAACCCAATACGAGGGCTCACCTGAAAGGGGCACACCACAGGTAACGGGTCTGCTAATGAGTTCCTCTACGGTAATGTGCTTAGTGATGGAGAAGGGTGGTCCAGGGTTCACTACTCAAAGGGAACTAACTGGACTTAAATAGCACACATTATTGTGTCAGAGAGGGGAAAGGCGCTGAATGCAAGCTCTACACCCTACCAGTCATCTGAATTCATCTCTTGGTACCCAGAACTCGAGATAAAACTGGTTCCATGCGCAGATTATAATACCTGGCAAAGGTATTGGGTGTAGCCCAGCCCGCAGCTCTGCTAATGTCTGCTAGCGAGGCACCGTTCGCTACAGCCGAAGAGGCTGCGACGCCCCTGGTGGCACAGTAAACCTCGGGCTTGATATGCCAGAAGAGTTGCATCCACAATCCAGTTGGACATTCTCTGTTTGGAGATGTCCTTCCCCACCTGCTGTCCACCAAAGCAGAAAAAGAGCTGTTCCGATGACCTGAAACTCTGTGTGCGATCCAGATATATGCGCAAAGTACGCACTGGGCATCCCTCATCAGGAGGGATCGCTTGCAAGGTTACCACTTCATCCTTGAAAGGGGTAGTGGGAACCTTAGGCACATATCCGAGCCAGGGTCCACATATCCGAGCCTGGGTCCACATATCCGAGCCAGGGTCCACATATCCGAGCCTGGGTCCACATATCCGAGCCTGGGTCCACATATCCGAGCCAGGGTCCACATATCCGAGCCAGGGTCCACATATCCAAGCCTGGGTCCACATATCCGTGCCAGGGTCCACATATCCGAGCCTGGGTCCACATATCCGAGCCTGGGTCCACATATCCGAGCCTGGGTCCACATATCCAAGCCTGGGTCCACATATCCGAGCCAGGGTCCACATATCCAAGCCTGGGTCCACATATCCGTGCCAGGGTCCACATATCCGAGCCAGGGTCCACATATCCGAGCCAGGATCTCAGGACCACGTGAGAGACTGCCGGTCCTAACTCTAGGCCCGTCTCGTTAGCGGAGAGGGCTTGTAGATCCCCCACCCTCGACAGAGGTGAGCGCGGTCAGGAGGGCCGTCTTCATGGAGAGGGCACTAAGCTCATCTGACTGTAAGGGCTCAGACTGATCTCCCTGTAGGGTCTTGCCTGAGTGACTGTGTCTATCACTGCTGGTGATAGCCCTCTGAATTCCTCCTCATCCTATCCAGAGGCCACACATGGAGGATCCTGAGGTCTGGGTACAGGTGCCAGGTTGTGCCCTAACCCAGGGAGGGGCTGACGCATCAGCGTGAGCTCCGAAAACCAAGTCTGGTTTGGCCAATAGAGTGCAGCCATTCTCCTTGATCTTGCACAACAGGTGTGCAATGAGGCTCACTGGGGGAAATGCATAGTTGTGTAGGCTCCTGGGCCAGCTGTGTGCCAGTGCATCCTTGCGGAGGGGGGCTTCAGTCAGGGATGACCACCGGGGACAGTGGGAGGAATCTTGAGAGACGAATGGTTCTACCTGTGCTTTCCCGAATTGACTCCAAATCAGGTGGACTGTCTGGGGATGGAGTCTCTGCTCTGTCCTGAGCGTAGCCGGTTGTGAGAGCGAATCCGCTGTGCGACTAAGGTCGCCCGGAATGTGAGTGGCTTGCAGAGACTTCAGTCACTGCTGACTCCAAAGTAGGAGATGACTGCAGGCTGCATAGATTAGGTCAGCTGGAACCGGGAACACTTCCCATAAATCCTGATGTACTCGTTGAGTAGAATGGCATGAGTAGAATGGCATCTACGCTAATATTAGTGTCTTTGTTTATCCCAAGGTTTTCCCGCAGCCTGCCGGATCCAGGCCGTATCCAGATCTGATGAAGGACCTCCGCCTGGACCGATGACAACGCAGTGCTGAAGTGCCAACTAGTCTCTCCCTATGGAGGATCCCTTTACCACTCTACAGATAAAGCGTCGTCGGGAAACTCAATTCGCGTATCTACCCCGAAGTGATAAAATAAAATAAAATTCTGTATCAAAATTTATAAGGAAACACCAGTACTTGTTTAGGCTTGGTTTGTAGGGAATTCCAAACCTGCATATATTCAAATGCACATAACTATAGAACCAGTTCTAAATGCTCATCTGAACGCCATCAGTGTTTCTCACAGGTTCGCGTTTAAAGTCTGTGTAGAGGGAATGGTGTCGTCTTGGCGGCCCCTAATTTAATAACAAATGATCGTTGCGACGGAAGCGAATCAATCAAAACTAACTTTAGCTGGAAAATAACTTTATTAAAGAACCGCTATAAAGCCAAAACAATCTCTGTTACCTTAAATTATACGTTTATCTCTGTAAAGCTGCTTTGAAACAATCTACATTGTTAAAAGCGCTATATAAATGAAGATGACTTGACTTGACATGACGAGTTCTGACATGCAACGAGAGCAAACGCCACCCTGGTGGTTGATATAAGCCACTGTCGCTGTGTTGTCCGCCCGGACCAGCACTTGCTTGACTTGGATCAAGGATCGAAACTTCCTGGAGGCTAGAAGTACAGCCAACAACTCAGGTGATGTACCAGTGCAGCCGGTGTCCCGTCCATGAACCCGAAGCCTTATGCCCATTGCATACAGCACACATCATACAGTTTTGGAAACATCTGTTGTTACAACAAAGCGTCTGGACATTGTTCTAGAGGAACTCCTGCCCGTAGAAAATCAAGGTCTGTACAAGGACTGAATGTGCAACAACACCCTAGCGTGGTGGCCATGCGATGTGTGCCAGGGTGCCATGCCCATCTCGGGACTCGGGCATGAAGCCAGTGCTGAAACGGGCTCATATGTTTTAACCCGAGCAGCGTTACCACGGGCAAGGATGCCATATACCCCAGGACCCTCCGAAAGTATTTGAGAGGGACCGCTGTCATGTACTTGAACATATTCAAGCAGTTCAGCACTGAATGAGTGCGGTCTTCAGAGAGATGTGCTGCCATTGCGGACGAGTCCGACTCCACACCAAGAAAAGAGGGCGGAGAGCATGAGACGTGAAAGTATGCATCCTTCAGGTCTATCGCTGCAAATCAGTCCATATACCCGATACGTTATCATGTGTTTCCGGGTGAGCCTCCTGAACGGGAGCATGTGAAGGGCCTGATTCAGTACTCGTAAATCCAGGATTGGTCGGAGCCTCCCACCCTTCTTGGGTACGATGAAGTAAGGGCTGTAAAAGAAGAACAGTGAGGTGAGGGCTGTGTGCCTGGTGAACTGGGTCGCATAGACAAGATGAATTGTTCTGAGAAGCCAGCGTGACGGGCTGGGAAGCATTAACCATGCACCCAGACTTCATACCAGTGGCCTCAAGTACCAAATCCGGCGTACCTGGGGTAGGAATCCTGCGGCGTTGTGGATCAGGGTTCACTGTGCCAGGAGACCTTGTGTCTTTTGTAATGCATGGTGAAGGGTGCATTGCACTCACCTTGTTCCTAGGTCTGCTGTGGAAGAGGCGGGTTACAGCTTGTTTTTCATAAAACAAGGCTTAATATCTCATTAGTTTTGCTTCCACAGTAAATATATCTTGATTTAAGAATGTTTATATATTTAGATATCTAATAATATTACCCTCTCAAAACAAATTACCTTTAGACATAAATCGTGTCAGGATGTAATCAGATGTCATGGGTGTTTGTGTCTGATGATCAGATAGTCCTCAAACCTGATGCTATGCATCTAAAGAGCCTTATATTTTCTTCTGTTCCTCACAAACGCTTCAAAAGACTTTAAATCCAGCACAGGAATCCCATGATTTCACTTCACCTTACTAAAAGACATCAGTGAAGCATTCATGGAGGTTAGTAACTATTATCACTCACAATAAGTATTTCTAAGAAAACAATATGGCTATTAATAACAATATATTCACTTATTTGACAGAAATAAATCTGAGTGACTAAAAAGTCATTGTGACTATAATATAATAACATTATAGCAATGCATAAATACATTCATGGAACCATCAGGCTGAGTAATTAAAACTGGTAAATCAGTGTATAATGGATTATGAGCATGTGCATTGAAAAAGCAAATGCATGACTTATAAGTAATAAAACATATTATAAATGTAACTATAACTGTTCTTTTAATGTTGTATAGGTCTTAATGAGTCTTTATAAATATATTTATAGATATATAATACAGATAATACTTGCTTATGAATAAGTATAAATGGAGCTATAATTCATTATAAGCATGGACTTCATAGAATGTGCTACCAAAATATTCTTTAGATTATTAAAATGTTCTTCACACTAAGAATATTTTGTTATTTTAAGAACTGATCTCTGACAGGCTCTTTGGGGAACTGAAAACGGTTCTTCTATGGCATGTGAAAACCCCTTTTGAAAAGTGTATGCTGTTTTTTATCAGTCATTGTGTTGAAAAGACCTGCTTTAAAATGTTCAGAAGGTCTGACTGAATAAATGACGGGTTTGAAGCGGCTTGAGGATGAGTGGATGACGGCTGTCTGAGTGATTGACAGCTGTCTGTGTGATTTACAGCTGTCTGAGTGATTGACAGCTGTCTGTGTGATTGACAGCTGACTGTGTGATTGACGGCTGTCTGTGTGATTGACGGCTGTCTGTGTGATTGACAGCTGACAGTAACTCTCTCTGGTTCTGGAAACCCTCACTGGAGGGATCAAGAATGTGCTGGCGTCTCACCAGAGCTGTGTTCATGCCCTGGTCACCCGCTGTCGGCCGGGCCGGAAGCGACGCGCTCGGATGCGCTCATGTGGACGGATGAGGAGATCCTGCAGATGTGAGAGGAGCAGAGGGAGTCCGGGCATGACGGAGAGGTGAAGCTGAGCTGGAGGAGAAGAATGGCTCTGATTCAGGCCTTTCATGTGTGCAGGCCCATGCGTGTCCAACAGCGTGTGTGTGTGTGTGTGTGTGTGTGTGAAGGGGAAGCGGCTCAAAGTGTTGAATGGAGCTTTTGTTCTGGGCCGGCTGTGGCTCTTTTACATTCTGCAGTGCTGCAGATGGAAGTGAAGCGGCCCGCATGAGACGAGCATTGAGACGAGCTCCTCCTCCCGGGATGATCCGAGCGCCACTCCTCCTCGTCCTGCAGGAGTGAGTCACCGGAGCACACGGCCCGAACACACTCCGCTTCCCCTGGCCTGACGGGCCGGCCTATCAGGGGGAGAGAGGCGCTCGCTGGACACAGTCACAGAACAACTGGAAATGGGAAAAGTAAAAATATAGAAAATAAATAAATAAAAAATAAAAATAAATATATAATAAAAAGATTTAAAATGAATAATTAAATAAATCTATTTAAATAAATAAAAATTAGATTAAAATAGATTAAAATAAATATATAATAAAAAGATTTAAAATGAATAATTAAATAAATATATTTAAATAAAATTATAAAATAAAACTGATTATAATAAATAATACAAATTAGATTGAAGTAGGCTACACCATAAAACATTTGTTTAAATAAATAAATAATACAAATATTAAAATAAAGAATTAAATAAATATATATTAAAATAAATAAAACAAAATAAATAATACAAATTGTTATAATAATACAAATTATTAAAATAGATTAGATAAATAAGTAAACAAAATGTTTAAAAGAGAAACATAAATATATATAAATGGATTAAAAGAAATAAGTAAACCATAAATAGTTTATTTAAATAATTAAATAAAAATATTAAAATGAGTAATTAATAATTAAATAATTAAATTTTTTTTTTTTATATAAATTATGTTTCCCATATTAAAAATATATTAAAAAAATAGTAACATTTAGATTACATGAATAATTAAACAATGAAAATGTTTAAAATACAAAATAAATATAAAAACATTTAAAACAAGTAAACAGCAAACATTTTATTTAAATAAATAAGTGAGTAGAAAACACTAATGTAACTTAACAGATACTAATTATTTTCCAGATAAAACTTTAAATAGAATAGTATACAATTTAAATGAATGTATAAAGTGGGTCTTGCATGTAAATATCGCTGTGTTTTGGATGTCAGGATGAGGATGATCATGTTAAGTCTGTGGCCTCTAAAAGATCGAGATCTCCTGATAGACTAACATTTCCCCTGAAAGTTTGCGTTAGAATAGTTATAATAAAATGCAAGAGCGCGATTATAAACTGTGAAAGCGACTGGTGAGTAGACGAGTTCACCCTAATGTCCTCTAGTCTCATGTCCCTTCAGGGGCTCCGTAGGGGTCCGACTTTAAACTGGGAATGAATGAGGACGTTTGTTTGTTTATGTCGTTTTCTTTCTCTTCAAATAAACCACTTAAAGTGTGACTCTGTGTGATAAGCATCGACTCTTCCAGCTGTTGTTCTTTAACTAGAAAACTACACTGTGAATGAAACCCCATTCGGAGCTGGGATCTGGATCAGGCGGATCCAATCCTGTTTTGCTCTGAGAAACTGGCAGAAAAGTAAGATGGATTAGATCCCGGATAGCAAAACGTGGGATTTCCGAATGTAGATGATTGTGATCCGGATCACACGGGCCTGCAGTGAATGATCATGAAGGCGTGTGTCTGGGTCTAGCGCCCCCTGCTGGATCCACAGGGATGATACAAACATTTCCCTGAACGTTTGAGTCGATTGTCGAGTTCACGCGCATAGGTTTAGTATGATCACGCGCGTGAACTCGACAATCGACTACTGTGGACTGCAGTCAGATTCACTCGTGTTCACTCTGAAGGAATCACTCACATGACCTGTGCACTTGTAATGACACATCAAGGATGTTAAGAGGCTAAAAGCAGGTTTAAAACTTGCCCCATTGAAGTCAACAGGGTGCAAATTTTAAAAAGAGGATAACACGGTGTAGGCAACACTGATTTCTGTCGTTGTTCTCTGTACTGACAGCACTCCAAATGTACAAAAAAATGAGCTCAATGTTAAAATTGACCGGAGTTCTCCTTTAAATAGGTAAAGATTTCTGTAAAGACAAGATATTAGCATTAACGTATACGGCGGGTGGGTGTAAATTGTAAAGAATGTGCAATGCAATTCTATGACCAATTGTGCTTTTGACTGGTACTGTACGTAATATGTATGTATTAGTCTTCCCCTGGTTTAAGATAAGCCCTCTGTGAAAACGTGCCATGGTTACATACCCAGCCGGCACATGACCAACCTTCAACGTTGAAATATGGTTGAAATAATGTCAGTCGTTGTTTCAACGTTGATCTAACGTTTAATGCTAAATGGTTGAAAAAGGTTAACAAAAACACTTCTAAATCAACGTTGACATTTTTACAGTACGTTGAAACAATGTAATGTTTTCAACAACATACAACAGAAATATTTGCCTTTTAAAGTATTAATATCATTAGCATTTAATGATATTTTGATCATAACAGCTCTTCAATGTATATGTTAAAATATAATTATTATCATTATTAACAATAATAGTTTCACCCTCAAGAGAGCAGTGCAGCAGAAACCTTTTGCCTTATGTGATTTTGTGTGGATTTACAATTTTGTCTGCTTGCCTAATAGTTTATCATGCATTATTACTCTGCGCGGCTATTTTAAGTTTGAAGATACGTCCGTTACTCTCGGTCGGTCGGTGAGCAGCTGCTGCTTGCGTTGATTACTCGGTCAGACCTGGATTATTTTATATCTGCCTGTTAAATTCTTATTTTGAGCGAATTTGAGCTGATATGTCAATAAAGAACAAAAGCTGGAATGTGAACAGAGGAAGGGGTCATATGTGGTCTGTAAAAATACTGGAGATATCAGTTAAGAAAACATTTTTCAGTCCTTAACAGTCTAACGTTTAGGGACACGGGTAAGGGTCATAGGCTTACTGCAACCTCATAAAATAAATACGTTATCTCTGTGTGTGTTTTTGTACTGCTTCACCATTAGCATAGCGCGCTAGCGATATTAGCACGTATTTCAATGTAGTACCATCTGATGTTGTTGTGTGTTATTGCGTTTAATGTCGTCAGCTAGCTTAAAACTCAAACGCATGAGAGGCAAAAAAGCGTGGGAATGAGTAAAGTGATAAAAGTGTAATTTATTCGTTAGAAGTATTAAATAAATTGGTAACACTTTAGAATACTGTTCCTTCATTAATGAATAATTACACAGGAACAAACGAGTAATGCATTATTAACATTCTAGTAACTACTATTAACTAACAAGAAACTCTGATTAACGAATTAGTAAGTAATAGCGCTCAGTTGAATGTGGTAGTTCACTATTAGCTAATCAATAACTACTATTTTTCATACCTCACTGAGAACTACTATCTACAGGTTCATAATTGACATGAATAATGCATAATTTATAATAAAAGGTAATGGTAACCCACTAGTAATGACTCAAGTGTTACTACATCATTCTAAAGGAACTACTAATTATTTGGATCAGTATCTAAAGTGAAGATCATGGGAGCACACTAGTAATGACTAAAGTGTCACCAAATCCATCGGAAGGAATTGCTATTCAAAATCTTACAAAAGCCTTAAAAGCTTACAATGACTTCAGTCAATATTAGGTAGTTATCATGTTTTTCACTTTAGAATACTGATCCAAATAATTAGTAGTTCCTTTAGAATGATGTAGTAATACTTGAGTCATTACTAGTGGGTTACCATTACCTTTTATTATAAATTATGCATTATTCATGTTCATTATGAACCTGTAGATAGTAGTTCTCAGTGAGGTATGAAAAATAGTAGTTATTGATTAGCTAATAATTAACTACTACATTCATCTGAGCGCTATTACTTACTAATTTGTTAATCAGAGTTTCTTGTTAGTTAATAGTAGTTACTAGAATGTTAATAATTCGTTACTCGTTTGTTCCTGTGTAATTATTCATTAATGAAGGAACAGTATTCTAAAGTGTTACCAATAAATCTTAATAGGCTGCTGCCACCACCTTTAATTATTTTAGCCAGTATGGTCTGGCAACAGAAGACAACACACCACCACAACTTCAATCATATGCAGTTTTATTAACAGAGGGGACTACAAGGTCAGGCTAAACACAGCCTGGAAAGCCGTAGAACTACACCGAGCACTACGTGAATTCACTCACTTCATTGGTGACAACACCCAGAATCAATTACAGTAGCACTTCAAACTCATTTAACAAAATGGTACCTATGGCTGTTTAGATTCAAGATGAATGGCGTGCTCAATTCCTTTTAAACAGGAAAAGTCCCATTGAGACACAGTCTCTTTTACAAGGGAGTCCTGTATAGCACGTTCAATCATAAAAAAGTGGACTATCCAGGATTAAATGAGGAGATAGATTATAGACCTTTTCTGTGATTTTGGAACATTGTTCTTTCCTGTGACTACTCACTTTTCATATGTATTGTATATGTATATGTGTATGCATGAATGTGTATGCATGTGTATGCATGAATATATGCATGCTACCTGTTGCTTGTGTTTTTGCTTACATTGTGACCAACAGCTTTAGTGCTGAGAACCATGTGAGAGGTATGCATGAATATATATGCATGTTATCTGTTGCCTGTGTTTCTATTTATTATTGTGACTAATAGCTTTGGTACCTATGGCTGTTCTGTTTTTCTGTGCAAGACCCTCGGGCTCCAGTGCAGGAGAGAGTAGTCCAGCAGAACGGGTTGATGGTGGTGCGGGTCGCTCTGCATCAGACGTACCTCCAAACCAGTTCACTGTGACTGATGCTGAGATGCAACAACTCACTGAACAAATTGATCCACTTGGTGGCCCCCGGGAAAATCTTGAATCAAGTAAATGTTCTTAAAGATGTTCTTTCTTTTGTGTAAAAACTAAGACCTTAAAATGACATTTAAAGGAATATTTCACTTCAAATTAAAAATTCTGTCATCATTTACTCACCCTCAAGTTGTGTCAAAACTGTATGAATTTCTTTCTTCTCACAACAGGAAGATATTTGGAAGAGTGTTGGTAATCAGACAGTTGATGGACCCCACTGACTTCCATAGTATGAACAAAAAAGGAGTAAATTATGACAGAATTTTCATTTTGAAGCGTGTGAACCTTGGACAGTTGGAAGTGTTGCTCATGGCATGTTCACATCTGTTTCTCCGCTCTACTTCTCAGTCTCATGATCTATAGTTTATGCCAGTACTGGTCCTGGTCCAGCTGCAACCTATATCAAAGTGTGTTTAAATTGGGATAGAGCTAAACTATTCCTGCTTTATTCCACCAAAAGTGTTTAATGACAAAATTCACTAGAAGTTATTTTTTTATATGCAAATTAGGGATGCACCGATCCACATTTTTTCACTTCCGATCCGATTCGATCCCGATACCTGAATTTGGATATCGGCCGATACCGATACTATTCCGATACCAAAGCTGTGTTTACTTTAATATTATTATTATCATTATTGTTTATTTTATATGATGCTGAAATAAACTCCTCTCAACAGGCAAGTATGATATGTACGTACGTATGCATGCATGTATGTCCCAAAAGGCAACTTGAGGTAAGTATAAGGTCAGAAAAGGAAGGCAGAAAAACAGGAAATCCTGTTAACAGGAAAAATACCATTCTGAAAACAAATATGCAACTGTAAGGGTTTCAAATTGATTGTCATGTCAATATTTATTACTTACAGTCTTGAAATATAATATAAGAAAGTGCAAATGTAAACATCTTACACACACACACACACACACACACACACACACACACACACACACACACCAGTAAAACAGTGTGCATCTGAACAGCACAAATCATGTACACTGGCTCTTGTAGCATCAACAAATCAAGGTTTTAAAATGTCAAATATCTGGAATATAAGAAAAGTACAATAACTGTAAACATCTTACACACACACACACACACATTCACTATTAATAAAACAGTGTGCATCTGAACAGCACAAATCAAGTACAGTAGGAGGTTTGGCACTGAAGATGACCTGGATTAAGCTTAACGCTAGAGTCTAACTATTCTTCAAAAGAAAACAATAAAAAGTAAATGTATAAAAAGTTAACACTGAGGGAGTGATGTAGTGTTCAACAAATCTCACTTAAACATTGGCAGGTGCTTTTTGAGGAATATGAGCATTTCTGCTCTCTCTGCTGTCAGACGATTCCTCTTTTCATCCACGATACTGGACGCCGTGCTAAACAGTCTTTGGCTCTACACACCGGTTAAAGGGGCACTCAGGAACTTCACCGCAACAGCAGCGAGGAGAGGAAAGCGAGCGTGGTTGTTTGCCCAGTACTGGAAAGGGCTGTCTTTCTCAGCCATCGTTGGTTCTTTCAAATACATTTGCATTTGGATAACCGCTGCCTGGGTACCTCCTGCAGGTCCATCATGCTCCTCCAGAGTTCTGTTAGACTGCTGAAGCTGCTCTTACTTGTGCTTGGAGGAGACCCAGTACCTGGACCAGCTTCCATGCGAGCGACCTTTCCTGCTGGCTCTGCCTCCATTGCCCCTGCTTCATCTGCTGATGCCCTGAGCAGTGCTGGCTCCATCTTCTCAAGCTCTTGTGTCAGGAGAGCCTTCGCCTTCCCGGCAGTTTCTTCACCCATAAAGAATCTGATGGACACAAAAATGAAATAGGTTGAGTACAACTTATTTGTTGCTGCTGCAAGAACCCAGCCTGCATGCATGTACACAGACACACAGACACACACACAGACAGACAGACAGACACACACACAGACACCTCCCCCCTTATCCAATTCATTGTAGGACACATTAACAATCAATCAACATGTAGTTTTTGGTTTAGCAGGATTTAACTTTTTCAGTTTTAAAACTTAACCAACATTAATAAATAGGGCATTAATAAAAAGATGACTCACCTATCCTTGTATCGAGCGTCCACTAAAGTGGCAACAGCGTAGAGGGGTTCACTTTCGATGCTGCTGAATCGCCTGCTGACGCTTGGAGGAGCTTTTCATTGTTTTGATGCCGCCGTCAGTACTGTTCTCCTCGGTGACGGCTGGGATTACGTCGGCTGCAGTGGAGGTCGCTGAGCTGATTTTCCTGGTTAACTCCTCGAAGGGCTCCAGCACCGTTACTGTTTTTTCCAGCAAACCCCACTCGTTGGCTGACAGTGTTGCCGGCAAGTTGTGGTCAGCAGCGTATGCACAGAGAGGTCGCTTCTCTTTCAGAAGGCTCTTGATCATATAGAAAGAGCTGTTCCATCTTGTTTAAACATCTTGAACAAGACGAGCTGGGGTGGTCGTGGTTTCCGCACCTTGCATTTCATGCTGCAGGTCTTCCAAGCGTGACTGTGCGAGTTGTGAATGCTTGAAATGTGCTACGATCTTCCTGCTGTTTGCTAATGCATCACTAACGCTGCTTTGTGACATTAGTCCCTCGTGCACAACGAGCTGCAGCGAGTGAGCAAAACAGCCCAAACTAGGAACGGCCAAGTCTTCCATCGCAGCCTTCATATCACGTGCATTGTCCCGTAGATTGCGTGCACTTTTTCCAGAGGGATCTCCCAGTGATTTAACATCTCTGTAATGGAGGCTGCGATTGTAGCTCGGTTGTGTGAACCCCTGCACTTCTTTACCTGAAGCACCGCACAACAGAGGCCATGTGTATCTGAGTCCACCCAGTGCACTGTGAGGCTGATCAGCGACATCTGGAGTCCAAATATCTGAAGTAAAGCTCAGGGCTGGAACTCCTTTTAACTTCTCAGCTAACTTGGTTGACACTCGGCTGTATAGTTCAGGTAACGCAGTCTCTGATAAACATCTCCTGGATGGTAAACTACACCCCGGCTGCAAGTGTTCAATCAGGCTGCGAAATCCAGCGTTTTCCACCACTGAAGATGGTTAGTCATTGAGTACGATGAAGTTACCTTGCTTCTGGAATGACTCCAGAAGTGATTCCTGGCGCTCCCGTTGTCTTTCTGCACCCTGACTAAAATATCCTCGTGCTCTTTAACGTGGTGCTTTTTTAAATGTTTTATTGCGTTCGTTGTGTTGTACGACGCGAGGGAGCTTCCGCCTCTCTGAATTACGGCTTTGCAAACATTGAATTTTGCTGTCTTGCACTTTGAATCAAAGTGAATCACTTTTGGAGTCATTTCATCAGACAACATTAAAGCGCAGACATTGCTCATGGGTATCGGATATCTCCGCAGGTTGGATCGGGAAAATCCGATACGTGAATTACGCTGGTATCGGTCCCGATACTGATACTGCATCGGATCTGCCCCATCCCTAATGCAAATATAAATGTTTTTTGTTTTTTGTTTTGTAATATCCCTGGGCTTTTCTCAGTACAACAACATGTATAATATATCACATAAATCACATCGCTAGTGACATCAGTACATTTTTACTGTTTTGATGAATTTCATTTTGTGTAGTCTGAACACTTTCATATGTAGACACAGGCGTGGCCACAAGGGTGAAAAATAGCTTTGCCACACCAGATGACTGCTCGGATACTGATGGTTTATGGTGTGGTGTCGCCTTCATCATGATTCTGCCTTCTTGTCCTTGATTTTCTCTAGTCTTGAGGCAGGATCATGACAGACCCATGTTTTGTGTGCAAGCACATGGCCTTTTGTTTGGGCCATGTGCTTGTGTTGTTGTCTCGTTACTTAAACCCGCCCCCTTGTTCTCCTCGTTAGTCATTATTGTTTCATCTTTGTCACCTGCTGTCATTATCAGTTTCTCCCTATTTAATCCCCTTGTGTTTGCTGTCCTGTGCCAGTTCATTATCATACTTAGTGAGTATCCTGTCAAGAGTATTATCTAGAGAAAGTTCTGATTCTGTATTTGCTGTTTGTTTATCGTCAAGTTATCTGTCAAGTCATAATATAGTTTAGTCACTCCTTGTTCCGTCCATGTTTTGCCCCCTTGTGGGTTTTGTTTTCCCTTTTTGTCTACAATAAACATTGTTCAATTGCATACGGTCTGCATATGGGTTCATCTCCTCCACACTTCATAACAGCCTTACCTCCCCCATCGGATGTTATTCAAAAAAAGTTTATCTTACTTCAGTCGATTGGGTTACGAAAAGCACTTATCAGATATGATCTATAATTCTAGTCTGATGTCTTCATGTAGATAAAGTGCATTTCTACCCCTTGCAGAGCAGGCTAGTGTTCAAGGCAGATCAGTATGAATCCACAGTCACTGGAGTGTCGGACTCGGAAGAAGAGCGCGCTGGTCTTGTCCAGACTGACGAGTAGTCTATAGTTGTCAGAATCTCCACGAATACGAAAGCAAACTTTTCATTTGAATCGCACTTTCTGACAGGTGTAATGGTATTGAAATTGTCATTCAAATCACAGTGATTTCAGCAGACAAAACTTTACAAAAAAGCACGTGTAGAAATAGCCAAATCAGCACAATATAAATATCTTAATTATATAAAAGTGTTTAATTAATACATTAAAAGCTTTTTATTTATTTTTTAATTAAACATAATTAAAAGATATAGAGATGCACCGATTACAATTTTCTTGGCCATTTCTGATTTTTCATTGAGTTTGACCTGCCGATACCAATTTTAACCGATTTACAGCACACACAAATATTTATTTTCTATCTTTTCTTTAATAGAACATTTTTTTGAACAGATAATCGCTATAAAATGGAACTATGTAAATTACTCCTGGTGTTGGAAATTAAAAGTTAATTAAAATTAAACTAAAAGAAAGCTTATACTGTACATTCTGACTAGTTTACTAATTTAAAAAAAATTATAAAACACCATATGGTACTTTTACCCAAACTGAATAATAAAAACAAGTTTAAATGGGTACATTTTCTATAAATATTATTTTCTGACTCTCCCGAAGCCCGCGCTTCACTGCTTCACTGCTGCTCCTGCTCGCGGTGTGATTGCACGCCGGAAAAAATACGCGCTGCTCATGCGCCGCTCACGCTTGCGTGTGAAACAGCCGTAATTCACGAGGTTTCCTATTGCGTTCCGTTCGCACGTGTGATGCTGATGTTGCGCGATGTTAATCATGCGGTGCCCGGGTGCATTTGACCGGCATAAAATCGGCATATGTCAGACTAACCGGCCGGTCGTCGGGTCATGGCCGATCACGTGAAAATCGGCCAATTCTGGTCACCAGCCGATCTGGCAGCAGATTTGCAGAAGTAAAAGCTGATAGAACACTGATTAAGATATTGCTTTGGAATAAATTATATTTATAGTACTAAATATTCTTTCCCCCCCACAGAGAAGTAACTTTTTTACAATGACCGATTTACACATGACAAGGCTTAATGTCGAGCCCTGGCACTTTGATAGGCTAGCTTACACATTATGGCCAAACGCTAGTGCACAATCTTTTAAGGATGTACACATTTACAAATCTTATTTTTTGATAAAGAATATATGCAATAGTCATCCTTAATTTGTTTTTATGTGACTGTTTCCTGTTATGTGTGACAGAATACCCAAATGAAGAGGAAGGTAGACATAGATAGCTATTTTTTCAAAAAATCTAAGCAAGATTCAGTAAACGCAGGAGAACAGGAGCTAAGAGCTGAGGCAAGAGAGGACGCAGTGGAGGGAGGGAAGAAGAAGATGATGCAGAAGAAGAAGAAGAACAAAGCAAAGACATTGAGTGCAGCATTAGGAAGACAGAAACAGCTTCTGCACTCGGACCTCATGGTGCGTTCATTGTCAGCAACAGTGTTGTCAAAATGTTTAATTTAGGTTGGATCATATTTAAAGGAATAGTTGAATGCTGAAAATGCTGTCATCATTTACAGACTCTAAAGTATTATGTAGTCGATTAGGGTTTAGAGTTGATTACAGTCAGATCTGTTTGTTGCCCTTCAGGAGCAGAGGAATTAAAAAACAATTTATCTCATTCTTAGATATATCCAGATTCAGAAGTGAGGGGCCCACCCAGCCACACTTGCAGACATTCCCTAAAACCTTTCAAGGAGCTGCAAAGAGAAGTGTTCACAGTGAGTGGTACAAGGCATACACATGGCTGGAGTATTCACAGTCCAAAGACGCTGCATACTCACTCCCTAATGCTGCCACTGGTGTGTTTAGATCTTTAAATGCATACTCAAACTGGAAGAAAGCCACATTTAAAGACAGTGGATTCAGTTTGCATGCAGAGTCGGATGTCCATGTTAGTGCAATGACTGCCTGGCTTGAGAACAGAAGAATGGGGGAGAACAACTCGTCTCTGTTTTCACTGATTGATCATGACCATAAAAAAAAAGGTTACTGAAAATCAGAATTATGTGAAAACCTCAGCTGACGTTCTTCTCCTGACAGCTACACAGAACACTGCCCAGCGAGCCCTCAGCGAATCAGCTGCCTCATCAAACAGAGGGAGGTTTTAGGGATTTTACCTATTTTTTGGCAAACATGATGCAAATGTGAACAAGCAATTGACACAACGTGCAAAATACACTAGCAACACAATACAAAATGAAATCCTTGAATGTTTAGCAGGAATAGTGCGTGATGAAATTATTGAAGAGGTAAAGAAGAGTGAACAGTTTGCTGTTATAGCTGATGAGATGAAGGACCTGAAACAAAAAGAACAGATGTCCTATTATAATGGCATGGTGCATGGAAGTCTTTTGTAATTTCAAGAAGCAGAGCAGTTAGATGCTGCAGGACTGACAAAAATAATAATTGAAAGTTTAGAGAAATGTGGACTGGAATACAGAAGGAATCTTGTTGGACACGGGTAGGATGGAGCATCTGTCATGAGTGTCAGCGCACAGGAGTACGAGCGAGGATAAGAGAGGTGGCCACTGTAGTGCACACTGTTCAAACCTTGTTCTTGTGGACTGGGTGAAGGCAGGTCCGGATGCTGCACGTTTCTTTTCCTTACTGGAGAGGCTGTATGTTTTCTTTTCCAGTTCGTACGTTCACCACAAATGGCTAGAAGTGCAGAGTGAGATGTTCAAGGGAGCACCAAGAGAACTGCAGAGACTGAGTGATACCAGGTGGGCGTGCAGGTGTGTAACTTGTCCAAATCTAATGGATCGATTGTCAGCTGTCAAGAGAGTGCTTGAGGACACTTCAGAGGAAGAGCATCCTGATAGGGCTGTACAGGCCCGGAGTGGGTAATCGGGAGAATCGGGAGAATTCCCAGTGGGCCGCTTCACTTTTGGGCCGGTCGAGGATAGTTTTTTTTTTTTTTTACATTTGTCACGTTAGTTACATTAGGCTACACACGTTCCGCATTCTGACACCGCAGCCTCTGCATGGGTTGTACCATGTGAGGGAGTTCTCCCCTCTCCTCCTATAGAGTTGGTTGGGTCCATAGGCCGTCTTTTCCAAAACGTTTTCTCAGGTAGGCTACCGCGGCACTGCCGGCGCATACTGATATAGCTGGGCCGGCCCTACCATAACAGTACGCGTCAGGGAGGATGGATGGAAGGAAGAGGCCAGGAGGTATGGAAGCTTGTTTCCGCCACAGAATAAATTTTTTTAAAAGATAACTGCGACTTTTTATCTCACAATTACAAATTTATTTCACGCAATTCTGAGAAATAAAGTCAGAATTGCGTGAAATAAAGTCGCAATTGCGTGTTATAAAGTCAGAATTGCGTGAAATAAAGTCGCAAATGCGAGATATAGAGTCAGAATTGCGAGATATAAAGTCAGAATTGCATGAAATAAAGTCGCAATTGCGAGATATAAAGTCAGAATTGCATGAAATAAAGTCGCAATTGCGAGATATAAAGTCAGAATTGCGAGATATAAAGTCAGAATTGCATGAAATAAAGTCGCAATTGCGAGATATAAAGTCGCAATTGCGAGATATAAAGTCGCAATTGCGAGATATAAAGTCAGAATTGCGAGATATAAAGTCAGAATTGCGTGAAATAAAGTCGCAAATGCGAGATATAGAGTCAGAATTGCGAGATATAGAGTCAGAATTGCGAGATATAGAGTCAGAATTGCGAGATATAAAGTCAGAATTGCATGAAATAAAGTCGCAATTGCGAGATATAAAGTCAGAATTGCATGAAATAAAGTCGCAATTGCGAGATATAAAGTCAGAATTGCGAGATATAAAGTCAGAATTGCATGAAATAAAGTCGCAATTGCGAGATATAAAGTCAGAATTGCAAGAAATAAAGTCGCAATTGCGAGATATAGAGTCAGAATTGCATGAAATAAAGTCGCAATTGCGAGATATAAAGTCAGAATTGCGAGATATAAAGTCAGAATTGCGAGATATAAAGTCAGAATTGCATGAAATAAAGTCGCAATTGCGAGATATAGAGTCAGAATTGCGTGAAATAAAGTCGCAGTTGCGAGATATAAAGTCAGAATTGCGAAATATAAAGTCAGAATTGCGAGATATAAAGTCAGAATTGCATGAAATAAAGTCGCAATTGCGAGATATAAAGTCAGAATTGCGTGAAATAAAGTCAGAATTGTGAGATATAAAGTCAGAATTGCGAGATATAAAGTCAGAATTGCATGAAATAAAGTCGCAATTGCGTGTTATAAAGTCAGAATTGTGTAATATAAAGTCGCAATTGCGAAATATAAAGTCAGAATTGCGTGAAATAAAGTCGCAATTGCTTAAAGTCTAAGTGGATTATTATTTAAGCTTTAGGCTGCATTATTTGTTAACCCATGGTATTAATACAAACTACACAATAGTACGAGCTGAACTGTTGCTTCATTTATCCAATTTGGAAAAAGTGCTAATTTGGAATTCCACCATGGAAAAAGTGGGCGGGTCTTGGGCCTGAAACTCCCGGGCTGAAAAGTGGCCCCACTCCGGCCCTGGGGCTGTAGATGCTAGGGGCTTACTTGGTCAGATTGATTTAAATTTTATTGGGCTTTTGTCAGTCTTCAAGAAAGTTCTTGGTAACACAACATTCTTATCAGACATGCTTCAGTCTCCCAGGTTAGAGATGACAAAAGCAGTTGATCTCATTGAAACAAACCTTTAAAGAGGACCATAGTGAGACTTCCTTCAGCAATATCTGGGATGAGATTACCAAGACATGTGACAATTGCAGCATTTCCTCAGACATGCCACTCCCTAAGCTATCTAGAACACTGCAGGGTAGTGTCTTAACATCTACCGTTGGACAGCATGTGGAGATGGACAGTAAAGAAGCCTTTAAATCCTAATCACTGATTGTATGATTGGAGAAATTGAGAGGCGTTTCTCAAAACTAAACTGTGGGATCATGACAGGAATGCAAGCACTGAACCCCTCAAGCAGCAGCTTTCCGGATGAAGAAAGCATCGCCCTCTTAGCAAAAGCTCATGATGCAGACATGGAGGACCTAAAACACGAGCTTCATCAGACCAGGCGAATGTTAAGCAGGAAAAGGTCTGATGGACAGATGATTCCTGTACTTTGATGGAATTCACCAGGTTTCTTGAACCTTTTAAAGAAGTCTTCTTTGAGCTTGTGAGCATGAGTAGTGCCTCATGTGAGCGCAGTTTCTCTACACTGAAACTAGTGAAAACTCACTTGCGCTCCACTATGTCAGATAATAGACTAAGCAATTTGTCAATACTTAGTATTGAGTCTGAGCGTTCAAAGGCTATAGACATGGATGTTTTCATTAAACGTTTTTTGTGCACATCATGGTAATCGGCGAATTCAACTCTTCTGATATTTTGTATATATGAGTTTATACACTGAAAAAAATTATAGTTGAATTTACTCATTTTTTTGTGGTAGGTGGTTAAATTAGTAAATTCAACTATAATTTTTTTTTCAGTGTATAAACTCATATATACAAAAAATCAGAAGAGTTGAATTAAATAAAACACTTAAAGTGTGACTCTGTGTGATAAGCATCGACTCTTCCAGCTGTTGTTCTTTAACTAGAAAACTACACTGTGAATGAAACCCCATTCGGAGCTGGGATCTGGATCAGGGGATCAATCCTCCAAGTTTTGCTTTGAGAAACTGGCAGAAAAGTAAGATGGATTAGATCCCGGATAGCAAAACGTGTGATTTCCGAATGTAGATGATTATGATCCGGATCAGACGGGCCTGCAGTGAATGATCATGGAGGCGTGTGTCAGGGTCTAGCGCCCCCTGCTGGATCCACAGGGATGATACAAACATTTCCCTGAACGTTTGAGTTTGAATAATTTACAAGAGCGCAAATACAAAGTGTGAAAGCGACTAGAGAGTAGATGAGTTTACCAGTTTAATGTGGTCTCATTCACCCAGCTAACACAAATATGTTAGTATGTTTTGCTAACATTCCCATTAAGTTATGAAAGGGTGATTCTCCAACTACAGGCACTTTTGTGTCCTTGGCCTTTTTTTGTAAATAAATAAACACACAAATGCACAAATACATTGTCGTTATGAAGTTCATGCTCCAAAATCCCAGTAACCACCAAATCTTAACCCCTGTTTTCTTATAAAAATGCTTTTGCAAGGCTGTTTATTAGCAGATTTAGCAGTTTTATGCTTGTCCCCAACCCAGACTGGCCCTCTCTGAATGTTTAAAAATTATATTAAAGGATCAATTTAAAAATATCTTTTAACATGTTTGTCTTAAGGACAAATAAAATAATATTATACCATCAAAATTCCATATGTATATCACAATTTTAAACTATTTGTGGAATAAAATAAGTCTGTCCCCAGGTTTTCCGTCATTTCCACCTTCCACCAACAAAATCCACCTTTATACATCCACCTTAAATATTTTATTTACTCGGTAACCATGGAGATAATAGTGAAGGGGCGTATTAGTTGAAGATGAAGCTTCAGGCACATGTGCTCTTCAGCACAGGAAAATAAATCAAGGTAAGTCTATAAGAGTATGTTTATTCAACATCATTTCCACCTTGGCTGTAGTTCGGTTGAATTATGTACAATTAATATGAAAATAATGTATTTATGTTCATTACGAGTAAACAACATGCTAAGTCCAGAAGTAGCTAAGCCTGACATGAGGGAGTGCTAATATTGCAGAAGAACTGCTAAAACGTCATTTCCATCTCTGAGAAGTTACAGGCGTAGCTCTGGACATGATACATGCTGTTTGTGTGGCTATTAGCATGTTCTCAAGACATATTTGTGCTTTTGGACATATGTCACCATTCCAGTGCACTCTATATTTATTTGTATGTATCTATATTTATATTTAAGGTGCCGAAGTCGATGGCCAAGAATCACAGGAATACAGGGACAGAATAAAAGCAGATCCAGTTAAATATCAACAGAAGATAGAAAAGGACAGAGAAAGATATCGCAGGAAAAAAGAAAGAGGAATAGTGAAACCAGTCTCAGCGGTCTCCAGTAAGCAGAAGAGAAGAGAAGAAAACAGAGGAAGATCAGCGAAGCCGGCGGCGGCGTATAGCCACTGAGAACGCTGTGTTGGCCACGACTGAACACACCCCGACACCAGACACTCGCCAGAGAGGACAGATCTGCATCCAGGGCTAGGAGAGATAGATCAGAGCCTTCAGAGATGTGTCTGTGGTTAGTATACAGCTGGGGGATGCCTTGAGAAAGATCAACAAGACTCACCACGGAGTAAAGCGGCAAGACCAATGATGGAGGACCAAAGAAACTAAGGAGGACTCTAACCTTTCAAAACACCATCATTTCTCAGCTGAGGGAGAAATATAGGAGAGAAACCTCTGCCAAACACCTGCGGCTGATCAGCTGCCAAAGCTGCGTCTTCTACAGTTTTCCAGAAGTACACGCTAATGAAGTTTGCACAGAGAGAATTGGGTATCTCAGCAAAGCTCTTGAAGATGACTGCAAAAGGGGAACACACCTTAAAGTATAATCGAGGTTTGCAATTAAACAACATTAGCACCGCCACTGAGGAGAAAATCCTCAACGTCCTCACGGGATGAAAACTCAAGGGCCACAACAGGAAGAAAAGAAACACTGACAAGCCATAAAACAAGCAATAAAACTCAAATGCAGAAGCGCTTCTTGAGTGAATCTCTGCAACGTCTTCACGAGGAGTTCCTGAAAGAGTTTCCTAAGGAGAAGATGTCTTACTCACAGTTCTCCGAGAGGCGTGACCCAGATCCAGGCGAGAGTACAGGACACACACACACGTCTCTGCAGAACACACACCAATGCACAGTTCATGGCGGATAAGCTGATGCAGTGTAGAGTGATTAACACCAGCAGCGCTGACGAGCTCATGGCCTCTCTCTGCTGTGAGGATAGCACAGAAGGATGCGTGTGCCGTGACTGTGTTTGCAGAGAAGAAGAGCCTCCTCTGACGGCGGAGAGCATGAGTGGAAGTCCAGTACTGAGGAGACAGAGGAAAAGAAAGAAATGGGCCAAATGTAAAGTTTCAAGCACATTTGACAGTCGAGGCCAAAGTTCGTGACACACTGGAATCTTCATGGAGAAATCCTCATCTGTGCTGAAAAATACATTTTGGGAGACACACATATAACATGAAGCACCAATGCACGGCAATACGCCATTCCACGAGAGGGGAGAGGGAGACTTTACATCTGGATTTCTCCAGAACTACCTCTGCAACTATGGGAATGAAGTCCAGTCCGTGCAGTGGCTCTCTCCACAGGCCACACTGCACACGGCCGATACGATTCCCATGATCCGCAGCCGTCTGGCCCACACAAACATCTGATAGAGCAAACCCAGGCCTGACGGCTCTTCATGGTGTCAGTGATGGGCCAAACACCCAATATCGCTCCAAGAGGAATTTCTTTCTTATGTCCACATTGCCTTTTGAGATGGGGTTTTGACAACCCCAGCAAATACAGAACGTTGGCACAACGTCCCCAACCTTCTAACAACGTTTTAACAACATGGCCAAAAGGTTGCTATAACAACATTGTGTGGTGAAGATTGTTACAGCGTTTAACAGCATTAAACCACCGTTCAGGGCCATTGCTGAAGGTTGTGCCGAGGGTGTGTGGACGACCCCTGGACAACACATGTACTCGTCACTGCCCCTGAAGAGCCAACCAGCCCTTTAGATTTCAGCTGATCGTTGGGCCGTCTCTCATTCTTCCTCGAGCAATCCATCGTGAGAACTGCGTTTAATTTACATCAGCTAAATAAGATACGTAATTATTCAAACACAACCTACAACTTCCTTGTCTAATGTGACATTTATTTGAACATCTTCTGGTCAGGTATGACAAATATTTAATAACTTTATGCCAAAAGTATGAAGCCAAAATGACTTTATGATGAGTAATTGATTACTTGTTGCACGTTAATGCTTTTTCCTTTTTTTTGGAAACGCACAGAGAAAAAAAACTGTTTGTATCTGCTCGCACAACTGTTGATTATTCCTTGCATTTGTCTTCTCATTCGTTTCTTTGCTTCATTTTCTCATGTCTGTTAACGTTAATCCACTCCCGGTTTTGTTTTCTCACAAATGTATGACTTTGGAAGTGCAATTTGATTACCATATGCAGTTTTAATCAAGTTGAATTAGGTAACCTTCTATGTCATGTTTACTCTTCAAAGTGTACACTTGCAGGTGTTGATTATAATGAATTTACTGTTAGGCCCATACATAATAATAATAGGGATAAACAATATTTAAAAAGTATATAATTTTTTAACATATGACTAAAACATGCTAAATGGGGGATATCTATATCTAGCATAAAAAAGAAATCAGTTGCTGAATGTCGCGTAGCAGCGTTGCGACAGCCCTGTGTGTGTGTCTTACAATTCTACGTTGTTACAATGTTTGCGAGCACGTAGACAGCGACGTTGCCATAGCAGAAATGCAACGTGCCACAGACGTTGCCTCAACGCAAATGTGTTTGCTGGGAAGTGACCTGGAAGTTCATGGAGGCTGGCCATGGGAGACGAGCTGGAGCAGCGGTGGGACAGAAGACAGAATGGTTGCGATGGGAAAGGATATCAAGTCCAAAAACTCTCTTCAATGAGCTTCTGGTTTCGAAGACTAACATCAAATTGTTTTTCATTGTAAATGAAGAAATTGATGCAATCGATGCTCTTCTGCCAGAGGACCTTCAGACTGTTCGCGGCTCAATGACCATCAGCTAAGCCTACTAAACTCAAATAGTCTAACATGTTCTGTGGGCCATGACATAACAATATAAATTGAAAAGTGGTGGAAATGACATCTCTGAAAGCGCTCTTCAGAAAAACTGTTAGAAATAATAATATTCTGTGGATTTCTAAAACTGGCCACTGTTATACTGTGTTGGAAGACATATGAACGACGCTCGGAAGATTGTTTTAAGTGTGTTTTAAGAGAGTGAATTTCCCATAAGCTCACAGTGCCAAAAGTGCCTGTAGTTGGAGAATATATTTATTTCTGAATGTTTTTTAAAGATTCAAAACGTAATTTTTAAAATGCATTAAAGGTATAGCGGAGGATGTTTTACTTCCTGGTGGGTAACCTATACTATTGGTCCTCCTAATTGTCAATCATTCTGGTGAATCAATCAAACTTTTCAAAAAGTGGAGAGGGCGGGTCTTATCTAAAATTGGGAAAGATCCTCCGCTGTTTTTTCCTGGTTCATGTGACTGTCGTAAAGCAGCCGGTCTATATAACAGGGCAAACAGTGCTGTGAGCGTCAGCGTCATGCGGATGACGGCTCGGAGACGAAGCGGGGAAAGAAATGACCTGCACTTTAAGCTTTTGATACAACCCAACCTGTGCTCCCCTGTCTCCTGTGTTCCTGGACTTCTATGATATTTCCTGTCTTCTCCATGTTTTGCAGTTCTTTGCAGGTTTAATGTTGATTAGTCTCTCCAGGTGTTTCTCGTTAGCCACGCCCCATGGTATCGTGTAAAGCTCGTCTGCCTGTGTATAGCCCTTTGTTTCACTTGTTCTCTGTTAGTAATATTGTCTGGTTTAGTGTGTTTCCTCCTCTTCCCTGTTTTCATATGATTTGACCAGTTACTTTGTGTTCGCACTTTAATAAATCTAATCTGTGTCTTTGCCTGTCTCAATCATTTCAATATTAATATTTACTAGTGATGGTGAAATGAAGCTTTGTGAAGCACTGGGCCTTTCCCCCTCTGCTGGTAAAATGGTTCATTACTGGAAGCTTTTCCACACGTTGCACACTAACGACATCTTGTGGTCAAAAGGTGGAAACGCTGCCTTTCTGTCCCAGACAGAATTTTTCATTTTCCATTTAATAAATCACTTTCTGCTCTGTAAACCACAAAGCAATACAATTAATCCTCATAATTCATGTGTTAGTGTTGATGTAGTTCTTATACAATGTATTAACAAACAACTGTATGAATTAATTTATGAAAAAAAATGATAATAAATGGGACTGATTCACTTATGAATCTGCTTTGATCTACAAATGCAGCCTTATCCACATAAACTTCAGCCTAATCCTACGAGCTCAGGCAAGGCTCATGTAGGCATATATAATCACAATAAAAGAAAATTGTGTGGAATGGTGAAGTGCTTGTGAACTGGGGAGCTGGCATTTTATTTTGTGGGTAATTTAATAAATTCAAGTTTTTTATTAAGGAACAGTGTGAGGGCTAAGTCTATCTCTTTCTTTATTTACTACTGCCGAAGGGCATGACACTGGAAACCTGCTCAAGGGGTTCGCGCTATTTTCGCGCTAACATTCAGAAATAATGTTTTCATAACATTCTCAAAATTATCGAATGTAATGTTTCCTCCAGCGTTCACATTAACCAAGAAAAAACATAAAAATAACTGGACATTTTGAACATTTAAAAACATTCAGAAATAATGTTTTCATAACTTAATGGGAATGTTTGAAAAACATGTTGAAGTCTGTGTATTATTCCTGCTTGCCTGTATATTTTACACACCTTGCATTCCTTCATTGTTTGTTTCTTATGTGTGTGTGTCTGTGACTTCATGATCTCTTCAATTCGCTTTATCAAACTAGTAACGTTTAAAAATGTCTAGAAAGTCACAGAGATGATTTTACACAGAGACGTAATATTCATCTTTCAGGAAACAGAGCCAATCATCAACACTACACATTTTCTTCACAGCAGTCCCTTGTGTTTGACATCTTCTCCTCGACTGTACCAAGTATGGACAACAGCGCCCTCTGCTGGCTCACAGAGTTCACCACAGCCAGAACACCTGGGAGTATAACTACACTGCACGATTCTACCAGAGTTCCTCTGACACACAAAGCTAAAGGTGCAAGAGATTGAAGAGAAAGTGAGGCTTTATTTGTTATAGTTCACGTGATTCTCTGAGAAGAGTCGAAGCGCAGATACAGGGCTTCAGTGTAATACATGCAGGAGCCTCAGTGTCAGACATCACTAATGGAGGTGAAGAAAGCCCATATATTCATTTAGAAAGTATGAACAAAATGTGATCATGTTGTTTAACCTGATGTAAGATGTTCCCATTTTTCATCTACTGGGAGTTTGACAAGTGGCCCAATCCGTCGACTGCGTATCTGCAAAGTTTAGAACACATTCATCTATTAAACATGTATCTTCAACATTGAGAAATGCAATCAGATAATCAGATATAGGAACTTGGAGTGTTGTGTCAGGAAACAAGACATCTTACGCCATTATTACATGTCATTTTTACACTTTGATTGAGAGAACTGGTTTCAAGCATTTACATTTTTCTTTTGTTAAAGTGTTATTTTAAAGATTCTTAAATTTTATTTGGAGGTCTCCTACACATTTATCTTATAATCAGGAATGGCAACTCCAGTCCTGGGGTGCGTTTCCCGAAAGCATCGTTAGCCAACTATGGTCGCAAGTTCATCGCAATGTCCATTGAACTCTATTGGTAACGACGGAACTTGCGACCATAGTTGGCCAACGATGCTTTCGGGAAACGCACCCCTGGAGAGTTTAGCTCCAACCCTAAAAAAACAAGAAAAAAAAAACCAACACACACACACACACACACACACACACACACTGTGACTGCTGCTTTCTAGCAATCCTGAAGACTTTGATCAGCTTGTCTCTGTAAACGTCTCGGTTACTAACGTAACTTCGGCTCTCTCTAGATGACGGAACGAGTGTTGCGTAAGCTAGCTTACGCTACGGGAAAATCCCTTTTCTCTGAAGCCAAAATACTGAAGCCAAAAATTATCCTTAATTTTGTATTAATTAGTTATGTCCCCGGCTTGTCTAGAGGTGTGGGACTAACAAACAGATATACCCAGGGTGGAAAAATCAAGGATGACTCAAAACATGTGTTCATGTATTTATTTCAGCCTTATGTAAATTAAAGTACAAAAATAATACTCAAAAGGGCAACTCAATACAGTCTCCACGGCTCCCACCGCGTTACTGAAATGCACACGGAGATTGCCTGCCGCTCACCACGCCGACACCCAGCTAATCGGAAACCCCGGTCCGACAGCTGCTTCCACAGAGTCACTTGACAGACGGCGCGGGGAGAAGCTAAGATCAGCACCCAGCAGATCCCGCTACAACCCACACAAGATTCCACACAGTAATCCACACAGGAGTCCACACAGGAGTCCACACAGGAGTCCACACAGGAGTCCACACAGTAGTCCACACAGGAGTCCACACAGGAGTCCACACAGGAGTCCACACAGGAGTGAGTCCACACAGGAGTCCACACAGTAGTCCACACAGGAGTCCACACAGTAGTCCACACAGGAGTCCACACAGGAGTCCACACAGGAGTCCACACAGTAGTCCACACAGTAGTCCACACAGGAGTCCACACAGGAGTCCACACAGGAGTCCACACAGTAGTCCACACAGGAGTCCACACAGGAGTCCACACAGTAGTCCACACAGGAGTCCACACAGTAGTCCACACAGTAGTCCACACAGGAGTCCACACAGGAGTCCACACAGTAGTCCACACAGGAGTCCACACAGGAGTCCACACAGGAGTCCACACAGTAGTCCACACAGGAGTCCACACAGTAGTCCACACAGGAGTCCACACAGGAGTCCACACAGGAGTCCACACAGTAGTCCACACAGGAGTCCACACAGTAGTCCACACAGTAGTCCACACAGGAGTCCACACAGGAGTCCACACAGGAGTCCACACAGGAGTCCACACAGTAGTCCACACAGGAGTCCACACAGGAGTCCACACAGTAGTCCACACAGTAGTCCACACAGGAGTCCACACAGGAGTCCACACAGTAGTCCACACAGTAGTCCACACAGGAGTCCACACAGGAGTCCACACAGGAGTCCACACAGTAGTCCACACAGGAGTCCACACAGGAGTCCACACAGGAGTCCACACAGTAGTCCACACAGGAGTCCACACAGGAGTCCACACAGGAGTCCACACAGGAGTCCACACAGTAGTCCACACAGTAGTCCACACAGGAGTCCACACAGGAGTCCACACAGGAGTCCACACAGTAGTCCACACAGGAGTCCACACAGGAGTCCACACAGTAGTCCACACAGGAGTCCACACAGTAGTCCACACAGGAGTCCACACAGGAGTCCACACAGTAGTCCACACAGTAGTCCACACAGGAGTCCACACAGGAGTCCACACAGTAGTCCACACAGTAGTCCACACAGGAGTCCACACAGGAGTCCACACAGTAGTCCACACAGTAGTCCACACAGGAGTCCACACAGGAGTCCACACAGTAGTCCACACAGGAGTCCACACAGGAGTCCACACAGGAGTCCACACAGGAGTCCACACAGGAGTCCACACAGGAGTCCACACAGTAGTCCACACAGGAGTCCACACAGGAGTCCACACAGGAGTCCACACAGGAGTCCACACAGTAGTCCACACAGGAGTCCACACAGGAGTCCACACAGGAGTCCACACAGTAGTCCACACAGTAGTCCACACAGGAGTCCACACAGTAGTCCACACAGTAGTCCACACAGTAGTCCACACAGGAGTCCACACAGGAGTCCACACAGGAGTCCACACAGTAGTCCACACAGGAGTCCACACAGGAGTCCACACAGGAGTCCACACAGGAGTCCACACAGGAGTCCACACAGGAGTCCACACAGTAGTCCACACAGGAGTCCACACAGGAGTCCACACAGGAGTCCACACAGTAGTCCACACAGGAGTCCACACAGTAGTCCACACAGGAGTCCACACAGGAGTCCACACAGGAGTCCACACAGGAGTCCACACAGGAGTCCACACAGTAGTCCACACAGTAGTCCACACAGGAGTCCACACAGTAGTCCACACAGGAGTCCACACAGGAGTCCACACAGGAGTCCACACAGGAGTCCACACAGTAGTCCACACAGGAGTCCACACAGGAAAAGTGAAAAAGATGAGCACTTCACTGGCTCAACTTATACACCCCACTAATTGCCACTGATCTGCTTCAGCTGCGGGATTCTCACCGTGCCAGATTCAAGACACCTGCAAAAGAGAGACAGAAAACACCCACAGTAAGTAAGTAAGTAAAATTTATTTGTATAGCACATTTCACAGATAAAAATCACAAAGTGCTTCACAACAAAAGGAAGAATACACAACACTTATAAATAAATACATTACAGCACATAATCAAAATAAACAGAAGTACACATAAGACCAGCCTAACCACCCTACAGTCTAGTTAAAAGCCTCTTTAAAAAGAAGAGTTTTCAACTGGGTTTTAAAATTTTCCACACAATCCAAGCAGCGTATGGAAGGAGGCAAAGCGTTCCACAACCGAGGTGCCACAACTTGAAACGAACGGTCCCCTCTGGTTTTAAAATGTGTAAGGGGGGCAACTAAAAATCTCTGGCCTGTTGATCTCAGACTACGTGAGGACGTACGCAGTTGTATCAGGTCAGAGATGTATGGGGGCGCCTGTCCTTGTAGGGCTCTAAAAGTTAGAACCAAAATTTTAAAGTGCATTCTAAATTTCACTGGTAGCCAATGAAGTGAAGCTAAAATAGGAGTAATATGTGCTCTTTTACTCGTGTGGGTTAAAAGCCTAGCAGCAGAATTTTGGACAGTCTGGAGACGACAAAGATCCTTCTTATTAAGGCAAGTAAAAAGACTGTTACAATAGTCTAAACGAGACGAAATAAAAGCATGAATGATCATCTCCAACTCGGCCTTTGACACCAAGGCTCTTATCTTAGAAATGTTCCTTAATTGAGCACAGCATTGAGCATTGAGCACAGCAACACACAAAACACGCACACAGACCTCACGGGTCGTAACACCAAAATTCTGAAGCCAAAAATTATCCTTAATTTTGTATTAATTTAAAACACATTTGCTGCAGAGAGCAGACCTAGGCGAGGCAGCTCAACAGGTCAACGGGTGTACATGCAGGGCCCAAAGCTCGGGGCGTGGATGCCAGATCGCGCCCCTGGCCTGAGAGAGGAGATCCTTCCTCACCGGAATCGCCCCGGGGCCGTGCTCACAAGCTGCATCAGCTCCGGGAACCAGACTTGGTTCTCCAAAGCGGCGCTACGAGGAGCACAGAGCATTTGTTCTCCCTGATTCGTTTGATTACCTGTGGTAACAATGCAATTGGGGGAAACGCATAAAGGGGGCGGCTGGGCCAGCGCGTCCCTGTTCTTCGTAAAAAATATTGGGCAATGAGCGTTGTCTAGCGACACGAATAGGTCGATTTCCGCTCTGCCAAAGGTGTCCCACATTAACTGGACTACCTGAGGGTGAAGGGACCATTCCCCTGGGGGAACGTTGTCCATGGGCAGCATGTCTGGACACACGTTCAGACAGGCTGGCACATGCGCCGCTCTCAGCGAGTGCAGGTTGTGCTGAGACCACACCAGGAGGCGTTCCGCCAGCGTGTGAAGGGTTCGTGATCTGAGACCGCCCTGGCGGTTTATGTAGGATACCACCGACATGTTGTCCGTGCGAAGACATGGTGGCCCTTTAAGTGGGGAAGAAAGTACCCCAAAGCGTTCTCGACCGCTTTCATCTCCAGATAGTTTATGTGTAAGCACTTCTCTTGGCCTGACCACCGGCCAAAAGTCGGCCTGCCCTCATAGAGGGTGCCCCAACCTGAGTTGGAGGCATCTGTCAAGACTACTTTTAGTTTAGCGCCCACAGCGCTTATATGGGGCGGCGCGCTGAGAATAGCGGTACAGGCGAGCGGGTTGTATAACGGGCACGTTGGTTGCAAAATACACTCCTCTAGTCACCTCTGCTGTGGGGACTGCGAGAGCGAAGCTTAGAAAAGAAGCGAAGAAAGAAGAAAATTTCTTATTTTCCTGGTTATTACCCCTTTATTCCCAAAACTTTACATATTATTCCCCTATACTTACACGTAAGTACTTTATAGGTACACTGTAATTACCGAAAGTTACACTGTACTTTCATTTTAATTACGCAGTACTTTCCGGGCTATTTTTGTTATTTAAAAAGCACGTTAGTAATGTGCGCCTATAGGCAGGTCCACAACGCACACACTCTGCTTATTAAACACACAAGGACACACAGCAACACACACACATGCCAAATATTAAAATGAAAAAGAATTACAATGTAAAATATTATTATTGTGTACATAAAGATATGGTGCATTCCGGCTTGTCTCGTAGATGTTCTGCTTGCGCACTTTGACCTCGCGCACGAGCAGATCCGTTAGCGCTCTGGAGACGCGTTTGGTCTTTCCACTATCAGATTCCGTCGTGTAAATAGCGAATCCGCCGTGGCGCAAGCGCAACTGGCATTTAAAGGGAATGGGAGATGAGACTCTGATTGGTTTATTGCACATTACGTACATTTTATATGCATATAGAAATACAGACCGCAAGGGGTTAAAAAGTTGGTTTTAAGCTACTTGCATTCACATGCGTTTTTACACCCTAACTTGCTTGCATTAAAATACCCGCTTATCTTTATTTTATTGTTTTCTGATTGGGTAATATACAACGTTGATTATTCATGAGGGGGCGGGGCTTGAGAGAAGTGAGCGCATTTGCAGCTATGCAAGGTGGAAGTGAAAGGAACTTGCAATCCGCTTAGTTCTTTAAAAAATAGGATAAAGTACACCCAGTTAATATGGATGACCAATCGGTGTGCTTTTCTGGGATGCTTGTCTAATGGTTTGAAGGTAAATTTTCTGGTTTTTATGTTCAATACTGTCTGTATTCAATATAGCTTACTACTGAGGTAAATGCTAACGCGAATTGCATGTTAGCATACATTTAGTGACTGTTAAAGTGTGTGCACATATTATATTCATCCGTTATGTTTGTAATTTATTTGATAAGTACTGGGCTGATTATATAATATTTTACACAGGAAATGGACAGTTGTTTCTTGTGGTTGTGTTTATGTACGGGGATCATCTCCCCGTCAGTGGGAGAGGATATTCTGCAGTTTCTCTGGTGGTTCGTGGCGTCGAGTGTTCTTCACTGGAGTCCGTGTCTGCTAACTGGTTGCTGATTAAACTTGCCGCCCTGTACAGTTGTGCCTGACGTTCGTTTGCAACTGGATATCTTCTCAGGTCGTGAGTACCAGGGGCGTAGCACAAGATCCCGGGCCCTATGCATAGGCAGTCCTGATGGGCCCCCATGTTCCTCAACCCTTATAGCTTATACATGACATTTTTCCCCCCAGTAAATGCCATTGAATGTAGCCTAATATTAATGCCATATGTGCTTAAGTCATCATTTCAGACTTTCTTAACATATTCTGGTCTACAGTCACTTTACTTAAAGCTAGGGTAGGTAATCCTGTTCAGAAACACTTTTTTTTTATACTGGGTGAAATGGTCCTTCCATCCTGAGAGTAGTCAATACATGATGTGTTCAGAAAAAGGAATGAAAAAAATCAGACCTCTGTAGCAGCTGCAGGACAGTAAAAACTCTGACCAATCACTGCCACTCGGTCCGAGTGTAAAGAACCAATCGGATGCCTTCATGTCCCATGCCCGAGCCCCACTGCGTGCGCTGCCCTGCGTGCACTCAGCACATGTCACCGTTCCCGGAAACATTCAGCTCACTACACCGAGTAAGCAGGAGTTTGCGGCACAATGGAAGAGAAAATGCAGCAAAATCTACCAATGCCAGCTTTGCTGGTAACTGCTCGCCCTGATAAAAAGCCTAAAAAAAAGAAAATCAGAGGCAGAAAAGGCTGCAACGAAAGAGGCACTGGATAAAGCCAGAGGACAAACTCGCGTCAACATTGCAGCATTTGAATGGTGGAGACAACTGAGGGAGCAAAAGCGATGAAAAGCAATGCCAAGGTTGCGTTCTTTCTGCTGAACAGGTAACGTTAATTATTTGTTTTGCTTTGGGGGATTTGTTATTTCCATGATATATGTTACGTTAGGCAATGTAGCTACTTTTGTAGCTAGTATTAGCCCAATGCTAACATTAGCTTCTCTGTCGGTGTAAGCCAGTTGCGTTACAGGTCTGCTTATCTGACTTTTAGGACATGACATTTTGAACATATTGCACAGCCATAGTCGCAAGTGTCTGCATTATAATTGTGATAAAATGGCGTTAATATTGCTTATAAACGGGACAACTTTGGTGATGTGGCATATGTGTTTTGTTAGCTACGAGAAGAAATGTTTGTTACTGTGTGAAATGGAAACAAAGTTTTGTTGTCATTCATTGTGTGTCTTTGAGATGCAGTAATTATTGTCAGATGTGTAATTGTGATATTCTTCCTAAAGGTAAATCACTGCCAAAGGAGTAGATCACCACAGCAGACGACGCCTCATGCAAAGCCTGACCTGTCAGCCATCCCTGGACACTCCTTTTCTTATATATATTTATTTCTTATTTATTATATGTAAATACAGATTGTTTATGACAATCAAAAGCAGCGAAAGTACAGATACTTGTGTAAAAAAGTATTTATCTTAGGTCTCTCTTGTTCGAAAATAAAACAAAAAGTGTTATACCACATTCATTGTCATTATTCATTTAGCAGGAGGTAAGAAAAGTAATAGCTTGTTTATGCTGAAATGGTAAAGGAAAGGCATTTATCGTTTCAAAATATTTATTCCAACATGACAAAAATACTCGGCTTTCCTGTGACCTGCAGCTGACTCCGACTGTGGATGCGCGTTCATGTTTGTGGGGGCGTAGCTTTGGACGGAGTACTGACGGGAGGGGGTGAAGCTTAGAAGAGGTGCCGCTTTCAAATCTTGCTAGCTCTCCAACATTACCTACTATAGCTTTAAATGATTGAAAATGAAATGCTCTGTTCTGCTCGTTCAATGGGTTGTCTCAGTTCAATTTAGCACTAACAATCGCGCAGATATTCAAGCAGATTTCGTGTTCTAGTCAGTTACCAATTGTTTCCCCTCATTTTGTTTTCTTTCCTTCTCCTGTCTTTCCTTTCTTTATTTGGCTTTCTTTGAGAAAGACATTTCTACAGCAGAAATTTGCTCACCACCAGATGCTCAACTAACTAACTAACATAAACAAAATGCGTGAAGATGGACTAAAGAATTTGGCAACTTAGCAAGTGGTTGGTAAGACCTTAGACAGTCTACTACATTTTTTTCTATTCAAAATGTAGTCAGTCAATCAACAGAGTTATTCAGCCAATACACTATCTTTACATTTCATCTGACATTCATTATGAAATTTAATTATGAAATGAAAATATCCAGGTAAAATAAAATATATTCCAGACTTTTCAAGGGCCCTCTCTCTTTTTAGGGACGTGATGGCGAGCAGGAACGCTACTTTAGCAGACATAAATTTCTCATTCACCTCATCCAAAGGTTCAAAGGGTGCCACAGATAACCCCTCAAGAACCACTGTCAGGTCCCACGTGGGGACCCTAGACTGGATGACAGGCCTCATCCTCCTAACTCCACAAAGGAAACGTACTATAAGTGGGTGTCTCCCCAACGTGCCCACCCCTAAAGGCGTGTGGAAGGCAGCTAAGGCCGCCACATAGACCTTAAGCGTGGACGGGGAGAGCCCGTCCGAGAAACGACTCTGAAGGAACTCCAGCACTGAAGCCACCGGGCAGTTAACTGGGTCCACTTGATGTTCTCTGCACCATAAAGTGAATACATTCCATTTTAACGCATACAGTTTCCTCGTGGAGGGGGCTCTAGAGTTTAAGATGGTCTCGACAACCTCGGTTGAGAGACCGACATTTAAGAGCTGGTCCCCCTCAGGGGCCAAACCCACAGCTTCCATAGCTCTTGTCGAGGGTGGAAAATTGTGCCCTCGGCCTGAGACAGAAGGTCTCTCCTGATCGGAATTTGCCACGGAGGACCTGCTAGGAGAACCATAATGTCCGAAAACCACACCCGGGCTGGCCAGTACGGGGCTACTAGGAGCAGGCTGACCCCGTACCGCCGGACTCTCTCTAGAACCCCTGGGAGCAGAGCAACCGGGGGAAATGCGTACAGACGAAGCCTCGGCCACGTCTGCACCATGGCATCCAGTCCGAGAGGAGCTGGAAGCGTGAGGGAGTACCAGAGCGGACAGTGGGTGTTCTCTTGAGAGGCGAACAGGTCCACTTCCGCCTGACCAAACTCCCTCCATATCAACTCCACCACCTCGGGGTGGAGTCTCCATTCCACGGGCCTCAGCCCCTGCCTCGACAGTATGTCTGCCCCCACATTGCTGTCCCCAGGGATAAACATTGCCCTGAGTGAAAGAAGTTTCCCCTGGGCCCATAGAAGAACCTGATGCGCCAGTCTGCACAGAGGGCGCGATCTCAGGCCCCCCTGTCGATTTATATATGACACCACCGACATATTGTCTGTTCGCACTAGAACATGATGGCCTCTGAGATCCGGAAGGAAATGTCTGAGGGCCAGACACACTGCCATCATCTCCAAGCAATTGATGTGCCAAGAAAGATGATGGTCCTTCCAAGTACCCCTGGTGTAGTGGCCTTCCATAACCGCACCCCAGCCTGTGAGGGAGGCATCCGTGGTTAGAATCTTTCTCTGACACGGTGCCCCCAACACAGGACCTAGGGACAGGAACCCTGGTTTCTTCCACATGACCAAAGAACGAAGGCATCTGCGCGCTACTTTGATCGTGCGAAAAGGGTTGCCCCTCGGGGAAAACCCTCTGGTCCTGAGCCACCACTGCAGGGCCCTCATGTACAGCAGGCCAAAAGGAATCACGTTGGACGCTGCTGCCATAAGGCCCAACACCCTCTGAAAGTGTTTGACAGTGATGGCCTGGCCTAGCTTGAGACTCGTTACTGTGTTCAAGATAGTATCTACCCGAGCAGGAGACAACTGTGCCCGCATCGTGATAGAATCCCACACTACCCCCAGGAAAGTGGTTATCTGTAGAGGAGTTAAGGAACTTTTCTTTGCATTGAGTCTTAAACCTAAGCACCTTAGATGGTTCAGAACAACATCTCGATGTTGAACCGCCATCTCTACCGACTGGGCCAAAATGAGCCAGTCGTCGATATAATTGAGGATGCGAATGCCTTGAAGTCTCAGAGGAGCAAGGGCCGCATCCATGCATTTTGTGAAGGTGCGAGGAGACAGTGCTAGGCCGAATGGAAGAACTCTGTACTGATACGCCTTTCCCCTGAAAGTGAATCTTAGGAACTTCCTGTGTTGGGGAAGGATGGAAATATGGAAGTAAGCATCTTTCAGATCTATCGTGACAAACCAGTCCTCGGACCTGATCTGACTCACGATAAGAGGTATAGTCAACATTTTGAACCTGTATCTCCTCAGAGACCGGTTCAATACCCTTAGATCTATTATAGGTCTTAACCCTCCATCCTTTTTGGGAACTATAATATACCGACTGTAGAACCCGGCTTCCCTTTCCTGAAGAGGAACTTGCTCTATGGCCTCCTTTGCTAAGAGGGACTGAACCTCTTGCTCCATAACCTGACCCTGCTCTGGGCTGACCACTGTGTGAACCACCCCATTGAATCTTGGTGGACGATACTCGAACTGAATTCTGTACCCCTTTTCCACTGTGCGCAGGACCCACTGAGATATATTTTGAAGACCCTTCCAGGTGTCTAGATAATCTACTAGGGGGATCAGTCTCTCGGGACTGACCTCGGGTGTTGCAATTGAAATATCGGTGGCCTGAAGCATTCGTTTGGCAGGAACTAACCAACATAATTTTATTGCAGGCCTCGTGAGAGGGAACGCAATCGACAGAGCCGCATCGTTTTCAGGCGGACACTGCGATTTGCGTTCGCTGAAAACCGATGTGTCCCGAAGCGCACGTAGCGGCGGGGAGCACAAATCGATTTCCTGAGGGCTCAGTGAAGGAGCTTGATGTTGTTGCTCTATCACGGGGGGGGACCACCCTCAGAGGCCTGAACAACGTGTCAGGACCTCTTCGCCGAAGCCTTCCTCGCCTGAATGACAGTCCTCAGATCTGTCCTAGGCCCAGACGACTTCGGCTGAGAGTCTTGCCCTCGGACCCAGACCTTCCTCGGGGGGGGGCACGAGAAGCAACACTCTCCTTCTGCTGCTGCAGGTGTGAGGAGCTGGCGGCTGCCTCCTGGGACTGCCCCCTGGCAGCAGACCCATGAGACTTGGAACGACGGCGGGGAATGAGATGATTTAGAGCGGCCGATTGTCGTTTCGTCTCCTGAAACCGATCGACGACAGTGTTGACTGCGTCGCCGAAAAGGCCAGAAGACGAAATCGGGGCATCAAGGAGGAAAGCCCTGTCCTTCTCCCCGATGCCCGACAGATTTAACCATAGGTGTATCTCCGTGGCTACCAGTGCTGCCATAGAGCGGCCAATGGCGCGGGCCGTCTCTTTGGTAGCACGGAGAGACAAATCGACCGCTCGACGCATTTCTCGAATATCATCGAACGAAGCTTCCCCGCCGTCATCCACCTCTTTTAGGAGGTCGGCCTGGTATGCCTGCAAAAGCCCCATAGTGTGCAGGCATGCACCAGCCCAATCTGCCGCCATATATGCCTTCCCAATAAGCGCCGAAGTGGTACGGCAGGGCTTAGAGGGAAGCGCCGGAGCTCTCAGGGACGATGCAGCATCGGGCGAGAGATGAGATGCAAAATTCTCTTCAACCCGGGGCATCATCCCATAGCCCTTCTCTTTTGACCCCACAATACTGGAATATATGTGTACATTGGGGCTGGAGAGACGAGAAGAGAAGGGCTTATTCCACGATCTCGACACCTCGGTGTGGAGATCGGGAAAAAATGGGAGAGACCGGCGCGAAGGTTGCGGCCGGGCTTGCAGGAAGCGCTCATCAAGCATACTTTTTTTCGTCGCTTCCTGCTTATCTGGGGGCCATTCTATATTTAATTTACCCACAGCCCGGGTTACAACCTCCAGCAACTCCTCAAAGGCAGGAGAATGTGATGATGGTGTTATTTCACTTTCTACTGCCTCGATGTTCAAACTATCTGACTCCTCAGAGCCAGACAATTCGAACATCGGGTCCTCCTCGCGGGCGGAAGAAGCCGCTGGGCGGGCTTCCACCTCGCGAGCAGGACCGCGGGAACTGGCCGATGAATGTTGGGAAAGGGCCGCGGCCGTCTCAACATTATCAGCCAGATCCTTTTGCGATCCCCATGAATGCAAGCGCCGCGCTGCCTCAGCAGACGCGGGACCTGATCCATGGGGAGCGCGTGCCTGGCCTGATTCATCGAACAGACCGAGGCGGGAGCGGAGCGTTCTCAGGGGCATTAGATCACAGTTTGCACAGACAGCGCCCTCGAGCGCTGCCCGTGCATGCTCCACTCCGAGACAAACAACACAGAGCGCGTGTGTGTCACCCTCGCTCAAATAGTGCGGGCAAGGGGACGCACACTGTCTGAAATGTTTCTCTTTTTCCATAATAATACCTTACCGAACAAACAACACCAAATAAGACACACAGTTTCACATATAACGCTTGCTGAAGAACAGAAAGCTAGCGCTGTTATGTTCCGGTGTCCTTTTTATAGCTTCCGCTTCACCGTCACATGCGACGTCACGGGTGACGTCATCACGCAACACCAATCAAGATTGGACTAGTTCCATACAGGCTTCAGACGCGTCACGCTGAAGGCGTTCCCCAATGTGTCGATTCTCGATGCAGCGCGAGTTCCCTCGAAAGGGAACTGGGGTTGAAGCTTTATTTTTCGCTAATTTAGCCACTGTTTCAAATAAATACCTAGAGTTTTGTTTATTTTCTTCTAAGAGGGTTGAAAAATAAGCAGATCTAGCAGTTTTTAAGGAGTATCCAAAACAAATACTCCAGTAACGGCCATTGTTCTGGGAAGATGAGGTGCAATGCTGGTAAGTCATCTGTCATGTAGCGGCTGGTTTAAAGACACTCCTGACGAGGGGGATTCTATAACTACAGTCTTTAATAACACTTAGGAATAACAAGAGAACTCAGGTGATTCAGCTAACACAACCACTTGAATCAAAAACTACACGGGACAAAGGACTGAATGAAAAGAGGACTAATATACACAGAGAGAGATAACTTAATAAAGAACAACTGCATAACTCAATTAACGACCATAGCTAAGAAAACACAGGCAAACAGGAACTGAACACAATGAGCACAAAACCAAAACTGACTATACATGTTACAGGGAGATTATATACACTGAGCAATATTAATTTAACTCTGGGGGTTTTGCTGTGTAGTGGCTGAGGAGCTTGGTCTTTGGAGTGGACGATAATGGTGTTGGGGCCTTCACTTTTCTAATGAGGTCCAACTCTACACATGCCTAGCTGCAAGAGCGTAGATTTGGTTTGAACATTGGGGGGGTTGAAGTTTGGGTCTGCATATTTTTCATGTGATCATGGTATAAATATTGGGGGGTTGTAATGCATAGATTTAAATATTGGGGGGGTAATCTTCCCCCCCAACCCCCCCACAAATTACGCCCCTCCCTAGCTGTCTCTGAGAAGTGCTATGCCTGATGCTGTGGTGCTGTGGTCGCGAAGAACATCATGTCAGTCGTTTTATTTTTTAGTCTGCATGTGTAGCTTAATGACACCTTCTGGTTTGATGCAGGTGACATCATAAGATGCAGCACTGTGTGTCTTCTGCTGTCACAGGGATCTGCAGCTGATCATTGATTTTCTTCAGAAGAACATGTGTCTTTGTCGAGCATGGCCATGTTAACCTTTGACTTGCAAATTGATTCGTTTGACACATTTTTTGAATTCTTCATTATAGGCAGGGCACTGTCTTGGCATTTGAATGCTTCTTATGCTACAGGTCACTGCATGTCCTTGTATTGACTTTAGAGGTTGTTTGTTCTACAAAAGTAAGACGTACGGGTGTGGAACAAGTGGAACAACATTCAAGTAACTACAATTAACTAACAAGATATGAGATCTCTTTTGCTCAGTGCTGGTATATAGTGTCCTCAAGTGGCAGTTGTGAGTTTACAAAGACCTAAGAGATGAGTCACATGATCACAATGACTGTTTCAACTAAAGGACTTTCACTATCACAACAAAGAGCTCCGCAGTTTTATTCGGTCTGAAAGACGCTCAGAGAGAGAACACCTGAGTGAAACAACACAGGAAAGTCCACACAACAATAATGACTTCAGGTCAAGGTCAGTAAAATTACTTTTTTATATACCTTTGAGATTAGGCAGATAAGATACATTTTTCTTTTATAAAAATAGAAGACACAAAGTAATTAATAGCGACTTTTACTGAAATTATAGCACTTTCTATCAGAATAATGTCAGTGTTTTTTTAAACATTTAAATATGATATTGTACAGATAGCAGGCATTTTCTTTTAAAATGATTTACTTGTAAAACTTAAAGGTAGGGTAGGTCAGAATTGTCTAAAAAAACTTTTATTCAAATTTGTTTAAACTGTCTTTATATACCGATACATAATTAAAATGCAAGTACTCTGAAATAGAGAGTATGAAAAATTGAGTGACTCTAATGTATTTAATCTTCAATAAACACAGCTCATTAATTCCATTCACTCCCACCTAAAAATGGGTGCCCGACTGCGCGCACGTGGGCAGAGCCAGTAATAGCGGCGGTAGTCATGGTGACGGAGAGTGACAGTCGCGCAAGCCAATCACTTGTTTCGTCCCGGTAGGAATTAATGAGCTGTGTTTTTTGAAGATTAAATACACTATAGTCACTCAATTTTTATACTCTCTTTTTCAAAGTACTTACATTTTAATTATGTATTGGTATATAAAGACAGTTTAAGCCAATTTGAAAAAAAGTTCTTTAGACAATTCTTACCTACACAACCTTTAATAATAGCAAACAACATTTTTCTAAATTATACTTTCAATTCAACTTAAATCTTTGAATACATGCAAGAATAAAAATAACATATTGAACAGTTATTTACACTTTAGCAAGCACACAAATTGTGAGGGAAATCAGCACCAACCCCTAATAATGAGTATTTTTTTCAATTTGCAGACAATTTGTATACACAACTTTTTTCAGCCCAACTCTTTAACACATTTAATGACACATCATAGCTTTGGCAGTCTTAAAGAAAGAAAAGAGACTTTACAATTATATGGAAACTTAAAAAGGCACACACCAAAAGAACACTACCTTAAAGCAAATTTTTAAAAATGAATAAAACTGTCTGTGTTTTGAACAACCTGGTTAACCTTTATGATTGATTTAACAGTAGAATGGTGGAGACCATGTTAATACATGAGTCCAGAGAGGGTTGAGAGGATGGTTTGTCTTATAATATAAAAATATGTAATTTATTATTATTTATTATTTAAACAATTGTTTATAATTCTTTTTACCAGGTGATCCTGGGTAAAACTGGAGTAGGAAAAAGTTCAACAGGAAACACCATCCTGGGCAGGAATGCATTTAAAGAGAACAGTGAAATGTGTGAGAAACAGGAAAGAGTTTTGGATGGGAAGACCGTTGCTGTAATCGACACTCCAGGACTGTTCAATACGTCTATCACAAAAGAGCAAGTGAAGGCTGAAATAGAGAGGTGTGTAGAGATGTCTGCTCCTGGTCCTCATGTGTTCCTGCTGGTGATCAAACTGGGAGTGAGATTCACACAAGAGGAGAAGAACTCAGTGCAATGGATTGAGGAGAACTTCGGAAAAGAGGCTTTGCTTCGAACCATCATTCTGTTTACTCACACTGATCTGCTGAAGGGTAAATCTTTGGAGGCGTACATCAGGGAAAGCCACAATTTACCAAACATAGTTGAAAGTTGTGGTGGCAGATATCACTCATTCAACAATGAAGATAGAGACAATCAACAGCAGGTTACAGAACTGCTGCAAAAGATGAATGCATTGAGGAGGCAGCATGGAATGAGGCATTACACACCTGAGATGTTTCACACAACTCAAACAGGAATGACAGGGAAGGACAGAATGAACCAGCCAAAGTTTCCATATATTTTGTGTGCTATTGTATTGATTGCAGTTATATTACTAGGGACATGGCATATGAAAAGGGAGCTTGAAATGAAGGAGGAACAGCTGCAAAAGCAAAAACAGGAGAATCAGAAATTGATAAAGGAGCTCGAACTGAAGGAGGAGAAACTGCAGAAGCAAGAGGAGGACAATCAGAAACTGAGAAAAGAGTTCGAACAAAAGGAGGAGAAGCTGCAGAAGCAAGAGGAGGACAATCAGAAACTGAGAAAAGAACTCGAACAAAAGGAGGAGCTGCTGTAAGCTCAGGAGAACGAACAACTGACAAAGGAGCTTTTACAGAAGGAAGATTATGAACAGCTGAAAAAGGAGGTACCACAAGAGGAGGAGCAGCTTCCAAAGGAGGATCCACAGACGGAACAGTAGCAACAGCGTGGCGATTACAGTAGTATCAACATGATCATCACCAGCAGTCACACATGTAACAGCAGCAGGGAAGCCACATCAAGAAGAGTAATGGCAGCAGCTCAACAGCAGTGATCGTTTTTCCTCAAATGATTTGGTTCACTTTTAAACTTTCTTATCATTCTCTAAACTGTATGTGCAATTGTCATAACTGTTTTATGAGACAAATGCAACACAAAGCATTTAATTGATGCTTGAAAAACTAGTTATTTTGATAATAAAAGTTTAGGTAATATTATTATAATAAGTATGTAAGGGATAATGTACATCCAGCTGGTTGTTATCTCAGAATAAACCCCTGACAGGGTGATGAGGATCTTGTATCAGCCTGAAGGGGGTTAATTCTCAGATAACAACCCGCTGGATGTACATTATACCGCTTATTACATGAACCTTTCCATATTTAAGCATTGATAATAAAAAAAGAATGCATGGAGCAAGAATAAGATGGGTTTTTTTTGTTGTTGTTTTTTTAAAGCAGACGGTCTGTTTTTTCTTCTGATTTATTGCATGTTCAGACATTCATATAACAAAATATTCTGGGGCCCATGAAATTATTGTGAAAATGATCAAAAACGCTGGAGGGGAAAGAGTTAATGTTGATGATTGTGTTATTTTACATATGATATTGCTTGTTTTTGCATCTTCTTCACATGTGTTTTGATCAGGAGATTCAGTACTCTTTCAGAAGATGTGTAATAGCGCCCCCTACCATATAACAGTGAAAACACAGAAAGACATACAATTCTGTCAATGGCGGGGAAGTATTTCTTTCACAAATGATGGAAATATCCATCAATGGTTGGGAAAGAGTTAGTATATGGTTTATTCATAGTTTATATACAGTCGTCTCTACATTGTTAATATATTAATAGGCTACAGATGGTTCTAAAGCAGAATAATAATTTACAATACATTAAGAATGTGTCTTTGCTGCCTTAAGTGGCACTATAATCATAGACTTTAAAAAGTCATTGTTAGAGCTCTGTGGTTGGGCTCGTTGAGGGCTGTGGTAGTGGATACATTAAAGTGAAACATTGTGTGTGTATATGTTTAAACGGTAGTCAACATTTGAAGTGGATCAAAAAAATTCATCAAAGTTGTCCTAAGACAAGATCGATTATTGTTCAAAATTCATGTAAAGGTTTTATGAAAGGTTTTGATCCACTTCAAATGTTGTCTACTGTATATATAAGGAACACTTTACTAATTCAATAAATATCCAATAAAGGTTGGTTTTAAACACTTCATTAATGACATTTTCCAATTTTTCATTACCTAATCTAAAGTGAGAACTATTTACGGTAATAAGTTGTTAACAAAACATTATCTTTATTATTATTATTATTATTATTATTAGTACGAATACTACTTATACTACAACACTAATAGTACTATGATTTTCTCAAATTGCCTCTATCTATATCACTAAAATACCCAATTGCTTAAATTTACCAATGTACCTGCACACATCATTATATGAATATATTTATATTTAGCTGTTTTCTTTTTTTGTTGTTGTTGGGTTTTTTTTTTGTTCTGTTTATGTCTTTCTCTCTTCTGTATGTGTATATATCATTTACCTTGTATAAGCTACTATGTTTTGTTAACTTGCAATAAAAAAAACAAAAAACATTATCTAACCCTTTACTATGAACTAATTAAACAATAATAACTTGTTGATTACAGTGACAATGAATTAAGAACTCACTATTTATATATCCTATTAATATATTATGGTCACGGTTTGGTGAGGTGAACAGAACCAGGCAGAATAATTAATAAACCAATCACTTCACTTCACTTAATATTGACAAGAATTGACAAATGAACGGAGAACAAAGAGAACAAGAACTTGCTACCGAAGTTTACTGGAAAACTGTACAGCACTGTGGTACACACTATGCACATTTGTATGTATGTTTTGTTAATATAGCAAGTAATTTGCCAGCAGACATTCCATGTCATAGATATTTAAGGAATGTGTGTCAGACAGATTTTGATAATTGAATGGATATTTTTGCATGGCTCACATGATGAAGGACGTTAGAAGAGTCTTTTAGAGAGTCTTTGTGAAGAGTCTGACATTTCACTAAGAATCAACTCATCAGTTCTGATCTGAAAGTGCATTTAGTTATTGTGGAAATTGTAGACAACTGTACCTCTGTACTCTTTTGTAGTACCTTCCAAAAACACATGCAATGTGCAACTTTCCACTCCCGTCAGTCCTTTTAATACATTGATTTTAATACGTTTTATTAGATTAGGCCTCACTCTAATTTGCCCTGTCTAGAGATCTGAATGTATTGTTTTGAGAGAAAAATTCTAAAAGAGCCAAAGCTAAAATACTATAATATCACAACTGAAATAAGAAAAACTTGAGCAGCTGCAAATATCAACACAAATCCCTTATAGGACTATAAAGTTCTGTTTAATACAAAGGAAAACACCAGTCCCAGACAATGAAAACATCAAAGATTACAATGTCAAAATGTCTTATGCGTTTGCCTATTTTGTGTGCAAGTTTTTAAAATAAACTCAGAGCTCCCTGAGAGATGAGTCACATGATCACAGTGACTGCTTCAACAAAAGTATTTTCACTATCACAGCAAGAAGCTCCAGCACTTTCACTCTATCTGAAAGACGCTCAGAGAGAGAACACCTCAGTGAAACAGCACAGGAAAGTCCACTCAACAATAATGACTTCAGTTCAAGGTCAGTAAGAACTTTTTTTTAATACTTTTGAGATTAGATAAGATACATTTTTCTTTTGTAAAACTAGAAGACACTAGAAGTAATCAATAGTGAGGACTTTTACTGAAATTATAACACTTTCTATCAGACACTGAGTGATCTATGAGATCACTGATTTCCTGAGGAGAATTTCTTGGTTAATAGTGGAACCTTGATGTCATTTCAATCTCAAATCGTGATTTTACAGTGAAAAGTTTACTTTAAATAAATACCAATACATGTGTTGAAAATTGTGTACACGTGTCAAAGCACAATCTGTGCTTACCCAGCTAACAGGGAACGTTCCCAGAACTTTCACTAACGTTCTTTAAAAGTTGTATAAATGTTAGTACAAAACGTTATTAAAATAATGTTTTTGGAACGTTCATACAACGTTACTAACGTTCTTGTAACGTTGAGAAAAAAACGTTCTTAGAACAAGGTTCTTGGAACGTCTTTATGACGTTATTTGTGATTGATGAACGTTCTCATAACGTTGATAGAAAACGTTCTTAGAACAAGGTTCTTGGAACGTCTTGTTGACGTTATTTGTGATTGATGAACGTTTTCATAACGTTGATAGAAAACGTTCTTAGAACAAGGTTCTTGGAACGTCTTTATGACGTTATTTATGATTGATGAACGTTCTCATAATGTTAATAAAAAAACGTTCTTAGAACAAGATTCTTGGAACGTCTTTATGACGTTATGTTGCGATGGATGAACGTTCTCATAACGTTGATAGGAAACGTTCTTAGAACAAGGTTCTTGGAACGTCTTTATGACATTATTTGCGATTGATGAACGTTCTCATAACGTTGATAGAAAACGTTCTTAGAACAAGGTTCTTGGAACGTCTTTATGACGTTATGTTGTGATGGATGAACGTTCTCATAACGTTGATAGGAAACGTTCTCAGAACAAGGTTCTTGGAACGTCTTTATGATGTTATTTGTGATTGATGAACGTTTTCATAACGTTGATAGAAAACGTTCTTAGAACAAGGTTCTTGGAACGTCTTTATGACGTTATTTGTGATTGATGAACGTTCTCATAATGTTGATAGAAAACGTTCTTAGAACAAGGTTCTTGGAACGTCTTTATGACATTATTTGTGATTGATGAACGTTCTCATAACGTTGATAGAAAACGTTCTTAGAACAAGGTTCTTGGAACGTCTTGTTGACGTTATTTGTGATTGATGAACGTTTTCATAACGTTGATAGAAAACGTTCTTAGAACAAGGTTCTTGGAACGTCTTTATGACGTTATTTATGATTGATGAACGTTCTCATAATGTTAATAAAAAAACGTTCTTAGAACAAGGTTCTTGGAACGTCTTTATGACGCTATGTTGCGATGGATGAACGTTCTCATAACGTTGATAGGAAACGTTCTTAGAACAAGGTTCTTGGAACGTCTTTATGATGTTATTTGTGATTGATGAACGTTTTCATAACGTTGATAGAAAACGTTCTTAGAACAAGGTTCTTGGAACGTCTTTATGACGTTATTTGTGATTGATGAACGTTCTCATAATGTTGATAGAAAACGTTCTTAGAACAAGGTTCTTGGAACGTCTTTATGACATTATTTGTGATTGATGAACGTTCTCATAACGTTGATAGAAAACGTTCTTAGAACAAGGTTCTTGGAACGTCTTTATGACGTTATGTTGTGATGGATGAACGTTCTCATAACGTTGATAGAAAATGTTCTTAGAACAAGGTTCTTGGAACGTCTTTATGACGTTATGCTGTGATGAATGAACGTTCTCATAACGTTGATAGAAAACGTTCTTAGAACAAGGTTCTTGGAACGTCTTTTTGACGTTATTTGTGATTGATGAACGTTCTCATAATGTTGATAGAAAACGTTCTTAGAACAAGGTTCTTGGAACGTCTTTATGACGCTATTTATGATTGATGAACGTTCTCATTACGTTGATAGAAAACGTTCTTAGAACAAGGTTCTTGGAACGTCTTTATGACGTTATGTTGTGATGGATGAACGTTCTCATAACGTTGATAGGAAACGTTCTTAGAACAAGGTTCTTGGAACGTCTTTATGACATTATTTGTGATTGATGAACGTTCTCATTACGTTGATAGAAAACGTTCTTAGAACAAGGTTCTTGGATCGTCTTTATGACGTTATTTATGATTGATGAACGTTCTCATAACGTTGATAGAAAACGTTCTTAGAACAAGGTTCTTTGAACGTCTTTATGACGTTATGTTGTGATGGATGAACAATCTCATAACGTTGATAGAAAACGTTCTTAGAACAAGGTTCTTGGAACGTCTTTATGACGTTATGTTGTGATGGATGAACGTTCTCATAACGTTTATAGAAAACGTTCTTAGAACAAGGTTCTCGGAACGTCTTTTTGACATTATTTGTGATTGATGAAAGTTCTCGTAACGTTGATAGAAAACGTTCTTAGAACAAGGTTCTTGGAACGTCTTTTTGACGTAATTTGTGATTGATGAATGTTTTCATAACGTTGATAGAAAACGTTCTTAGAACAAGGTTCTTGGAACGTCTTTTTGACGTTATTTGTGATTGATGAACGTTCTCATAATGTTGATAGAAAACGTTCTTAGAACAAGGTTCTTGGAACGTCTTTATGTCGTTATTTATGATTGATGACCGTTCTCATTACGTTGATAGAAAACGTTCTTAGAACAAGGTCCTTGGAACGTCTTTATGACGTTATGTTGTGATGGATGAACGTTCTCATAACGTTGATAAAAAACGTTATGAGAACAAGGTTCTTGGAACGTCTTTATGACGTTATTTATGATTGATGAAAGTTCTCATAACGTTGATAGAAAACGTTCTTAGAACAAGGTTCTTGGAACGTCTTTTTGACATTATTTGTGATTGATGAAAGTTCTCATAACGTTGATAGAAAATGTTCTTAGAACAAGGTTCTTGGAACGTCTTTATGACGTTATGCTGTGATGAATGAACGTTCTCATAACGTTGATAGAAAACGTTCTTAGAACAAGGTTCTTGGAACGTCTTTTTGACGTTATTTGTGATTGATGAACGTTCTCATAATGTTGATAGAAAACGTTCTTAGAACAAGGTTCTTGGAACGTCTTTATGACGCTATTTATGATTGATGAACGTTCTCATTACGTTGATAGAAAACGTTCTTAGAACAAGGTTCTTGGAACGTCTTTATGACGTTATTTGTGATTGATGAACGTTCTCATAACGTTGATAGAAAATGTTCTTAGAACAAGGTTCTTGGAACGTCTTTATGACGTTATGCTGTGATGAATGAACGTTCTCATAACGTTGATAGAAAACGTTCTTAGAACAAGGTTCTTGGAACGTCTTTATGACGCTATGTTGCGATGGATGAACGTTCTCATAACGTTGATAGGAAACGTTCTTAGAACAAGGTTCTTGGAACGTCTTTATGATGTTATTTGTGATTGATGAACGTTTTCATAACGTTGATAGAAAACGTTCTTAGAACAAGGTTCTTGGAACGTCTTTATGACGTTATTTGTGATTGATGAACGTTCTCATAATGTTGATAGAAAACGTTCTTAGAACAAGGTTCTTGGAACGTCTTTATGACATTATTTGTGATTGATGAACGTTCTCATAACGTTGATAGAAAACGTTCTTAGAACAAGGTTCTTGGAACGTCTTTATGACGTTATGTTGTGATGGATGAACGTTCTCATAACGTTGATAGAAAATGTTCTTAGAACAAGGTTCTTGGAACGTCTTTATGACGTTATGCTGTGATGAATGAACGTTCTCATAACGTTGATAGAAAACGTTCTTAGAACAAGGTTCTTGGAACGTCTTTTTGACGTTATTTGTGATTGATGAACGTTCTCATAATGTTGATAGAAAACGTTCTTAGAACAAGGTTCTTGGAACGTCTTTATGACGCTATTTATGATTGATGAACGTTCTCATTACGTTGATAGAAAATGTTCTTAGAACAAGGTTCTTGGAACGTCTTTATGACGTTATGTTGTGATGGATGAACGTTCTCATAACGTTGATAGGAAACGTTCTTAGAACAAGGTTCTTGGAACGTCTTTATGACATTATTTGTGATTGATGAACGTTCTCATTACGTTGATAGAAAACGTTCTTAGAACAAGGTTCTTGGATCGTCTTTATGACGTTATTTATGATTGATGAACGTTCTCATAACGTTGATAGAAAACGTTCTTAGAACAAGGTTCTTTGAACGTCTTTATGACGTTATGTTGTGATGGATGAACAATCTCATAACGTTGATAGAAAACGTTCTTAGAACAAGGTTCTTGGAACGTCTTTATGACGTTATGTTGTGATGGATGAACGTTCTCATAACGTTTATAGAAAACGTTCTTAGAACAAGGTTCTCGGAACGTCTTTTTGACATTATTTGTGATTGATGAAAGTTCTCGTAACGTTGATAGAAAACGTTCTTAGAACAAGGTTCTTGGAACGTCTTTTTGACGTAATTTGTGATTGATGAATGTTTTCATAACGTTGATAGAAAACGTTCTTAGAACAAGGTTCTTGGAACGTCTTTTTGACGTTATTTGTGATTGATGAACGTTCTCATGAACGTCTTTATGTCGTTATTTATGATTGATGACCGTTCTCATTACGTTGATAGAAAACGTTCTTAGAACAAGGTCCTTGGAACGTCTTTATGACGTTATGTTGTGATGGATGAACGTTCTCATAACGTTGATAAAAAACGTTATGAGAACAAGGTTCTTGGAACGTCTTTATGACGTTATTTATGATTGATGAAAGTTCTCATAACGTTGATAGAAAACGTTCTTAGAACAAGGTTCTTGGAACGTCTTTTTGACATTATTTGTGATTGATGAAAGTTCTCGTAACGTTGATAGAAAATGTTCTTAGAACAAGGTTCTTGGAACGTCTTTATGACGTTATGCTGTGATGAATGAACGTTCTCATAACGTTGATAGAAAACGTTCTTAGAACAAGGTTCTTGGAACGTCTTTTTGACGTTATTTGTGATTGATGAACGTTCTCATAATGTTGATAGAAAACGTTCTTAGAACAAGGTTCTTGGAACGTCTTTATGACGCTATTTATGATTGATGAACGTTCTCATTACGTTGATAGAAAACGTTCTTAGAACAAGGTTATTGGAACGTCTTTATGACGTTATGTTGTGATTGATGAACGTTCTCATAACGTTGATAAAAAACGTTCTTAGAACAAGGTTATTGGAACGTCTTTATGATGTTATGTTGTGATTGATGAACGTTCTCATAACGTTGATAGAAAACATTCTTAGAACAAGGTTCTCGGAACGTCTTTTTGACATTATTTGTGATTGATGAAAGTTCTCGTAACGTTGATAGAAAATGTTCTTAGAACAAGGTTCTAGGAACGTCTTTTTGACGTTATTTGTGATTGATGAACGTTCTCATAATGTTGATAGAAAACGTTCTTAGAACAAGGTTCTTGGAACGTCTTTATGACGTTATTTATGATTGATGAACGTTCTCATTATGTTGATAGAAAACGTTCTTAGAACAAGGTTCTTGGATCGTCTTTATGACGTTATTTATGATTGATGAACGTTCTCATAACGTTGATAGAAAATGTTCTTAGAACAAGGTTATTGGAACGTCTTTATGACGTTATGTTGTGATGGATGAACGTTCTCATAACGTTGATAAAAAACGTTATGAGAACAAGGTTCTTGGAACGTCTTTATGACATTATTTGTGATTGATGAAAGTTATCATAACGTTGATAGAAAACGTTTTTAGAACAAGGTTCTTGGAACGTCTTTATGACGTTATTTATGATTGATGAAAGTTCTCATAACGTTGATAGAAAACGTTTTTAGAACAAGGTTCTTGGAACGTCTTTATGACGTTATTTATGATTGATGAATGTTATCATAACGTTGATAGAAAACGTTCTTAAAACAAGGTTCTTGGAACGTCTTTTTGACATTATTTGTGATTGATGAACGTTCTCGTAACGTTGAAAGAAAACGTTCTTAGAACAAGGTTCTTGGATCGTCTTTATGACGTTATTTATGATTGATGAACGTTCTCATAACGTTGATAGAAAACATTCTTAGAACAAGGTTATTGGAACGTCTTTATGACGTTATGTTGTGATTGATGAACGTTCTCATAACGTTGATAGAAAACGTTCTTAGAACAAGGTTCTTGGAACGTCTTTATGACGTTATTTATGATTGATGAACGTTCTCATTACGTTGATAGAAAACGTTCTTAGAACAAGGTTCTTGGATCGTCTTTATGACGTTATTTATGATTGATGAACGTTCTCATAACGTTGATAGAAAATGTTCTTAGAACAAGGTTATTGGAACGTCTTTATGACGTTATGTTGTGATGGATGAACGTTCTCATAACGTTGATAAAAAACGTTATGAGAACAAGGTTCTTGGAACGTCTTTATGACATTATTTGTGATTGATGAAAGTTATCATAACGTTGATAGAAAACGTTTTTAGAACAAGGTTCTTGGAACGTCTTTATGACGTTATTTATGATTGATGAATGTTATCATAACGTTGATAGAAAACGTTCTTAAAACAAGGTTCTTGGAACGTCTTTTTGACATTATTTGTGATTGATGAAGGTTCTCGTAACGTTGATAGAAAACGTTCTTAAAACAAGGTTCTTGGAACGTCTTTTTGACATTATTTGTGATTGATGAACGTTCTCGTAACGTTGATAGAAAACGTTCTTAGAACAAGGTTCTTGGATCGTCTTTATGACGTTATGTTGTGATGGATGAACGTTCTCATAACGTTGATATAAAATGTTCTCAGAACAAGGTTATTGGAACGTCTTTATGACATTATTTGTGATTGATGAACGTTCTCATAACGTTGATAGAAAACGTTCTTAAAACAAGGTTCTTGGAACGTCTTTGACTTTTTTTTTTTTTTTTTTCATTTCTTTTTTTTTTTTTTTATTATAATTTTCAAAAAGTGTTATACAAATATTGTCAAAACCTCACACGTTACAAAACCCAAACAAAGTGTAAAAGACATAAAACGAACAGTAATGTAATGAATAGTAATAGTAATGTAATGAATAGTAATGAACAGTAATGAACCACCTCAAGCACCACCCATTTCCCTACCTATTGATTGATTGATTATGTGATTAAATGTGTGATATGGGGACTTAATCCAGAGAAAGTCTGTGCCAAAAACCCCTCTCCACTTCTGGCGCGGTAAAAGGGGAGGTATGTTCTCCCTCAAGGTAAACACCCACCCCCCCACCCCCCCACCCCCCCACCCCCACAAGGGAGCCAGTCTCAGGCCTTTGGAGGCAAAAGCAGCACAGAGGAGAATTGCAGGTTGGTGGTGAGCCATTCTGAAGAGGAGATATAGAGGAGCGTTTTGAGGCTAATAGTGGAGGGTGAAAGAGTTATCCCCATCCTGCTGATTTTTCCTTAATGCTGTAGATATGTAATATTGTGAGAAATGAGTTATCTAAGTGGTAAAGGGGTATGGCAGACGATAATAGAGCAGGTTTAAATTGCTAATGTTGATGAATGATAAGTGAAATCGCGAAAACTGAATCACGGGCAGGGGGCGCGGTGCTAAGAATTTAGAAATTTGGAAAGTGCTAGCCAAGTGGATGGGGAATCATTGGAGTTCTTTCCAGAGGGGTTATTTAAAATTTCTACTGAGATGTGATCCAAAAGTAGGTTTTTCCAAATAGCGATATGGATTTTGTTTTTTGTTTTCCAATTTATGAAGATGGTTTTCTTGGCGACAGCTAGCGCGACCAGCAGAGTTTTACTGTTCATGTGATTCAGGTTGATTGTGGAAATGGCTTCCGAGTAAACAGAGAGATGGGGACAATGGGATGGAGCAGCCGAAGGCGGATAAAATTCTTGTAACCTTTTCCCAGAGTTGTTTTATAGGGGTGCAGTGCCAAAGTGCATGAATATATGTGTCCCTGCAGTTTTGAGTGCAGTGTGGACAGATGTCTGAAGCGGAGCCCATATGAAATAATTTCCGTCCAGTGAGGTGAGTTCTATGGATAGTCTTGTATTGTATTAGCTGTAGGTTAGTATTTTTGGTCATAAGAAAAGTATTTTTGCAGACTTGAAGCCAGAAATCGGCATCCATATGAATCGATAAATCCAGTTCCCATTTTGTAGTGGGGAGACTTATGGTAATGTCTGTTTGTATCACTATTTTGTAGATTTTGGACAGCAGTTTTTTGGCGGATGGAATATTGATTAGTTGTGAGATAGGTGGGGCGAGTTCTAAATTGACCATTGGAGTGTTACTGGTTGGTTTAATTGATGATTTAATAGATGATTTAATCTGTAGGTATTGTAGGAATTGTTTGTCGGTGATGCCAAATTTCTGGACCAAGTCTTCAAATGTAGAGAAATTGCCATTGACGAAAATATGTAGCAGATGAGTAATACCTTTATCTTTCCAGGAATTGAAATTGAGTGTTTTATTATTGCAAGTGAAATCCTGGTTATTCCAAATTGGGGTGAGTTTCAGATGTGCAAGCTTTGTGTTTGTAATATTGTGGAATTTCCACCAGGCTGTCAGACTTGAGTTAATTGTGGGTGCTTTGAAACAGGAGTGTTTTTTAATTGTCTGGGTAAAACAAGGCAGGTCTGAGATCTGAAAGTTATTACACATATTTTGTTCCAAGTCTAGCCAGGTGATATCGAATTGGTTAGGGTGAGTCCATTTGTGTACATATTGCAGATGATTTGCCAAACAGTATAAAGCAAAATTTCGTGCTTCTAATCCTCCTAGGCTCTTTGGTTTCTGAAGGGTGGATAATTTTACTCTTGGAGTCTTATTTTTCCAATAGAATTTTGTAATTGCTGAGTCTAGGGATTTAAACCAGGCGGTGGTTGGCTGTATTGGAGTCATTGAAAGTATATAGATTACTTTGGGTAATATTGTCATTTTGATTGTGGCTATCCTGCCCATGATGGAAAGTGGTAGGTTTGCCCAGCGATGGAGGTCTTCCTGAATTGATTTTAGAAGTGGGGTGAAATTCATGAATTAAATTCATGAGTTGAATTTTGACATTATTTGTGATTGATGAAAGTTCTCGTAACGTTGATAGAAAACGTTCTTAGAACAAGGTTCTTGGAACGTCTTTATGACATTATTTGTCATTGATGAAAGTTCTCATAACGTTGATAGAAAACGTTCTTAGAACACGGTTCTTGGAACGTCTTTATGACGTTATTTATGATTGATGAAAGTTCTCATAACGTTGATAGAAAACGTTCTTAGAACAAGGTTATTGGAACGTCTTTATGACGTTACGTTGTGATGGATGAACGTTCTCATAACGTTGATAGAAAACGTTCTTACAACAAGGTTCTTGGAATGTCTTTTTGATGTTATTTGTGATTGATGAAAGTTCTCATAACGTTGATAGAAAACATTCTTAGAACAAGGTTCTTGGAACGTCTTTATGACGTTATTTGTCATTGATGAAAGTTCTCATAACGTTGATAGAAAACGTTCTTAGAACAAGGTTATTGGAACGTCTTTATGACGTTACGTTGTGATGGATGAACGTTCTCATAACGTTGATAGAAAACGTTCTTACAACAAGGTTCTTGGAATGTCTTTTTGATGTTATTTGTGATTGATGAAAGTTCTCATAACGTTGATAGAAAACATTCTTAGAACAACGTTATCGGAAACAACTTTATGACGTTGTTTGTGATTGATGAAAGTTCTCATAACGTTGGTAGAAAACGTTCTTAGAACAACGGTGTAGGAACGTCTTTTTGATGTTATTTGTGATTGATGAAAGTTCTCATAACGTTGATAGAAAACATTCTTAGAACAACGTTATCGGAAACAACTTTATGACGTTATTTGTGCTTGATGAAAGTTCTCAATGTTGATAGAAAAAATTCTTAGAACAACGTTATCAGAACGTCTTTATCATGTTATTTGTGCTTGATGAACGTTCTCATAACGTTCATAGAAAATGTTCTTAGAACAAGGTTTTTTGAACGTCTTTATGATGTTATTTGTGATTGATGAACGTTCTCATAACGTTGATAAAAAACGTTCTTAGAACAAGGTTCTTGGAACGTCTTTATGACGTTATGTTGTGATGGATGAACGTTCTCATAACCTTGATAGAAAACGTTCTTAGAACAACGTTATCGGAACGTCTTTATCACGGTATTTATGCTTGATGAACATTCTCATAATGTTTAGAGAAAACATTCTCATAACATTCTCAGAATGTCCTGGTATTATTTGTTTAGTTACCCATTAACATTAACATAACCCTAACCCTAACCCTAACATAATAAAAATATTGCTTGGAACCTGAAAGGATTAAAAATATAATTGGTACCAGAGAAAATATTGGTATAAGAAACTGACTTCACCCTCAATGTTTGTAACTTTAAAAATGTTCTACCAAGGAAAAAAAACAAGGCTTTTGGGGGGTGCAAGGACCCTAGGTTGATTTTACTATCCCTTTTAGTCAGGTCTCAGTGTGAAGTCCAATTTTCCTATTAAAAGTTGGAAAAAAATCTGGTTGTAAGGGACAAGCAATCTGGTCTTTTTTTTAACACTCCATGATGCATAAAAGAGCCATATTCAGAGATATCAGCCGAATGGCTTAGTGCAGGCGCTAACGGCTCCATATATGTAGGCTATCTCGTAAATTACCCCTCTAATAATGCCCAGAATGGGACCAAACTTCTACAGTAGTACAAATGGATTCTGTGCTCAGAAACGAGGCATTGGAAAGTTTGTAAGTACATCAGGAGTTTATTTTAATAATACTTGCTGACAGTTCATTCTTCTGCTAAACCGGATGCCAACGTCACTTCGTTGAGTTGAGAAAAGCACGTAAAACTCCTGGCAGAAACCGATGCATAAGGAAGTAGTGTAACGAAGAATTATAATTTTTTTTCGAAGTGTTGACAACTTAGTGTTAACTAATAATTGTTGTAAACTGATACTACCAACAAAATAGCATGCCTGGAACTTGGCGTCATATTACACTATCCTTATGCATCGCTTTCTGACATGACTTTTACGTGCTTTTCCCAAATCACTGAAATGCCGTCACGTCAGGTTAGCAGCATTTGCAGCATTAACCTTAATTTATGTGGAAATTAAATAAAAAGAAATTGTACAACAACGATTAAAAAAAGTCTATTTCAAATTGTGTTAATTTGATTACCATTTGCAAACGCTCAAGCGCACACAAAATCAACCAACCACCTCAACCAGACAGCAATGAAGACCATCTCGGCCATCACATGAAATGGTAAGAGACTATATCCAAAGCGACTAATGAGAAAAATAGAAGCAGTTAAACTGCTTTTTTTAATAGAAGAGAATAGAATTTGAGAATGTTAGTATTACTAAAGTGCTGCCATTTCTTACATGAAATGTATAGCTTTATTTATTGCCATTTACAGTCTTTATATTTTGTCAGCTCTGATTTTAGCTAGATATCATTGAAGTAAAATAGGCAAATCTGGGCGAACCGGCAAGTCTCGGTTTTCCACACAGGGAAGTTGCTTGACGCAACCATTTGTTGTAACCGACTTATTGATAAACAATAAGACAATGTTTTATTTATATTGTTCTAAACTATTTTTTATATATATTTTATATAGGCCTATCCAATAAAAAAAAAGGAAAATAAATTGCTCAGTGCACAGTAAAAACAAAAATCACATAACACAGCTATAGGCCTAGCAGCCGATATAGAATATTATTAACGACAACTGTAGGCCTACCATTTCATTTTATTTGCCAAATGTCCTTCGGTTATTCCAACTATGCATCTTTCTTTCATTGACAAACTTTCTTTCTTTTTTTTAATTCAAAATTCTTTTTTTTTTTTTTTTTTATACAAAACAATAAATAAAATAATTGAAATTAAGTTGAGTCTGCTTAATCCTCATCCTGCAAGTGTAGGTCAACTGCGAAAACAAAACTTTTACAAAATTAACAGTTAAGGCATAAAACTGCACCACACCGAAATTAAATGCCCTTTATTTTTTATTTTTTTAAATAATCCACAACTCAGAATTGAATTAACTAAAATCTAAAGCTCCGCCCACTTAAAACGAAGATCTCATAAACCAAACCACATGTGTGCTGTGCACATGTGTGCGGCAGACACCATTTTGTGACGGTTGGTTCGCGTGATTCTGCAGTGCTTCGATCAATTAATGGTAGGTCCAGTTGATTTTGGAAATATCTTTTAATACTACGATGCTATTTGTTTCAGGATAACTATCTAGATAGCATATTGTAGATGGAACGTTAGATGAAAATAATCTATATGCTATAATGCATTTATTAATTGGTAACATTACCCTGAGTCTTATCAACGCGTTTAATTGGCGCCATTTCATGAGGAGAGCCGTACGTGTAACATTAGATATTTTTTTAATAATGTAAATTATTTTAAAAAGAATTTGGCTAGGCGATTATGTAACTTATGTAAACGATAACTCTGTCGTCGTTAGAGATCTGTTTCTTTCTCGTGGTACCTTTCACACTAGAATAATTTGACACTTTAGTTTAAACATGCATGAATGAGAAAATGAATAATGGAGGTTACCAATAGTTATTAAGCGCAATAAGCCATTAATAACGATTTAATGTGGCGTTCTGACAAACAACCACACACATGGAAATCCAGGCCAACTCAAAGCTGGAGCCGGGCCTTCATCGTGTCGTGTGATCCCGAATTCAGATCTCGGCCGCTTTCCACATATAAATAACTGTTGCAGTGTCAAAATGACCATCGTGTATGTTTTCACTTCAACACAGTTGGCTGAAAACAAAATGTCTGTTGTCTGTGCATTAACGTTACGTTAGGTCAAATTGACTGCCGTGGCCTGCTGCTGTGCTTTCTGTTAATGTTAATCAAGCCTCTAAAGACAAATAGACATTATTATTATAACTTTTTAATATTTTATAATAACCAGTTTATATTAAATTCGAACAGTAGCGTTTTTCATCCATTTAATTTTTTTGGCCGGCCGCCAAAGCCTTATTTGATCGGTGACTGCTTGTGACCGGGCGAACGAGCAGAGAGAGAGGCCTGTCCGCGCGCGCGCGCTCTCACCATCTTTGAACTAAGCGCTGTCTTGCTCTGTCTTGCTCTCTCTCCGTCGCTCATATTAATCAAAATCAATAGGCTATATGTCGAACGTCGCATGACGAAACCGGAAACCTGGTCTCATCGCATCCGCTTGTCATAGAAAGTGTTAACAGCCGTATGAACTGATGCCGATATCTATGGAATTTTAAGGTAATCAGCTAATCTACCTATCTCACTTTGTTATTGGCTTTTTATTCTATTTAAATATCTAAACGTTAGTGTGAAGATTTTTTTTTTTTTTAACTTTTAAATATCGATCTTCACATGCGAGGGACATTGGTTATAATCATCTTTGCTCGCTCCTTTTAAGTTATCTTGAGTAAAACAGTAAAAAAAAGCATGAAGCACATACAAAAGACCTGAACCGGAAGCGATGCGTTCTGTTTTCCGGTTTCGTAATGCGGCGTTAGACATATACCCTATTGACAGTCTCTATAATAAAAGGTCGGAACACCGAAGTTTCACGTGGAGCATTCGCTATAGGTGTGAATTGTGCTATATAATAAAAAAAAAACTTCTCTTCCGCACATTCAGCTGACATAAACCACACTTTCAATAAACGAAAAAAAAAAAAAAGCTATCCAATGATGAAATGTTTTCTGTGTTGACACATTTTTGCATTTTGTTCTTATTTTTAGCAACATTTACATTAAATTTGCTTAAAACTAAAGGCTGCGAATGCACACACTTAGTTATGAGTTTAAAGGAGAAGTTCACTTTTAAAATGAAAATTCTGTCATCATATACTCACCCTCATGTTGTTTCAAAGCTGTATGAATTTCTTTCTTCTGCTGAACAGAAAGGAAGATATTTAGAAGAATATCAGTAACCAGACAGTTTTTGGGTCCCATTGACTTCCATAGTATATATTTTTCCTACTATGGAAGTCAATGGGACCCAAAAACTGTCAGGTACTGATATTCTTCTAAATATCTTCCTTTCTGTTCAGCAGAAGAAAGAAATTCATACAGCTTTGAAACAACATGAGGGTGAGTATATGATGACAGAATTTTCATTTTAAAAGTGAACTTCTCCTTTAACTCGAGGGTGTCACTCTAGTCCCGAACATAAATTTGACTCGATCTTCAATTTTCCTCATGTCTGCATAGTTTGTTTCGCGGTTGAGCAAAGTCGATACATTTTAATGATTCAATGTATTATCAACAATTAATTTGAATTTATTGTTTGTTGATTAATTGTTAACATCCCTCATTAATACACAGCATTCAAAGGTGCTCTGTACTTATGTTCTCTTTTTTCCCATCCACAGAGAGAGACCGGTGTCCAGATGGAATCTGACATGGTATGGTAGGGATCTTTTTTTTTTTTGGTTACTTTTTGTGAGAGAGGTTATTAACAATGTCTGCAAAACAAAAATACAACACACTCTGGAAAAGAGTGAAAAGAGATCAGCAGAAATCTGATTCCTCTCATGTAGACCGCACCGGCTCTACTAGTCTGGAGAGCTTTAGTGAGCCCCTTCATCAAGCCAAGCCCATTGAGGGAACACAGAGTGAATGTGACATTGAAATGCAGGGGGCCTGTGCAAATTCTTGTTCAGATTTAAATTCTGATAATGAAGACTTGGATGACATGCCTTCTTTAGAAGTTAGGCTTGCACAGTGGGCCAATGAATTTCAAGTAAAACAAAATGCAGTGGATGGTCTTCTTAAAATCCTAGCTGAACATCACCCAGAGCTCCCAAGAACCGCAAGAACATTACTTGGAACATGTGAAAATGTGCATTTGGACATGAAATCAGGGATGCAATACTACTACTTTGGATGCAAAGAACAGCTCTGTAGGCATTTAAATATGTACCCCAGTGATGATGTTACCCAGTTAGATTGTGTAGACATTTCCTTAAATATTGATGGCTTGCCACTTTTCAAAAGTAGCAGTCAGTCACTGTGGCCCGTTTTGTGTAAAATCAATTTGGCTCCTTCCATTGTTTTTCCTCTTGCTCTCTGTTTTGGTGTGTCAAAGCCTAAAAATCTGGATTTTTTGACAGATGTAGTGCATGACCTTAGGGAACTTTTGATGAATGGATTGGAAACTGACAGGGGTCGTTTAAGAGTTCATCTACGCTGTATCAGTTGTGATGCACCTGCGAAAGCATTTGTCAGATGCACAAAGCAATACTCAGGTTATTTCGGTTGTGATAAGTGCTCACAGAAAGGCTTCTGGGATGGCAGTCGGGTTATATACCCAGAGACGACTAATGTTACTCTGAGAACAGACGTATCTTTCCGTGAGCAGCTGCAGGAAGAGCACCACCTATCATCTGGTGTGTCTCCTTTTTGCATGCTCCAAATAGACATGATTCAGCAATTTCCTGCAGACTACATGCATCAGTGCTGTCTTGGTGTTATGCGAAAATTGATTGTTTTGTGGTTGCGTGGGAAGCTTAGAACCAGATTATCTTCTGGCCAAGTAAGGGAGATTAGTTCCAGGCTTCTTGGTTTGAGACCATTCATTCCAGACCTTTTTGCAAGGAAACCACGTGGCCTAGAAGACATTGACCGGTGGAAAGCTACTGAACTGCGACAGTTTGCCCTTTACACAGGCAAAATTGTGTTGAAAGGTGTTCTCTCTGATGAACTTTACAAGCATTTTATGCTGTTCAGTGTGGCATTGGCCATCCTAGTGTGCCCACAACTAGTGAAACAGTACACCTCTTTTGCAACAGATCTATTGGTTCACTTTGTAGTGGAAGGCAGAAAGTTGTATGGGGATGAGTTCCTTGTGTACAATGTGCACTCTATGGTTCACCTTGCTTCTGATGCACATGTGTACGGTGGGCTAGATGAGTGTAGCGCTTTTGCCTTTGAAAATTACCTGCACCAGCTGAAGAGGTTGGTACGCTCGGGTAGAAACCCTCTGTCACAAATTATAAAACGTCTTGGTGAAATTGACCAGCACAGAGAGGAACTGAATAACAAGCCTGCAGCTGTGGTGAAAACACAAAAACCCAACAATGTTTTTGTTCTCAGTGACTTTCAGTGCTGTGAGGTCATTTCTGTGGTGAATGCAACAGGGGAAGTGGATAGAATGGTGCTTTGTCGTGTGCATGACCATCTTGAGCAGCTCTTCATGCAGCCTTGTGACTCCAGGTTAATTGGTGTTTACAAGGCCCGAGTGAGGCACAGCAGAATGAAAGAATTGTCGCAAAGGTTATTGGTCAGAAAGGCATTTTTAATTGATGCTGAAGATGATGTCCAGATTGTCCTTACAGTGCTCCATTCATTTTGAGGCATTATCTAAAACCTTGATCACCTTTTACACATTAGACTGTTACATCTGAATGCTGATTTTTACATTTAGTATCAGCAAATAATTAGGCTATGTTGTATTCACAAAATTGTTTAGGGAATCATTTGCCTGAAAATTTTAAATCTTATAATTTACTCACACCTTATGAGGCTCCAAACCTGTATAACTTTTTTTTTTCTGTAGACCGCAAAAGATTGAATAAACATGTTAGTTTTTGGACTTTGTTTGCTCCTTACTCGCTTTGGTCCATTGCTCACGCAAAACTGTCATGTGGCTTTAGAAGACTTGGTAAGGGATAGTTCGCCCAAAAAATGACAATTAGCCCATGATTTACTCACCCTGAAGCCATCCTAGGTGTATTCAGACGAATAAAAAATGTCCTGGTTCTTCCAAGCTTTATAATGGCAGTAAATGCGTCGGTTTTGCCATTATAAAGTTTGGAAGAGCCAGGACATTTTTTATTCGTCTGAATACACCTAGGATGGCTTCAGGGTGAGTAAATCATGGGCTAATTGTCATTTTTTTGTGAACTTTCCCTTTAATGGTACTTTTTTTCTCTTTATGGAGCTTCTCCCTGCTGGCAAATAGGAGTCAGAGTATTCTTAAAATTATCTGTTTATTTATTACATAGAAGACGGTCATGACGCATGAGTGTTCTTAAATGATGAACATTTTAATTTTCAATAAAAAAAAAATAATAATAATTAGTTGATTGGTAAATGGTGAATTGTGAAAAGTTAATGGTGAGAGCGGAATAAACAATGCTATAAGGAACTGGCGACACTGAGCTAAATACTTGTTTATACTTGTGTGTAATCTTAATGTGCAGTATCTCACTTATCAAGGGGTTGGAGCCAAAGGGGTTCTGAGTGCAGATCACTTTAATTGCACTTATGCCCCTGGGGCTCCAAACCCTCAGTATGGTTTCTCTTGCAGAAATACGCTGTGATTAAGTTTCCCCAAGACAACACAGTTGATGTTGTGGCTTCCAACTGGCTTGAAGTAACAAAAGAGGTATTTATAAATAGTAGTATATATGAATAGTTCACCTTAAATTCAAATTCTGTAATTTACTCATGTTGTTCCAAACCTGAATAAATTTCCTTGTTCTGCTGAACACAAAAGAAGATATTTTAAAGAATCTTTGTAACCAAATGGATACTAGTGGCACTATTGATGAACATAATGGGCTTTTTTTTTCTCTTTGGGAAATCAATAGTGCCCCATAAGTTTGTATGAACAACCTTTATTAAATCCATTTTTTCCCAGCTAATGTCCATTTTGAAAGGTTAATATGAAGATCTGCTCTCAACAGGGTACATTTTGCTACTGGCCAAGGAAGAATTTTACCGCCAAAGCAAAAAAAAGAGCCACTCCAGATACTACCTTGTGGTCTAAACATGATGCAGTGGTTCTGGTGTATGCAGGTATTTAGGATGTATTAGAAGTTTTATAACATATGTCACAAACATGGTTTATACTGTTCTCTTACTGGTCAAACTAAGCTGTCATGTTCTTTCCAGATAGCTATGAGGAAGCCAGACTGAAAGCCAACCAGGCCACAGTGACATCAAACCTGGAGAGTGATGAGGAACCTCCACGGAGACCAGTACGACCTCCAGCTAGATATCTGAGAAAGCTAGATAGTGGTAAATACTTTTCTGAAAATTTGACAGAGTAGAATTTAAATATTTAATTTATGGTTGCTTTTAGAGGTCGAGCGATATGGGTTTTTCGAAATGTAGAAATCAGGGCGTCCGATTTGTTTGGCCAATTTTCTTTCACCCCCCACACCACCACAAAACAGCTGTTCTCATGTAAATGAACGGCCAGAACACATTAAAAGTTTTCTGTTTTCAGTTTCCTTTGTAGCCCCTTTTTGGTATGAGATGTTGTAACAATAACATATACTGTTAACTAGGTGATGATGATGAAGACCCACCACTACCAAAGACGTCACGTATTGTAAGCACACCTAAATGTGAGTTAATGGTTTAAAACCTTTTTGTTACCCAATTACATAGCTACTTTAAATTGTCAATTAAATATTTATTTAAAGTTTTTTTTTTTTTTCAGTCATTCCAAGACCAGAATATTTTGCAGAAAGGAGTAAGTATAAGTTCACTTATTCTTTCCTGTCGGCAATACACTCAGAGAAGACAGAGAATCCTTTAATAATAATACAGCATTGTGTTCTGTTACTTAATTGGCTTGTCAGTAAATAAATATATATTTCAAGCTGTGGCATAGGGTTGGGTACCGAAACCCGGTGCCAATATGGAACCAGGTATGTAAGTGGACCAAATCAAAACGCAGATTTCGGTGCCACTTAAATGCCTCAGCTGTCGGTTGAAATATTTGCACATAATTTTAATATATGGTTCGATTTTAAGAATTTTTTATTTAATTTATTTTGATAAAAAAGACGTTATAAAAAAAAAGAGCCTCAAAACGATGGTGAATGAGATTAAAGTATCGGTTTACAATTTTTTTTTTTAAGCACTGTTTAAGTACAATTTAAAAAAAGAAACGATACCCAACCCTAATGTGTCACCACTCAACAAAACGAGTGTTACAATTACATCATCATTTATAAAAAATAAATAATAAAGCATCCCTGAATAATTTCCAGGAACCATGTTTTTGGAATCTTGTTTTTCAGGTCTTCAAAGTGCCCAAGATCTTGAAACACCCATGTCTGAAAGGGAAACTGAACATGAAGGTGGAATAAGACATTTAAAAGATTATAAAAGTTTTCTGTTTTCAGAATCAGAATCAGAATCAGAATCAGAATCAGAAAGAGCTTTATTGCCAAGTATGCTTGCGCATACAAGGAATTTGTCTTGGTGACAGTAGCTTCCAGTACACATACAATATAAAGTGACAAGACAAGTGACAAGTAACATAGGTATAAATAAAAAAATTAAAATAAAAGATTATAAATTATAAATATATATAAAGTAAAGTTATAAGGTGCTATAATGAAATGTCTGAGGGAAGTATTGCACATGTTTGTTCCACAGTAGGGGAACATTTAAGTGTTCATGAGGTAGATGGCCTGGGGAAAGAAACTTTTCCTGTGTCTGGTTGTTTTTGTGCTCGGTGCTCTGTAGCGTCGACCAGACGGTAACAGTTCAAACAGAAAGTGTGCTGGGTGTGACGGGTCCAGAGTGATTTTGCGAGCCCTTTTACTCACTCTGGATGAGTACAGTTCTTTGAGTGTGGGAAGGGTAGTGCCAGTGATTCGCTCAGCAGTCCGAACTATCCGCTGTAGTCTACGGAGGTCGGTTTTGGTTGCAGAGCCGAACCAGACGGTGATGGAAGTGCAGAGGATGGACTGGATGACAGCTGAGTAGAACTGTACGAGCAGCTCCTGTGGCAGGTTGAATTTCCTCAGCTGACGCAGGAAGTACAGTCTCTGTTGGCCTTTCTTAACAATAGAGTCTATGTGAGTGTCCCACTTCAGATCCTGAGAGATGGTGGTGCCCAGGAACCTGAATGACTCTACTGCAGTCACAGTGCTGTCCATGATGGTGAGTGAAGGGAGTGCAGGGGGGTTTCTCCTGAAGTCCACGATCATCTCCACTGTTTTGAGCGTGTTCAGCTCCAGGTTGTTATAACTGCACCAAAGAGCCAGCTGCTCCACCTCCTGTCTGTACGCAGACTCGTCACCGTTCCGGATGAGTCCGATAACAGTAGTGTCGTCCGCAAACTTCAGGAGCTTGACAGAGGGGTCTTTAGAGGTGCAGTCATTTGTGTACAGGGAGAAGAGCAGTGGTGAGAGAACACATCCCTGTGGAGCACCGGTGCTGATGATGCGGCTGTCGGACGTGATTTTGCCCATTCTGACTAGCTGTTGTCTGTCTGTCAGAAAGCTGGTGATCCATTGACAGACGGAGCTAGGGACAGAGAGCTGGGTCAGTTTGGTCTGGAGCAGTGATGGGACAATGGTGTTGAAGGCAGAACTAAAGTCCACGAACAGAATCCTTGCATAGGTCCCTGGTTTGTCCAGATGTTGCAGGGTGTAATGCAGTCCCATACTGACCGCATCATCCACAGACCGGTTTGCTCTGTAGGCAAACTGCAGGGGGTCCAGCAAGGGTCCAGTGATGTCCTTCAGATATGCTAACACCAGTCTTTCGAATGACTTCATGGCCACAGATGTTAAGGCAACAGGTCTGTAGTCATTGAGTCCTGTGATCTTTGGTTTCTTCGGGATTGGGATGATGGTGGAGCGTTTAAAGCAGAAAGGGACTTTGCACTGCTCCAGTGATCTGTTGAAGATCAGTGAGAAGATAGAGGCCAGCTGGTCAGCGCAGGTTTTCAGACAGGCTGGTGAAACACCGTCTGGGCCTGGTGCTTTCCTTCTCTTCTGTTTCCTGAAGATCTGACGCACATTATCCTCACTGATCTGAAGTGCAGGGGGAGAGGGGAGGGGGATGACTGGAGGTGTTGATGGCTGTGTAGAGAGATGGTCAGGGCGGGTGTGGGGTGTCTGATCGGGGGTCTCAAATCTACAGTAAAAGACATTCAGCTCGTTCGCAAGATGCTTGTTGCTGTCGGTGCTGGGGGATGATGTCTTGTAGTTGGTAATGTCTTTCAGGCCTTTCCACACTGATGCAGGGTCGTTGGAGGAAAACTGGTTTTCCAGCTTTTTGGCATAGCTCTTCTTAGCCACTTCAATCTCCTTTGTCAGTGTGTTCCTGGCCTGATTAAACAAGATCCTATCCCCACTCCTGTAGGCATCTTCTTTGACCTGACGAAGCTGTCTGAGTTTTGGTGTGAACCATGGTTTATCATTGTTGAATGATAAGTAAGTCCTGGTAGGGATGCATAAATCCTCACAGAAACTGATGTATGATGTTACAGTCTCTGTGAGCTCGTCCAGATCGCTGGCAGCAGCTTCAAAAACACTCCAGTCAGTGCATTCAAAACAGGCTTGTAAGACCTGCTCTGTGTCGTTGGTCCATCTCTTTACAGTCCTTATTACTGGCTTAGCAGTTTTAAGTTTTTGCCTGTAAGTTGGTAGAAGATGAACCAGGCAGTGATCGGAAAGTCCTAGAGCTGCTCTGGCGACGGAGCGATATGCATCCTTTGTTGTGGTGTAGCAATGGTCCAAAATATTATTGTCTCTGGTGGGGCATGTAATGTGCTGTTTGAATTTAGGCAGCTCACATGTGAGTTTTGCCTGATTAAAGTCTCCGAGAATGATAAGAACAGAGTCCGGGTGTTGTTGTTCTGTTTCTGTGATCAGATCAGCCAGCTGTTGCAGCGCCGTACTCACGTGTGCATGCGGTGGAATGTAAACACTGATGAGAACGAGCGAGGAAAACTCCCGCGGCGAGTAGAACGGCTTACAGTTAATGAAAAGCACTTCCACATCAGGACAGCACATCTTCCTTAACACAGTTACATCAGTACACCACCTTCTGTTGATGTAAAAGCATGTCCCACCACCGCGCGTTTTCCCCGTTGACTCCATATCGCGATCCGCTCTGAACAGCTGAAAGTCCGGTAGATGTAACGCGCTGTCCGGAATGGCTTCGTTCAGCCAGGTTTCCGTGAAACACAGAGCAGCAGAGTTGGTAAAGTCCTTGTTTTTGCGTGAGAGCAGAAGTAGTTCGTCCATTTTGTTAGGGAGAGAGCGGACATTCGCCAGATGGATGCTAGGCAGCGCCGTTCTGAATTCGCGCTGCCTGAGCTTAACGAGTGCGCCGGCTCGCTTCCCACGCCTGCGCGTCTTATACTGTTTCCACAGTGCAGCGGCGCAACCGACGACAATGTTCCGCAAAACGCCAGAAGAATCAAAAACTGGTTGGTGATCAGTTGGTGTGCGCTGCCGAATGTTCAGCAGTTCGTCCCTGGAATAACTGATAGCGTATGACAAACATAAAACAGGACAAACTAACAAAAACAGTGTAACAACTGGAGAGCTCAACACCGAGGCAGCCATCCGCGGCGCCATCTTTCAGTTTCCTCTTGCCCCTTTTTGGTATGAGATGTTGTAACAATAACATATACTGTTAACTAGGTGATGATGATGATGATGACGAAGACCCACCACTACCAAAGACGTCACGTATTGTAAGCACACCTAAATGTGAGTTAATTGTTTAAAACCTTTTTGTTACCCAATTACATAGCTACTTTAAATTGTCAATTAAATATTTATTTAAAGGTTTTTAATTTTGTTTCAGTCACCCCAAGACCAGAATATTTTGCAGAAAGGAGTAAGTATAAGTTCACTTATTCTTTCTTGTCGGCAATACACTCAGAGAAGACAGAGAATCCTTTAATAATAATACAGCATTGTGTTCTGTTACTTAATTGGCTAGTCAGTAAATAAATGCATATATTACGAGCTGTGTCACTACTAAACAAAATTAGTGCTATTATTACACGGCCATTTATTTAAAAAAAAAACACATAAATAATAGGGGTGTAACGATACACAAAACTGACGGTTCGGTACGTCCCACGGTTTTGACGTCTCGGTTCGGTTCGGTTCGGTTCATTTAGGTGGGGTGGGGGGTTTAGAAAGCTAAAAGTGCTTTTTTTTTTTTTTTTTTAAACAGTGCTTTAACAAATTGTGTCCTTGTCTTTAAATTAATTAAATTACAAGTAAACGTCTCGCAAGGATAAAAAAAATGATCTGCTAATGCTGTAAACTATACCCTTACTTTCACATTACTATAACATTAAAGCTTAACAACAGAGCCTAGACTTTTAGCCTAAATTCAGTTGCTATTTATTTATAGATATAATAATAATCAACACTCAAGTAACAAATTGTATGAAAACATGTAAACTGCACATAAGGCAGTTTTTACATTAACATATGTTTTTACTCTAATTTATTATTGAAATATAATAATTTACACAGTTGCTTTTAATGTATAATTTAATGTATATTTTAAAAATACATTAAATAATCAAGATGTCATTAACAGGTTAAGTAAACTATAATATATAGGCTAATACAGTGCATTTATTTAGTGAAAGGGTTCATTTCCTTAGCAAACCAACAAGCTGTGGACACTGAATGACTTGCCTGAGGTAAATAAAGCTATATGAAAAACTAAGTGTTTTATTGACGTATTTCCGCTGTTGAAACACTGACTTAGCGATTACACGAGTTATGATGCCTTTCAGTAAGTATACTGTATCTTACAACATACCTTCAGGTGTCCATTCATGTTTATTCTGTAAATGAGGAAGAGATGCTCGCGTTTACTCGCGCTCCGCGCTGCCGCTTTAAATGAGGAGCCTGTCACGCAAGATCAAAGAGCGCCAAAACGACATTTCATGTTTGAATTTCGTGATCAAATAGACAGAATCTGAAAGATTACACCTTGCTTATTATCGAAAGTAACAAAACACTGAGCTTATTGCGATTAAATGTGGTTAATGGTGGTTAGGCAACAACGCTGTGTTCGTTGTGTACACAAGACATGAGGTCCAATGGGGGCGGGCGGGCGTGTTCGGTACGCCATGAGAGTATCGCGATTCGTATCGTTGGTGGTGTATCGCGGTTTTTCGGTTCGGTTCGAATATCGTTACACCCCTAATAAATAAGCATCCCTGAATAATTTCCAGGAACCATGTTTTTGGAATCTTGTTTTTCAGGTCTTCTAAGTGCCCCAGAAACGCCCATGTCTGACAGGGAAACTGAATATGAAGGTGGAATAAGACATTTAAATCATAATACTATTTCACGTGAAGTAATGTGATACTGCTTGTTACTATTTGATGAATATATTTATTAATTATCAGAAAATAGTTGGTTCCGTAATTCTTTTTAATGAAAGTGACTATTAAAGGTTTATGAAAACCCCTTTTTCTAAAATTCTGGAATTAGACACCTTTGAAATGTCAACAAACATTTATGTAAGAATTTTTAGCTTAATATCTCAAGTAGGCATGTGCCGGTATTCGGTAATGCGATAAATCGCGGTAATGAATATGCACGATATTGTTATCGTGGGCACTTCAAAATACCGTGAAAAATAATAGATCAGAATTTATATTTATAGAACGCGTATTAGCTTATTTTCCATCAACCGCTTAAACACTGCGTATGCTGCGCGAAACACGTGCGCACTCTGATGTAAACAATCCCCACATGTATTAGCACTGTGTGCATGCGCCACAGTGCGCACTCTAGTTTAATGTAAACAATCCTCACATGGAGAAGAAGCATGGCGGAAGGAGGCACGCTGCCGACGATTTATCCCCGTTCTAAAAGCAGAGCTGTCAATACGCATTCAGCGTGAGACTCACGCAATTTACACTTTTCAAACGCTCTCGCGCCACATGCAGTTTCTCACGCACAGAAAATTCGCGGAGCAAAGAGGACACGGAGACCGACAGACTAGACAGAGCAGGATATTATGGTATGAAAACAATTCTCAGCTCTCATGTTCTGTCCCTTTTATTACGAAATTCAGACAATAAATACTGTTTTGGTGCTTGTAAATGTGACTTGACAGATCACTGTAGCGCCTCAGTTCAAGTAAACCGATCATCTGTTACTTTTTATTTAAAGATACAGTAGGCTACAACTTACCGAAAGGTATATATGCCTCATACATAATATCGATCATTCAGTGTTTTTCAACCACAGAAAGAGGTCAATAAAACTGCAGGTGAACAATTATGTCACAGAAGTTTACATTTACCTCAGGAAAGCCATTTAATGACCAACACGTTAGTTGACTAGAAAAAAAAATAGCTATAGAGAGTATTTTGCTAAATATGTGCACTATATTACATTTGTATTATATTTTTACTTGTGTCATAATTTTTATTATAATGAAAACCAAATTATATTTAATTTAATTAGTTAATTTTTAACCTTTAATAATACCAGCTGACAGGGCTCTCTGTATGTTTACAGCATTATGTGAGATATATTTTTTCTTGAGAAAAAATAACGTCTATCTACTGTAGCCTACCTAATATTTATCCAAAAAGTCAATACTGAATCAAGATTGAAATCAAATCCCAAGAATTGAAAGCATGAAAATTGTGTAAAATTCTATTTAGTTACCAAATGTTTTGACAATCACTATTGTAATGCAAGTAGGTTTTTTTTCTACATCCCCCCCCACCCCCACCCACCAATCCATCCATTTCTCTTGAGCAATTAAAATATCGTGATAATACCGTATACCGTGGTAAAAGCTCAATCAATTAATCGCAGCATGAAAAGTTGATACCGGCACATGCCTAATCTCAAGTTAGTAAAAATGCAATGGTGTGTTCATGTATATTTTTGATGTTGAGTACAAATGCAAACATATTACTTATTTGACCATTAAAATAAACAGATTTTATCTGTATGCACTGTGTGATGTATTATGATCTTGTAAATGTATAATATATTCATTCAACTTGTTATTGTATTTCTCATTTTCTGCTGATGTGGCCGTAAATGTTCCTGCATCAGGAAGGGAAACAAATTTGTGTGAGTACAAGTTTTGTATTTTTCTTTCATTCAAAAATTTGGTTCCAGTAAGATTGTTTTAGAAAGAAGTCTCTTCTGCTCACAAATGTTGCATTTATTTGATTAAAAATACAGTGGTATTGTGAAATAATATTACAACTTAAAAATGTAAAAAGTCTTTTCAATTTTAACATTTGTCAAATTTAATTTATTCCTGTGATCAAAGCAGAATTTACAGCGTCAATACTCCACACTTCATCCTTTAGAAATCATTCTAATATTCTAATAATATAATAATTTACTGTAACTGTTGTTATATATTAAGTCATTACATTAAAATTTACAAAATAACTGTCATACATATTGTACAGTTTTATACAATGTAACATGAAATGTGACATATAATATGTCCCGCTGTTGTTTGTTGTTCTGTATCTGTGTGGTATATGTTGCTGATATTGAAATTCTATTTAAAGCTGCAGTCTGTAACTTTTTTGTGTTCAAAATTTACCAAATTTATATAATGAGCAAGTACACCATGAATGCATTTTCCATCTGTGATTTTGTCTTATCTAAAAAAACTATGGTACACCTATAATAAGTGTTTATATGGGGACTACTTTAGACTGGTCTGGTCGCACAGCTGTGGAGTTGCAATGTACCTGCGTGACTCGCCATTGACATAAACACAGACAAGAAGTTATGGCTACAATGTCCTTTTGCAAGACACATTATTCTGTTAATAAACACGTTTACACTAGAGTGTCAAAAATTATGGACTGCAGCTTTAAATATAGAAATGATTTTACATCAGTTGAATGTAGATAGTTATTTCACCCTGCTTTCTTTTTGCATGTGAACATGTGAACTGTACTTTTCAGACAACACGGAGTTGAAGAAATTTGAAAGGGCCATTTGCATTCGTCTTGACAAAATGGAGCAAAAGCTGTCAGCGATTGAAAATCTGTTAAGGAGTGGTGGCCAGCCAACAGGAGACATGTCTGAGTTTCTGCTCAATCCTTGCCGTACTACGCAGGAACTTAATGATTTATGCTGTAAAATGCAAGATGTTGAATACAGGAAAAAAACTGTAAGTACATTTAACAGCAGATTATAATTGTGGGGGTTTTATCACTTGAAATGTTTTTTGACATCTATAATGTAATTTACTTCGAAATCATGCACAAATTTTGCAAAGCGCACATAAATATGCACACGAACACAACATATCAGTTTGCATTGCAAACTTGATAGCCTATTCATCATCAATCTAAAGTCAACCAAAAAAAAGAAAGAAACATGGCTCAATTTAAAGTTGTATAATACATTTTTGCGCATATGAAGGAATCCATTTTACATGGATGTTGGGGCACGAGTTAATTTGAAGCCCCATTTACATAAATAATTACATAAACATAATTTTCAAAACTAAATGTTGCAGCACAAAATGTAATAGTGTAGAAACTAAATGTTGCAGCACAAAGTTAAAAACATTTGGATCCATGCTGAAGGAGAGATTTCCGATTTCAGTTTTGCTTTTAATAAATATATTTACATTTGCCTTTTATAGTCAATTGTCCTGTTCTGAATACCAATAAGAGGAATTAAAAATACATATTTTCAAATATTTATTTTTATGTTCTGGTATTTTGCAATATTTCAGACTATAATATATTAAATAATACAAATGAATATGATATAATTAAATTATACAATATTATATAATTTAATTTTAATGTAATTTTCACCTAGTGCATCTGGTTTTCCAGGAAAATGTGGTAGTTTTCTTACTAGTCATAGGCTTACTGTTCAGCAATTGAAATGCTAGTTATACATGGATTAGGAATTGAAGTATCTATCTGTGCCAAACCTAATAATTGCTTTTTTTATTTCAGGTCTATCACCTTAGTCTTCTTGGAGGCAAAACGCCTGGAGACGCAGTCCGGAGGGTGTTGCGAGCAATTGCGCTCAATTGTGTCTTGAGCCAGTACAGTTTGAAGGGAAGGAAGGGGAAAATCAATTTCCAAGAGCTACATATTTGCAGTGTGATCATTCGTAAGTACCGGTATTACATTTTGTAAGACTGACTGCATTTACACCTGGTATTAAGATGAGTTTTCAGTGATCTGATCGGCTAAGACACAATACCATTATTAACATTAATGTCACATAATGTATGAGTGAGTTAGAAAGCAAATGAAAAGGATAAGTTGGGCTGCTACCAGCAGTTTTGGTACAACACAACACAAAACTGTTTAATGCACAGGTAGTTCCAAGTCAGTTGAATCACTGTTTTATATGAATGTGCTCTTTAAATTTAAAGGTGCTAGGGATGTAACAATATATCGTAAGACATGCAAAAATATAATGAAATAGCTTTCTCAGCAACTTGCGGGTTAAATCACAATTTTAAATTAAACGCATAGCTTCATTGTTAATAGAGAGAGACAGTAAACAGACACTGGTACAAATCTCTCTTTCTCTTATGAGAATTTAAATAAATGCTAATAATTCATTCAAATAAATGTAATTTTATGCACTACTTTATCTCTGTGTCTGATTAAAAGCGGACAGAACATGCTAAACCTAACGAGCCATAACTTGACAAAAATAACCAATAATTTTTAGTCTCCCAGTAAAATATTGTTCTGCAAACATCAATAACAGCTTTAAATGGTAAATGCTGGCAAAGGCAGTTGTAAATGCCCTACAAGGCAGTGTGCTCACATGCATTTCTGACTACTTTCATATGGTTTCAGTGATCTGATCACAAAAATGGGACTTATAACGATGTCGTGACATTAAATTTCTTTTTTTTTTGAGGTCCATGTTTTCCCAACATTTTTACTGAACTTCCACTAAACCATTATGTAAACTTCTTTTTAGAAGCTTGCCAAAAGATGTACCCGAAGGTGCCCGTCAAGGTGTTAGAGGAATACATATCAGACACCTTGAAGTACGCTCCTCATCGGGAATCAAGGGTGAGTAACATTCCTGCATGTTTTCTTTTCATTTTCAGGTGTAATCCTTTACAATGTGTAGTTGAACCTTTCCATTGTAATTCCATTACATTTGTAAGATATATTTGTATCTTGTGTGATTTAATAGCACTCAAAGCACAGCCTAATTAACTTAAAGGATTATTTCACCTCAAAAATGAAAACTTCCTAATAATTTACTCACCCCAATGCCATCCAAGATATCCATGTCTTTCTTTCCTCAGTGGAAAATAAATTAATTTTTTTGAGGAAAACATGTCTGGATTTTTCTCCACAGAATGGACTTAAATGGTTACCATCGTTTTCAAGTCCAAATCAATGCAGTTTCAAATGTCTTTGAAGTGCTTTAACTTCGATCTGCACGATCCCAGCTGAGGACTAGGGTCTAATCTAGCGAACCGATCGGTCATTTTATTTTTAAAAAATAATTATTTATATACTTTTTATACAACTGTTCGAATTGAGCACAAGCCGGAAGAAGCCGGGAACTACGTCATCACGCTCGACAGCGCCGGCGGAAATACCCATATATGGAAGTACCATTTGTAAACAGAGTGGGGCAGTACTTGCGCCTGCGCCGTCCAGCGTGATGTAGTTCCTGGCTTCTTCCGGCTTGTGCAATCCGAACAATTGTATAAAAAGTATATAAATTATAATTTTTTTTAATCAAATGACTGATCGTTTCGCTAGATTAGCCCTTCGTCCTCAGCTGGGATCGCGCAGAGCCTGTTAAAAGCACTTCAAAGACTTTTGAAACTGCATTGATTTAGACTTGAAAACGATGGTAACCATTTAAGTCCATTCTGTGAAGAAAAATACAGACATGTTTTCCTCAAAACTTAATTTCTCTTCCACTGAGGAAGGAAAGACATGGATATCTTGGATGGCATTGGCGTGAGTAAATTATTACGAAATTTTCATTTTGAGGTGAACTAATCCTTTAAGGGTTAACTTTTATGGAGTAGCCACACTGTTATTATTATTAAATGTTTATGAAATGATAAATCCCCATTAGTAACAGTCAGGGGCGATTCTAAGATTTTCATTAGGGGGGCTCAGCCTCCAATGAGGGTATGATTTAAAAAAAAAAGTAAAAATAAACTAGTTTCATTAACATGCAAATGGCAGGGTTTTATAATCACTGAGCTCCCGAATGTGAGTCTAGTTAGGGGGGTTCGGGGTCTCCCGGGAAAATTTTGATTTCTCTGATCTACATATGTGCATTTTAAGATGTTTTGAAGGCCCAAAAAATTGACAACAGTTTTAAAACCATGTCAGTGGACGGGTGATTATTTTTCTCTCCTCATCTCCGCATCACACTCTTTTTCTCTTGCTCTGTCTCTTCCCCTCCTAAAGCTGAGCTTTGACTGATATAGGCTTTTAATTTTTGTCTGTCAGTGAAGAAAGTAAACATAGGGTCAACTGATAGGTTGATTTATGAATCATTTTCTTAGATGCGTTCATTTACTCAAAGCGACTAGGAAAGCTAGGTAACTAATAACTTTATTAAATTCATTCACAATATTCATTCTACACATCGCTTATTGATCTGATGCCTAATACAGGGCCATAGACAGGGCTTTATAATCAAAGAGGTCCTAAATTTGAGGTGGTTTGAATTTTTTATTTATCTGATGTTAAAACCATGTTAGCAGGGCAGTAGATTATTTGTCAATACCTGCTCTCTCCTCATCTCCATCACTCTTTCTTTTTCTCTCAGTCTCCTCCTTGCCCTGTTTTTTCCCCTCCTAAAGCTGAGCTTTTTTAATTTACTGAAGGATACCAATTGCATTATTCTCAATATTCATTATTAATCCTGTGCCTAAAATGATGAAAACATTTTTGTTAATGTGTCGTCCCTTAACAATGACAGTAAACTAATTATTAGGCTACATTACATGAGTCACGTTATTACATAGGCTTATTTTCAGTGGCGAAATTAGACAAAAGTTTATTAGTTTGCCTGATTATTTTTGTCATTCGTTTAACATTTATGACCTAAAAAACGGTCAAATATGAAATGTTTAGTTTAGCTGCTTGCATCTTATCTCGCACTTTAACGTACACTGAAGCGTCGAGTTGCTCTGTTAAAATTAGCGCTCAGCAGCTTCTGTGAACATAAAGCCCGCCTACTTTGATTTGACTGGTCATCTAAAATATTCTGACATTGACGAGCAGTGACAGACCAATGAGGCTTAGATGAACACACACACACACACCCAGTCCTCTGTTTCTGACATGCGCTCTGCTCGGCGCCGCTACGGATTGAAGATAAAGAACGCGCTGAATTCTGATTACAAGAAGACTGAAGCGAACACGAATTTGTGTACAATATTTTAGGGGTGCTAGGCAGAAGTTTAGGGGGGCTGAAGCTCCTCTAAAAAGGGCCTAGTGACACCTCTGGTAACAGTCAATCTGTTCACTTTACAGAAGGAGCATGAGGAGACTAGATCACAACCTGAACCACAGACTGGACCACCCCCTGAAGAGAGTGGACCACAGACTGGACCACAGTGCTAGTTTGGCACCAGAACTGTTTCCTTTTCATTCAAATGTTAAGATATATATATATTTTTTTTTGATAATCATTTTCAACTTTTTGATGTGCTGTATCACTTGTATAACTTTGTGGTGTGCAGCTATATAATATAAAGTGGGCACTTGTATATAGATTATAGATTATCTTAATATTCTAACCTTAAAATAACATGATAACGTAACAGAAAGTGCACATTTTTATGTTCTTGAAATGTTCCAAATAAACGTTATTTGAATGTTGTATTGTTAATACAATTTTTGGGGAACGAACGTTCCTGAACTTTATACTAACCTTAATATAACGTTCCAGCAACACAATGCTAGCCTTAAGATAATGTAACAGCAATGTTATGCTAACCTTAGGATAACATTCCGGCAACGTTAGGCTAACCTTAAGATGATGTTCCAGCAAATTTATGCTAATGTTCCAGCAATGTTATTCTAACCTTAAGATAACGTTACAGAAACATTATGCTAACGTTTCAGCAATGTTAGGCTAACCGTAAGATAACGTTACAGAAACATTATGCTAGCGTTCCAGCAATGTTATGTTAACGTTTCAGCAATGTTATGTTAACCTTAAGATAACATTCCAGAAACATTATGCTAACGTTCCAGCAATGTTATGCTAACTTTAAGATAACGTTCCAGAAACATTATGCTAACGTTCCAGCAATGTTATGCTAACCTTAAGATAACATTCCAGCAATGTTAAAACGTTCTAGCAACGTTATACTAACCTTAAGATAATGTTCCAGCAACATTATGCTCATGTTCCAGCAATGTTATGCTAACATTCCAACAATGTTATGCTAACGTTCCAGCAATGTTATGCTAACCTTAAGATAACGTTCCGTCAACATTATACTAACATTCCAGCAATGTTATGCTAATGTTCCAGCAATGTTATGCTAACCTTAAGATAACATTCCAGCAACATTATGCTAACGTTCCAGAAACATTATGCTAACGTTCCAGCAATGTTATGCTAACCTTAAGATAACATTCCAGCAACATTATGCTAACCTTAAGATAACATTCCAGCAATGTGAAAACGTTCTAGCAACGTTATACTAACCTTAAGATAATGTTCCAGCAACATTATGCTCATGTTCCAGCAATGTTATGCTAACATTCCAACAATGTGATGCTAACGTTCCAGCAATGTTATGCAAACCTTAAGATAATGTTCCATGAATGTAATGCTAACCTTAAGATAACGTTCCATAAACGTTATGCTAACCTAAAGATAACATTCCATGAACGCTATGCTAACCTTAAGATAACATTCCAGCAATGTTGTGCTAACGTTCCAGTAATGTTATGCTAACCTTAAGATAATGTTCCAGCAACGTTATGCAAACCTTAGGATAATGTTCCCGCAACGTTATGCTAACCTTAAGATAACGTTCCAGTAATGTTGTGCTAACGTTCCAGTAGCGTTATGCTAACCTTAAGATAATGTTCCAGCAACGTTATGCAAACCTTAGGATAATGTTCCAGCAACGTTATGCTAATGTTCCGGCGACGTTATGCTAACCTTAAGATAACGTTCCAGCAACATTATGCTAACGTTCCAGCAATGTTTTTCTAACATTAAAATACCATTCCAGCAACGTTAAGCAAACTGGACATTTCAACATTTTTAGAACATTTCAAACCAACGTTCCAACAACGTTCTTTAAAACCTTAAGATAACATTCCAGCAACGTTATGCAAACCTTAGGATAATGTTCCAGCAACGCTATGCTAACGTTCCGGCGACGTTATGCTAACCTTAAGATAACGTTCCATTAATGTTGTGCTAACGTTCCAGTAGCGTTATGCTAACCTTAAGATAATGTTCCAGCAACGTTATGTAAACCTTAGGATAATGTTCCAGCAACGTTATGCTAACGTTCCGGCGACGTTATGCTAACCTTAAGATAACGTTCCAGCAACATTATGCTAATGTTCCAGCAATGTTTTTCAAACATTAAAATACCATTCCAGCAACGTTAAGCAAACTGGACATTTCAACATTTTTAGAACATTTCAAACCAACGTTCCAACAACGTTCTTTAAAACCTTAAGATAACGTTCCAGCAACGTTATGCAAACCTTAGGATAATGTTCCAGCAACGTTATGCTAACGTTCCGGCGACGTTTTGCTAACCTTAAGATAACGTTCCAGTAATGTTGTGCTAACGTTCCAGTAGCGTTATGCTAACCTTAAGATAATGTTCCAGCAACGTTATGTAAACCTTAGGATAATGTTCCAGCAATGTTATGCTAACATTCCGGCGATGTTATGCTAACCTTAAGATAACGTTCCAGCAACATTATGCTAACGTTCCAGCAATGTTTTTCTAACATTAAAATACCATTCCAGCAACGTTAAGCAAACTGGACATTTCAACATTTTTAGAACATTTCAAACCAACGTTCCCACAACGTTCTTAAAACATATTTTTGTTAGCTGGGTAGTCTAATGCAATGTCTGTTGACTTATGTGAATGGCCGAAATACATGCAAAATGGTAATGTACTTGACACTTAAAAATGCTGGATTAAAAATAACCCAATTTGAGTAATTTTGGCAATCCAGTGCTGGGTCCAAATGTGACAAACCCAGCATGGGTTAGGGTTTAATCTTTTTTAACCTACTATTTGTATTATTTTTTTTAAATACTACACTATGTTCTAAATTATTATTCAAGTTATCAGTATGGTTTCTGTTAAATAGAAAAAAAAAAAATCCATAAATTTTTGTTTGTTTGTTTGTTTGTTTGTTTGTTTGTTTTATTTTTCACATCTGTAACTGGTATAAAGACAGAGATTTGAGGGAAAAAAAACACAAATAAAAACAAATAGAAATTATATACCCAAACTAAAATAGATACGGCTCATGAAGCCTTGTCACTTCAAGCATCATTTTGATCTCATTTAAAATAAATTTGACTGTTTGTTGTCCAGCAATTCAAATGATTATCGTTAGAACGGGTATTAGAAATGCTTTTGCATGACATGACTTACAATAAGAAATTGACCTTGTTTAGAAACTGAATGCAGCTAGAGCTACGTCTTAACATAATCTATGTTAAATCTGAGGATATCTCTACAACTGAAATACTTTTAAGACCAGGCCATATCGTTTTATTTAGAGGAGACTCTAAATTCTAACTGATGTTGATTCTTCTAAGCATCCATTCAGCACTTTTGCCCCCATTGATTTGTACTGCAAACTGCCTCATGATTGTTCTGTCTCCACCTGCACACATTCCCATCTCTCCAGCCGGGAATCATTCTTTTTGGCTACGGCAGTCACATGATGTCACAGGGGCGCCAAATATAAAAGGACACCGACATAACACGTCATCAGTTTGTTTGTCTTCAAGAAGCCTCTTTATTTGTTTGTACATGTGTCTGTCTTTTTGTTTAGTAAAAAAAAAAAAAAAAAGAGAAGGCAGGTTCATATCATGTCTTGTCGCTGCTTAGAAGCAGAGCTGTCTGGCTCTCTTTAATGGGAATGAGAGCCAGGTGTCTGCGCCTTTCAGTTTGGGTCCTTTGACTGCAGAGGCAGCTCAGCAAGTTCAATCATGGGGATCACAGCTTGAGCTGGTGGAGGAGTTTGAGATGGGTGTGTCTTTTTCTCAAACTTCACCCGCTAACTCTGTTGCTCTCAGGTTGGATCCAGAAGCTTGATCTAGCTTTAAGAAATTAGATGCGATGGGAGTTCAGACAGAAGTTTCAAGTGAGCTCCCCTCCTCCCTCACGCCCACATATGAGGAGTTATTTGAAGTTATGACCCGTGGCAGACACAGATCCCCTCCCCCCTTACCCTTCCTCTTCTCCCCGATCTCCACAAGGAAGTGTTGAGATGGTCGGGAAAACCATATTTGACTCATCTAGTCACCAGCGCAACTATTTCTGACAACATCTTGTTCCTCTGTGGAGCCCTCAGGAAATCAGTGTTTGCTTCCCGCCACCTAGTGCACTTCGGGATGCATTGGCTTCCATTGAAGGAAATTCGCAGTATCTGCCCGAAGTTGTTGTGGTCTTGTCGATTTCGCTTTCTTACACGAGACCTGTAGAAAATTTTGTTTGGTTGATGCCCAACCACCAGTCGCTTCAGGGCACCGAAATAATTTTTCACTCAACACTCGAGGTCAGTCTCAATAGACTGGTCCCTCTAGTAGAATATATAGAACCTTGGAGGTTTCTTCACAATATATCTCAGTGTGACCTGTGTACAGTACAAAGAGGGTACAGAATTAAATTCGTCTGTTGAAATTCAGCTGGGTGGTCTACCTATTGTCAAACCCGAGCCGTGTCTGGTGATAGAACAAGAGGTGCCTAATCCCTTTTAGCGAAGGAGGCAATAGAGTGTTTTCCTCCTCGCGAGAGGGAGGCCGGGTTCCACAGCCGGTACTTCATAGTTCCCAAAAAGGATGTGGGGCTGCATCCCATCCTGGATCTCACGGTATTGAATTGTTCTCCGAGGAGATTCAGCTTCCAGATGCTAACTATCCCTTTGTGAGTCAATCAGATCCGAGGACTGGTTTGTCACAATAGATCTCAAGGACACATCCTTTCACATATCCATCGTTCCTCAACACAGGAAGTTCCTGAGGTTCGCTTTCAGGAGAAAAACTTAATAATATCGGGTTCTTCAATTCGGCCTAGCACTATCCCCTCACACCTTCACAAAATGTATGGATGCTGCTTTAGCTCTACTGAGGCTTCAGGGCATTTGCATACTCACATCGACGACTGGCTCATCTTATCCCAGTCACAGGAGATAGCGGTTCGGCATCGAGTCTAAAGTGCTTGGGATTGAGACTCAATGTCAAGAAGAGTTCACTGTCTCCCCAGCAGAGAACTACCCCGAATTGATAAAATAAAATAAAATTCTGAATTAAAACTATAAGGAAACACCAGTAATTTGTTTAGGCTTGGTTTGTAGGGAATTCCAAACCTGCACACATATATTCAAACGCACATAACTATAGAACCCGTTCTTAATGCGCATCTGAACGCCATCAGCGTTTCTCACAGGTTCGCGTTTAAAGTCTGTGTAGAGAGAATGGTGTCGTCTTAGCGGCCCCTAATTTAATAACAAATGATTGTTGCGACGGAAGCGAATCAATCAAAACCAACTTTAGCTGGAAAATAACTTTATTAAAGAACCGCTATAAAGCCAAAACAATCTTACGTTAAATTATACATTTATCTCTGTAAAGCTGCTTTGAGACAATCTACATTGTTAAAAGCGCTATATAAATGAAGATGACTTGACTTGACTTGAGAACTACATTTCCGGGGATGGTGTGGGACTGTACAATGATGCAGACACAGCTGTTTCCTACTCGACTAGAGACTATTTTGACTACAGTCAACAGCATCAGACTAGGCCAGGCATCACTGTCAAACACTTTCAGAGAGTGCTGGGGCCAAAGTAATACCTTTTGGCCTGCTGTACATGAGACCCCTACAGTGATGTCTCAGGACCAGGGGGTTTCCTCCCGCATGATCAAAGTAACGCGCCGGTACCTTCGTTCTTTGGCTATGTGGAAGAAACCCTGGATCTTGTCCCAGCGCCCTGTGCTGGGAGCGTTCATGGAGGGATGCTTCACTAGAGGTCTATGCAGGGACCATCATCTTTCATGGCAATTGCTGGCTGTGTTTCTGGTTCTGAGACATTTCCTCCCAGACCTCAGAGGCCATTATGTTCTAGTTTGAACAGACAATAAGTTGGATGTCTCTTATATAAATTGGCTGGGGGCCTGAGGTTGCACCCTCTGTGCAGACTGGTGCATCAGGCTATCCTGTGATATCCTAAAATGTGGGGGCAGACATCCTGTCGAGGCAGGGGCCGAGGCCCAGGGAATGGAGACTCCATCCCGAGTGGAAGTAGATCAGATCGCCTATCACAAAGACACACACTGTCTGTTTTTTTTCTTCTCACACATCCAGCTTCTCTGCGACTGGATCCCATGGTACAGAGGTGGCTGAGGCGGCGTCTGTATGCATTTCTAGACAGGGTCCTTCGGCACGGGTCACTCTAATTCTGGTAGCCCCATACTGGCCAACCTGAGTTTGGTTCTCAGACATCATAGTGTTTCTAGCAAGCCCTGCATGGCATATTTTAATCAGGGGGACCTTCTTTCTCAAGCTGAGCTTAATACACCACCCTTGGCTAAGCTCTGGAAGCTAAGTCTGGCCCCTGAGGGGGAGCAAATCGTTAGTACTGGTCTATCAACCAAGGTTGTTAAGACCACTTAAACTCTAGAGCTCCCTCCATGAGGAAACTATAACTAAAGTGAAATGTGTTCACTTTATGGTGCAGAGAACGCCAGCTGGACCCAGTTAACTGCCCAATGGCTTCAATTCTGGAGTTCCTCCAAAGTCATTTCTCTGATGGGCTTTCTCTGTCCTCACTTAACCCTCTGAGGTCTGAGCTGTTTTCTGGGCCCTGGAGGTGTTCTGACATGCTCTGACATTTCTGGTTATTTCTGTTACTTGTGACATTTTCATGGCTAAAGTCTAATTACACTGTATTCAGCACAAACTCTGCTACAATAATATATCAGCAGCATGTATGTAAAAGTTTGTAGTTTTGAGATAATGACATTTATGCGTGGTTTGTGAAAATACAAAAAAAAAAAGTTTGTTGTGCCTTGTAGGCATAAGGTATATGCGCAGTGCCAGATAAAATAATAATAACAATAAATAACCTATAGCAGTATAAATCTTCCAAAATATTTCAGTAACAACTAAGCTAGAGAAATATATATTGATTATCATGTTACTTCAAATGTTTCCATCCGTTATGATGATATGAAATGAGATAATAATAAAAACATGAAGCCGTTTGGTGCGTTTTGCTTTCATCCAAAATATGATGTGTACATTCAAACGCGATCGCGCAGGAAAATATGATACATTCAAACTCGATCGCTATCAAAAATATGATACATTCAAACGCGATCGCGCTCAAATACAAAACATTATGGTTACCATATACATATCTACGTTTGAGCAGATATCCACAAACACAGTAACAGTAAACACGGGTCTAAATATTATAATATTCCCCATATATCTAACAACAGTTCAACTGCAACGTGACATTTATGCAACAATAACAAACTAATATGTAAGAATTTCTTACCTTACACCTTTCTTGTCTTCAAATCGCGTTCTTTTTCTTCTGAGGTAGCCTAAATCCAATGTAAGCTCAGGCACATCTTTCAAACTCGACGAAAAGTGAAGTGAAGTGTTTTGTTGTTGAGGTAATGAGCGAGACGCGGTCCATGTGGAGATTTGCATGTGAATATCTTTTGCGCGAGTGGGCGTGGCCAAATTAACTGTAATGAGGAAGCGTTTGAGAAGCTGGACATCTTGTTGGTTTTATACAAATTACTTAAACAGAGAATATTTGTTTTCGTTTTGAATCCGATCATTTAAAAGTACACACTTTAGTGTTTATAAAGGTATATGGCTCATAAATGTGTGACAAGTATTCGCTGAGTTTTGTTTCAGTTTATAGACGTGCTCAAGAAAAAAAAGTTCACCGCGACGGAGAGGCAGAACGCACACCCTGTTTATTTTCTTTATTTTACAAAAGCACAATGTTTTGATTTGATTGTAAGTGGACACATACAAAAGTAAAAATATCACAGATTCTTTTTTTATATTTCTTTTTTCTGTATGACCATAAATGACGGAGTAATTTAAGTTTAAAGTGCTACAATGTGGAGAAAATCCAGCAAAACGCGCCGGCGCGTTTGTCGACCTCAGAGGGTTAAAGTCTATGTGGCAGCCATAGCTGCCTTCCACACACCTTTAAGCATGGTACTATGGGGAAAAACCAACTAATCGTTCGTTTCCTTCGTGGTGCTCGGAGGATGAGTGCTGGCTTCCAATCCAGGGTTACTGTTTGGGACATAGCTGTGGTTATTGAAGGGTTATCACTGACACCCTTCTAACCCATTGACAAGGTGTCAGAGAAGTTTCTCTCTTTCAAAGTGGCCTTCCTGCTTGTTATTATGTCCCTCAAGAGAACTGTAGACGCTATCTGTTGTCCCCCATTGCCTCAAGTTCGCTCCTGGAAGAGTAAAGCCCATTCTCCACCCTGGGCCACGCTACGTGCCAAAGGTTCCATCTAATGTGGCACAGTCTGTTATTCTGCAGGCTTTTCCTCCACCACATGTGTCAGCTGATCAGGAAAAGCTACATCTATTATGCCCTGTCCGGACCTTGGAGGCGTACGTATGTAGATCCTTGGGCTGGAGGAAGTTGGACCAGCTACTTATGTGTTTTGGGTCACTTAAGAAGGGTTCCCCTGCCTCTAAGCAAATATTAGCAGGTGGATTGTGGAGGCTATTTCTTCAGCATATGTGCAGACGCACAGTCTGCCTTTGCCTCTCTTGATTAGAGCTGAGTAGAGGCTGAAACCAAAAGTTTATATTTGGAATAATGAAGGCTGTGGATGGATTATATGCTTATAAATATATTAATGTCTAAAGTGTCATTGCACTGTATTTAGCACAAACTGGGCTACAATAATATGTGAGTAACAATGTTTATGCATGGTTATTGAAAAAAACCTACAAAAATGTAAGTCACTGAAATAAAGCCATACAACACATACTAAACTGGATCTTGTATTCTTAATTTTTTTCTTCAAAATGATGTAAATATCATACTGCCCACTCATTCACATAAAACAAATTATTGATTTAAATTTTGTAAGACACTTTTTGTTTAGAAGCCCACATGCGAGGAGGCGTGAATGATCATGAATATTGATGTGATTCACACCTGAGGAGACAGTGATACTTCCCAAATCAGCCGATCAGTGAGGAATGTGACTGAGAGGGAACTACAAGAAATAATGTGAAGACAAAATATAATTCTCAAATCTGTAAAAAAAAAAATGAAAAAGAAAATGCAGATATGTGTCAGTAAATTAGATTATATGTCAGTAATGTTAAGCAAACAAAAAGATGTTAAATAAATGTATAAATGTTTAATAAAATTACTGTAGTCAAGTCAAGTCACCTTTATTTATATAGTGCTTTTTTACAATACAGATTGTATCAAAGCAGCTTCACAGTGATAACATGAAAATAAACAAATTTGTTTCTAGAAGAAAATTGCGTCATTGTCCACCTTATGTAAGGCAGATCAATAATATTGTTGAAAATAAAGTGTTCCCAACTAAGCAAGCCAAAAGCCAAGGCAACAGTGACAGGAAACAAAACTCCATCAGTAACAGAATGGATAGCATTCGAACTGTGAGGACGAAAATGGTGAGTGTCTTTGCCACGAGGTTTGCGCCTGAACTAGAGGCAGACACGCTCTCACTTTACCTGCGAAACAAACTTGGACGCGAAGTTACATGCTCAAAGATAGACTCAACACAGAGTAGATATAGCTCGTTCAAAGTTGCTGCAGAGTGTGATGATGTTAAAGACATGTATGACCCGGCTTTGTGGCCAGAGGGCGCATTTGTGCGACACTACTATGAAGTGCGTAAACCCAAGGCAACAGCGGTTTTTGGGGACGCAGAGTCGAATGCGCCCCTGATGTAAATATCTATGAGGGTCATATCATTTAACACTCGGGGCCTGCAGCTAGGTCAAAATGCAGCGGATAAAGCCCGACGATTGGTTGTTGATCAACTGTTTGAGAACACTGATATTATATGTATACAGGAAACTTTTCTCTCGAAGCAAGACTTGGACAGGCTTAACTCTGTTAATATTGACTAACACGGGGCAGGGGAGTCTACAACAGACTTGAGTTTGGGGATAGTGCGTGGTAGAATACCCGGAGGTGTGGCCATAATGTGGCAAAAGAAATATGACTCAGTTATTAGTGTGATCAGACTGAATGTCGATTGGTGCATAGGTGTAAAAGTTACCTGGGACAATAATGTTTTTATTATTTTGAATGTTTACACACCATTTGAATGTCATGATAATGAAGCTGTATATTTACAAAGACTTGCCTTTATTGGTTCTTTTATAGAAGAAAGTGAATGTACTTGTATTTATGTAATGGGTGATTTTAATGCCGACATTTCTGATGTGAAGTCCATATTTGGTCAGCATTTAATTCAGTTTTGTGAAGACAATAAGCTAAACTTGTCAAGTAAGGTTTTCTTGCCAAGTGATAGCTATACATATGTCAGTGAAGCCTGGAATACAACTTCATGGCTTGATCACTGCATAAGTACTGCAGATGCTCAGGAGGGTATAGTGGACTTAGAGATCTTGTATGGGATGGCAACTGCGAATCACATGCCTGTCTCTGTTACACTAAATGTGGAGAGTCTACCTGCTTTAACCCTTCATGATACCCACACTAGTGATGGGAAAGTAGGGTGGGTAAAGCTCACAGAGTGTGATTTACAGCACTATTATTATCTGACAAAGAGGAACCTTGGGAATATCCCCATTCCATACAATGCTCTAATGTGTGGAAATATTAATTGTGATAATCTGAATCATAGTGAGGATGTGTGTAAGATGTATGATCTAGTTGTGGCTGGATTAAAAGACTCAGGTACACCATTTTGTAAAATAAATTTTAAACAACAAAAGGCCCGGCCTGGATGGAATGAGCATGTAAGGAAACACCACCAGCAGGCCAAAGTGGCCTTTACAAATTGGGTTGTTGCGGGTAAACCAAGGACCGGACCTGTATTTGAGCATAAAAAACAGATGGATAAGCAATTTAAATGTGCTGTACGGTACATAAAAAGGATGGAGCATAATCTGAGGGCTGACTCTTTAGTGCGAAAACTGTTGCAAAATAATGTGCAAGACTTTTGGAAAGAAGTTCAGGTTATGAATGCTGCCAAAGTTCCTCTGCCCTCTAGTGTTGAAGGAGTTACAGGGCCTGATAATGTTGTGGAGCTGTGGAGAAAGCATTACAGTGATTTTTATTTAATTGTGTAAAAAGTAAAAACTTCAGTATTGGTGATGTCTCCCCCGACAATGTGAGTGTCACTACTGAGGAGGTAACTAAAGCCATCAGGAAACTATCAATGGGTAAATCTTGTGGCTTGGAAATTGTGGTATTACTTGCTTTATGTTTTACTGCAATGTTAACGCATGGTATATTGCCCGGCACTATGCTGTCTGTTGTACTAGGATAAAACAGGGAAAATCTCCAGTATTGACAATTACAGGCCAATTGCATTGGCTTGTGTCATATCAAAGGTTTTTGAAATTGTACTCCAGGATAGAATTCAGAAATATGTTGTCACCACTGATGAGCAGTTTGGTTTTAAAAGTCAACATGGAACTGATATGTGCATCTATGCCATGAAAGAGGCTGTGAGGAAGTACAGAGGGCAGAACTCCACTGTGTTTCTGTGCTTCTTGGATGCCTCCAAAGCGTTTGACCGCATCAACCATGGCAAACTGTTTGAAAAACTGCAACAGCGAGGGGTTCCTCCCTACCTAATCCGGATCCTAGGTTTTTGGTACACACATCAAACAATGCAGGTTAGATGGGGTAGTGCGACATCAAGTCCTTTTTCTGTGACTAATGGGGTGAGGCAGGGTGGGATCCTGTCACCCATGCTTTTTAACCTTTACATGGACGATCTCTCCCGAACATTGAAAAACTGTAAGACCATGATAGGGGAATGCTGCATTATAGGGGAAAGACTATTAAACCATCTACTTTATGCTGATGACCTGGGCCCGGTTTCCCGATAACGGTCACTCTTAGCCTGCTAAGAAGACTCGAAAGATATATCTTACCAAAGTAGTTTATGTTTTTAAGTGTGTTCCCCGAAGTGTCTCTTGGAAGCTTCTTAAATCGCTGCCGCTTAAGTTCAACTTAACAAAGGCGCTGTCCCAAGTGAAGGTGCTGAATTAGTTGGCATCGATTGCTCAGGAATCTATTTTACACTTCACACGGTGCATTACAGCGTTAAGAAAGACAACACGTTCTATCCAAATGAAACATTCCTCAAATTATTCCAGTAACTTTTATTTTAACATAGTGTAAGTTATCAGTAAAATATAGCCCATTAATTAAATGGTTAAATTGTCAGTAATATGTTCACACAATATGTTGTGACGGGTAGACGAACCGGGTATCCCTCGCTAATCATCCACCCTCCTTATCCCGTTGTGCCACTTGTGCAGCTTCTTTACATGGGTTTAACGACTTCTAAAAATTATGTAATTATGCTCTATCTATGAGATACCTTATTTATCCAGAAGGAAATTAAACAGTGTCATTCTAAGTGCACATTCAGATATAAAGTCTCATTTGAAGAGGCTGCGTAAAGACATTAGTTTGTAATGTACATTATCTGTGTGTTTGACGTAAAGCTATGCATGAGGCAAAGCAGTGGAAAGGGAATCCTCTGACAACCATGTGACCTGCGTTCAATGCCCTATAAATGAATGAAGATGAATCAGCTATGAGACGTGGTCATTTGGGCATATGTCAATTTTTGATGCAGAAATTCTAACGTGTACGCTCCTTTGTCAACATTAACCCTTAAAGAGTTTCTGTATCTTGGGGGATACAGTCATTTAACAGGCTGTGGGGGGAAGGGCCATGGGGGGAGGGGCATTATGTGGTTGCAGTTGATGAGAAACACTGATGGGGTGATGGGTTATGTAATCAGGTCATGTGACTTTATGCCAACATTCCAAATATTTGTATCAAAATCCAAAATGGCAGCATACGTGGACAAAGACACTGGCTATGAGGGAAGTGTTTTTATATTTTTCACGATTATGATATTTTAGAGTGATTTTGTTTTAGAAAATAGTTTTTTAAGGATAGTTTTACATGTTCTTGTGGATATTTTTTAAATAATCTTCTCACAACTTTGATTATCAGGCATTGAATGCCTGTATCCTGGGGGATACATTGCCCATATAAGGGTATTTAACAGGGCTGATCACTCACAGATATTCTTATGTTTTGAGGCCTGTTCTCTACAGATATTGAATATGATAAAGGTTTTTCTTTAACTTGTAGTGTAGTGTAGTGTAGTGTAGTATAGTGTAATGTAGTGTGGTGTAATGTGGTGTAGTGTAGTGTAATGTAGTGTGGTGTAGTGTAATGTGGTGTAGTGTAGTGTAATGTAGTGTGGTGTAATGTGGTGTAGTGTAGTGTAATGTAGTGTAGTGTAGTGTAGTGTAGTGTAATGTAGTGTGGTGTAATGTGGTGTAGTGTAGTGTAATGTAGTGTAGTGTAGTGTAGTGTAGTGTAATGTAGTGTGGTGTAATGTGGTGTAGTGTAGTGTAGTGTAGTGTGGTGTAGTGTAGTGTAGTGTAATGTGGTGTAGTGTAGTGTAGTGTAGTGTAGTGTAGTGTAATGTAGTGTGGTGTAATGTGGTGTAGTGTAGTGTAGTGTAGTGTAATGTAGTGTGGTGTAATGTGGTGTAGTGTAGTGTAGTGTGGTGTAATGTAGTGTGGTGTAGTGTGGTGTAGTGTAGTGTAGTGTAGTGTAATGTAGTGTGGTGTAGTGTAGTGTAGTGTGGTGTAATGTAGTGTGGTGTAGTGTAGTGTAGTGTAGTGTGGTGTAGTGTAGTGTAGTGTAGTGTGGTGTAATGTAGTGTAGTGTAGTGTAATGTGGTGTAGTGTAGTGTGGTGTAATGTGGTGTAGTGTAATGTAGTGTAATGTAGTGTAGTGTAGTGTAGTGTAATGTAGTGTAATGTAGTGTAGTGTAGTGTAATGTAGTGTAATGTAGTGTAGTGTAGTGTGTAGTGTAGTGTAGTGTAATGTAGTGTAATGTAGTGTAGTGTAGTGTAATGTAGTGTAATGTAGTGTAGTGTAGTGTAGTGTAATGTGGTGTAGTGTAGTGTAATGTAGTGTAATGTAGTGTAGTGTAATGTAGTGTAATGTAGTGTAGTGTAGTGTGTAGTGTAGTGTAGTGTAATGTAGTGTAATGTAGTGTAGTGTAGTGTAATGTAGTGTAATGTAGTGTAGTGTAGTGTAGTGTAATGTGGTGTAGTGTAGTGTAATGTAGTGTAATGTAGTGTAGTGTAGTGTAATGTAGTGTAATGTAGTGTAGTGTAGTGTGTAGTGTAGTGTAGTGTAATGTAGTGTAATGTAGTGTAGTGTAGTGTAATGTAGTGTAATGTAGTGTGGTGTAGTGTGGTGTAGTGTGGTGTAATGTAGTGTGGTGTAGTGTAGTGTAGTGTAGTGTAGTGTGGTGTAGTGTAGTGTAGTGTGGTGTAATGTAGTGTAGTGTAGTGTAATGTGGTGTAGTGTAGTGTGGTGTAATGTGGTGTAGTGTAATGTAGTGTAATGTAGTGTAGTGTAGTGTAATGTAGTGTAATGTAGTGTAGTGTAGTGTGTAGTGTAGTGTAGTGTAATGTAGTGTAATGTAGTGTAGTGTAGTGTAATGTAGTGTAATGTAGTGTAGTGTAGTGTAGTGTAATGTGGTGTAGTGTAGTGTAATGTAGTGTAATGTAGTGTAGTGTAGTGTAATGTAGTGTAATGTAGTGTAGTGTAGTGTGTAGTGTAGTGTAGTGTAATGTAGTGTAATGTAGTGTAGTGTAGTGTAATGTAGTGTAATGTAGTGTAGTGTAGTGTAGTGTAGTGTAATGTAGTGTAGTGTAGTGTAATGTAGTGTAGTGTAATGTAGTGTGGTGTAATGTGGTGTAGTGTAATGTAGTGTAGTGTAGTGTAGTGTAGTGTAGTGTAATGTGGTGTAGTGTAGTGTAGTGTGGTGTAATGTGGTGTAGTGTAATGTAGTGTGGTGTAATGTGGTGTAGTGTAGTGTAGTGTAGTGTGGTGTAGTGTAGTGTAATGTGGTGTAATGTAGTGTAATGTAGTGTAATGTGGTGTAGTGTAATGTGGTGTAGTGTAGTGTAGTGTAGTGTAGTGTAATTTGGTGTAGTGTAGTGTAGTGTAGTGTAATGTAGTGTAATGTAGTGTAGTGTAGTGTTATAGTGTAGTAGTGTAGCAATTAGAGGCAAATTGTTTGCCAGATTATAATTATCAAAAGTGAATGCCAATTATAGATTGACAATCATTAATGCTTTAATGACATTAGAAAATAGCCAAGGCTAATTAGCACCATTTTAGTTCTAATAACAAATAAAGTCAACTTCATAAATAGTCCTGTATCCATTGCGGACATTTTTTTTATTAGTATATATATCATTATATATAGCATAAAATCATTGTTGAGCCACAACATTGTCAACATACCATAGTTTGACTTGCAAACAACGCTAAGAGAGAGCTTACGAATGGTCTGGGCCAACCTTACGAAAGTGTGACTTACAGAAGATATACTTAGCGTACGAACATGTCGGGAACCGTGCATTAAGGTTAAGAGAGAACTTAAGTACTAGGTTAAGAACTACTTAGAGATAAGAACGCTTTGGGAAACCGGGCCCTGGTCATTATGTCACCCTGCTCTGCAGGCCTCCAGCAATTGCTTGATGTGTGTACTGAATATGGTGAACGATATGACATCAAGTTTAACCCGAAAAAGACCGTTGTGATGATTGTGAGGACTAGAGAGCAGCGTAAGGCTGTATTTCCCATGTTTCACTTGTCAGGAGGGGAACTGGCAGTTGTGGAAAAAGTGAAGTACCTCGGTCACATTATAAGGAGTGACCTCTCTGATAATGATGACATCCAGAGGCAGTACTGTAAATTGTATGCACAAGCTAATATGCTGGCACGGAAATTTGGAATGTGTACAGAAAATGTAAAAATAGTCTTGTTTAAAGCCTACTGCACACCTCTCTACACTGCCCACCTGTGGTGTTGCTACACAAAAGCTTCATTTCACAAGTTACAAGTAGCATACAATGATGCTCTTAGGATTCTTTTGAAAGTCCCTCGCTGGACCAGTGCCAGCCAGTTGTTTGTGCAGAATGATGTGACACAACTAAATGCTGTAATAAGAAATGTTGTTTATACATTTATGATGAGACTCATGGACTCGCAAAATGAAATTATAATTGTTTTTATATGGCCTGACCAGAGCAGTACTAGGTACAGCTTGCTGCTTTGGAGGCATTGGAGAAATTGCTTATATGGATTATAGTAATCCTCTGTTCTTATTTGTTTGTCTGTCTCTTTTACATGTTTTCTTATGGACCTTTTTTGAGTCTGAAATAAAGAAATATAATGGAGAAAAAAACCTTGGGAGAACCCAGGCTCAGTCGCTCAGTTCTCCTCTGGCCAACGAACGAACAGTGTATGATTATGATTCAGGCAGCGTTACAGGTCAGAGGTCAGATTGGATCAGAACATTCAGAATATTATCCAGTTCCCTCTGGTTGGAGGTCGGAGTCACGCCGGTATGGAGATGAGTTTGTTGAGGATCAGAGCCAGTGGCTGTGGTGTGGATGAGGCCTTCACAGGGCTGAGGAGGCTGGCACTTCAGGGATGCGTCGTGGACGTGTGCAGGCGCTGGTCCACCATCTGATCTGGACACGGCCTGGATTCGGCTGACTTCAGTAAACCTTGGAATAAACAGAAAGACTAACATTAGCGTAGATGCCATTCTTCTTATGATGTAACGAGTACATCCGGTGTTATAGGAAGTGTCCCCGGTTCCGGCTGACCTAATCTATGCAGCCTAATTATCATTTAACTGATTTGAATAATAGAAATGTAATGTTCTATATGAATGCCAGGTAAAAGAGATGTGTTTTTAGTCTAGATTTAAACTAAGTATGCAGAGTATACAGGAAGAGTATGTCTGCTTCCCGGACAATGTTAGGAAGCCTGTTCCAAAGTTTAGGTGCTAAATAGGAAATCTACTATTTCTACATTAGGATCTAATATTCTAGGTATTATCAACTGGCCAGAATTTTGAGATCGCAATAGACGTGAAGGACTATAATGTGTTAAGAGCTCGCTCAAGCACTGCGGAGCTAAACCATTTAGTGTTTTGTTTAGCAGATTTAGCAGATTAACAGGCTAGCAGAAGGCTAGTGCATTTTATAAGCATTAGTGATTTAGTTTAAAGCTAGCGAAGTCAGATTAATGTGACAAACAAAATTTGATAATATCAGATATCTGGTTGATGAGTACGATATGTTTAGCAATATAAACAACAAGGAATGATAGTAAATAGAGATTCAAAACGGAAAACTATATGGAGCTTACAGACCCAAACCACAGGGGCAGCAAGACAGCGAGGTAAACCACTAGTTAACATGAATAACACTGTACCTGAAAAATGTATTTTATTTAATTTGTATCTGTCACGATACACACACGAAAAAAGGTAGACCCAATTGCAGTATTTTATTGGGTAATCCGTATTCGTAATCCAGTCCAGGCAAGGGTCAAAATCCATACAGGCAATCCAAAACCAAGAACAAACCAAGAACAAACCAAGAACAAACCAAGAACAAACCAAGAACAAACCAAGAACAAACCAAGAACAAACCTCAGGAAGTGGTGTGACATTAAACAAGGACTCCATAACAAACACTGAAATAGCAAGGGTATAAATACACAGAAACTAACAAGGTGACGGGAAACAGCTGTGTGCAATGATCAATGAATGGACAAAACAGGATGATGGGAAATGTAGTCAAATGAGTGAATGACACCGTGGAGGAAGAGGACCTCTAGTGTTTACCCGGGGAACATAAACCAGACACTGTTACAGTATCACTATCGTGTTTATGCTATTGTTTGTAATTTACTTCTTTGTTCTTTTTTACATACATTTTTAACTATATGATATATATCGTTATCATGAAATAAAATTTGTCATATCATGAAATACGTTTTTGGTCATATTGCCCACTCCTAGTGGATACTGCTTAAGTGGGCAACACAAATTTTCTGTAAATTTGTTGTCAAGCGAAGCTGTGATAGATACTTTTATGTGTGCAAACACATTTTTGCAATTTGCAAGCAATAGCTTTATTGATGAGACTATTTTACAGTAAACACTTATTATACATATTACATTTATAACATATATATCCTATTTATTTTATATTATACTATACTGAAGAGCATATAAGGGTTAATCTCTAAAATAATTCAGCCGAGAGATCAGCCCAGTGCCTGCTCTTGTCCCAGAGCTCCGCTCATTGCCCGCTCGAGCCCTTGAGTTCACCCCAGCCCATGAGCCCGTTCCAGAGTCGTCCCCAGCCCAGAAATCTCCCAAGAATTTTTTTTGGGGGGGCTATATGTCCCTGGCCATCTACAAAGCCTGCTCCACCCTTGCGACCTGCTCTACCTCAGTCTCCAGGTAGAGACCTGCCTGGGACGGACTTTTCAGTCCCGCTCCCACCCGCAAAAATATATGTTACCTTCTCCCGCTCCCACTCGCAACATGGTGAAAACATGATTTCTCAGGTCCATCAGCTAGACCAGCATTAAGCAGCATGGATTAGCATGGGAATTGTACGCTTGTTGAGATGGTCTTTTTATCAGAGTTGTTATAGATTATAGAGATATTTATATTTGGATAGAATTCTTGAGTCATTTGAAAGGTCATTGGACACCACTGTTTTTATGATACATAGAAACTTATAATTGACAAATAAGAATATATTTTTTCCTTAATTACTGAATATGTATTTGTATGTTTGTGTGTGTTTAATTTATTAATTCATTTATTTATTTTATTTATTTATGTTTTTTTTTAGAAAGTGATCTAAGGATTTTGCTCCTGGGTAAAACTGGAGTAGGAAAAAGTTCAACAGGAAACACCATCCTGGGCAGGAATGCATTTAAAGAGAACAGTGAAATGTGTGAGAAACAGGAAAGAGTTTTGGATGGGAAGACCGTTGCTGTAATCGACACTCCAGGACTGTTCAATACGTCTATCACAAAAGAGCAAGTGAAGGCTGAAATAGAGAGGTGTGTAGAGATGTCTGCTCCTGGTCCTCATGTGTTCCTGCTGGTGATCAAACTGGGAGTGAGATTCACACAAGAGGAGAAGAACTCAGTGCAATGGATTGAGGAGAACTTCGGAAAAGAGGCTTTGCTTCGAACCATCATTCTGTTTACTCACACTGATCTGCTGAAGGGTAAATCTTTGGAGGCGTACATCAGGGAAAGCCACAATTTACCAAACATAGTTGAAAGTTGTGGTGGCAGATATCACTCATTCAACAATGAAGATAGAGACAATCAACAGCAGGTTACAGAACTGCTGCAAAAGATGAATGCATTGAGGAGGCAGCATGGAATGAGGCATTACACACCTGAGATGTTTCACACAACTCAAACAGGAATGACAGGGAAGGACAGAATGAACCAGCCAAAGTTTCCATATACTATATATGTTTTGAGCGTTATCATATTGATAGGAGTTATTTTTCTAGGACGACAGCAGTGGAACAACAGGCTTCAAAAGGAGGAACAGAAACTGAAAAATGAGCTCCAACACATAGAAGAGGAGGTGAAGCAACTGAAAATGGAGCTCCTGGAGAATGAGGAGAGAGAGAAGCTTCTAAAAACAGACCTCCAAAAGAAGGGAGAGGAGGAGCAGCAACTGAAAAATGAGCTCCAACAGAAGAAACAGGAGGAGGAGCAGCTGAAAAATGAGCTCCTACTGAAAGAAAGGGAAAAACAACTGAAAAATGAGCTCCAAATGAATGAGCAGAGAGAGCAGCGTCTAAACGCAGAAATCCTACAGAAGGAAGAGGAGGAGCAGCAACTGAAAAGGGAACTGCAAGAGGAGGAACAAGAGGAGAATCAGCTGAGGAATGAGCTTCTAATGAAAGAAAAGGAACTGCAACAGAAAAATGAGCTCTTACAAAAGGCAGAGAATGAGCAGGACCTGAACAATGAGCTCCAACAGAAGGAGCAGGAGGTTTGGCAGCTACAAAAGGAGCTCCTAAAGAAAGAACAGAAGAAGCATCAGCTAAAAGAGGAGCTCCTACAGAAAGAACAGGAGAAGATTCAGCTAAAAGAGGAGCTCCTACAGAAAGAACAGAAGAAGATTCAGCTAAAAGAGGAGCTCCTACAGAAAGAACAGGAGAAGCATCAGCTAAAAGAGGAGCTCCTACAGAAAGAACAGGAGAAGATTCAGCTAAAAGAGGAGCTCCTACAGAAAGAACAGAAGAAGATTCAGCTAAAAGAGGAGCTCCTACAGAAAGAACAGAAGAAGCATCAGCTAAAAGAGGAGCTCCTACAGAATGAACAGGAGAAGCATCAGCTAAAAGAGGAGCTCCTACAGAAAGAACAGAAGAAGATTCAGCTAAAAAAGGAGCTCCTACAGAATGAACAGGAGAAGCATCAGCTAAAAGAGGAGCTCTTACAGAATGAGCAGGAGAAGCATCAGCTAATACAGGAGCTCTTACAGAATGAGCAGGAGAAGCATCAGCTAAAAGAGAAGCTCTTACAGAATGAGCAGGAGAAGCATCAGCTAATACAGGAGCTCTTACAGAATGAGCAGGAGAAGCATCAGCTAAAAGAGGAGCTCTTACAGAATGAGCAGGAGAAGCATCAGCTAAAAGAGGAGCTCTTACAGAATGAGCAGGAGAAGCATCAGCTAATACAGGAGCTCTTACAGAATGAGCAGGAGAAGCATCAGCTAAAAGAGAAGCTCTTACAGAATGAGCAGGAGAAGCATCAGCTAATACAGGAGCTCTTACAGAATGAACAGGAGAAGCATCAGCTAAAAGAGAAGCTCTTACAGAATGAGCAGGAGAAGCATCAGCTAATACAGGAGCTCTTACAGAATGAGCAGGAGAAGCATCAGCTAAAAGAGGAGCTCTTACAGAATGAGCAGGAGAAGCATCAGCTAAAAGAGAAGCTCTTACAGAATGAGCAGGAGAAGCATCAGCTAAAAGAGGAGCTCTTACAGAATGAGCAGGAGAAGCATCAGCTAAAAGAGAAGCTCTTACAGAATGAGCAGGAGAAGCATCAGCTAAAAGAGGAGCTCTTACAGAATGAGCAGGAGAAGCATCAGCTAAAAGAGAAGCTCTTACAGAATGAGCAGGAGAAGCATCAGCTAATACAGGAGCTCTTACAGAATGAACAGGAGAAGCATCAGCTAAAAGAGAAGCTCTTACAGAATGAGCAGGAGAAGCATCAGCTAATACAGGAGCTCTTACAGAATGAGCAGGAGAAGCATCAGCTAAAAGAGGAGCTCTTACAGAATGAGCAGGAGAAGCATCAGCTAAAAGAGAAGCTCTTACAGAATGAGCAGGAGAAGCATCAGCTAAAAGAGGAGCTCTTACAGAATGAGCAGGAGAAGCATCAGCTAAAAGAGAAGCTCTTACAGAATGAGCAGGAGAAGCATCAGCTAATACAGGAGCTCTTACAGAATGAACAGGAGAAGCATCAGCTAAAAGAGGAGCTCTTACAGAATGAGCAGGAGAAGCATCAGCTAAAAGAGAAGCTCTTACAGAATGAACAGGAGAAGCATCAGCTAAAAGAGGAGCTCTTACAGAATGAGCAGGAGAAGCATCAGCTAAAAGAGAAGCTCTTACAGAATGAGCAGGAGAAGCATCAGCTAATACAGGAGCTCTTACAGAATGAGCAGGAGAAGCATCAGCTAAAAGAGAAGCTCTTACAGAATGAGCAGGAGAAGCATCAGCTAAAAGAGAAGCTCTTACAGAATGAGCAGGAGAAGCATCAGCTAATACAGGAGCTCTTACAGAATGAACAGGAGAAGCAGAAGCTGAAAAGGGATCGCCAACAGAATGAGCAAAAGAATCAGCAGCTGAAAAACGATCTCCGACAGAAGGAAAGTGAAAAGCAGCAGCTGGATAAGAAGCTCCTACAGTACAATCAGAGAGTAGCTGCAGGAGCATCAGGAGGAACAACTAAAGCATGAGTTGCAAAAGTAACAGGAGGAACAGCAGCAGCAACAGGGAGATCTACAGAAGATCTACAGAAGCATTAGCAGCAGCAGGACTGTTAATATCAGCACTGAAATATATGATGGTAACTTATAAGGTTTTTGCATTGTGAAATGACACACTTCTCTGTATATACTAAATATATTGTAGTTTAGGAAAGTAATTTTTCTGGAATTATTATAGTTTTAAACTAGATATTTTACCTAGTTTACATAGCAGCAAAATTACGAGGTTGTGCTTTTTAAACACAGCTAGTGTTATTCAGAATCATCTAAATTGAAACTGTCTTACATTTTCACAGTAGATATTAAAATGTACAGCATTATTATAAAATATAGATTATATAAATGAAAAATAAAAACACAATGTAGTGTATTATGAATGCTATTTTTAAAAAAGATTGTTTCTTTTTCATGCACATTAAAGTCATTACAAATATTGTTTTTGTATTTTTAAGTGACATTTTGTAAAGCAAGTCTGGCCTTACAGGTAAAGCCCGGACACACCAAGCTGCCGGTCGGCTGTCAGGCAATGTGGGGCTGTTTTTGAGTGTTTGATTGTGTTCCTCATCGTTGGCCTGCTGTTTTTTGGGCGATTCTACATGTCGAACTGGTGGTGGAGCTCGTTCATAAGAGAGATCATTATGATTGGCTGTTCAGCTTTAGCGAATCAGCACACAAGGAAAAAACTGAACTGACGAAAGCAAACAAACAATGGAGTAAAGAGGGAACGCTCAAACACTGATCATTCTTGTCATTTAATCTCATTTGGTCAGTGGATTCTTTTAATAGTAACCAAGGGTTGACAATGCCAGTGACAACTTAGACATAATGGAAAAGGCACACAAATCTGTCTGTTATGAGACTGGTACAAAAACAAATACCGCTTGCTTCGGTGTGTTGTGGATGGATATATCATTCATGTGTTGATTTTAACAAAGACAAAGAACTCTTGATTTCACGGTAAAACACAACGAAAGTGTGTCACTCTTTTACTTTTGTTTTCAACAACAAAATATATCTCTTCATAAACAAACAATCACACCTTGCCTAGTGCACCTCCTGGTGGTCGTTATATAAAACACAAATGAACCTACATAAGATATTGCTTAACCCTCTGAGGTCGACAAACGCGCCGGCGCGTTTTGCTGCATTTTCTCCACATTGTAGCACTATAAACTTAAATTTCTCCGTCATTTATGGTCATACAGAAAAAAGAAATATAAAAAAAGAATCTGTGGTATTTCTACTTTTGTATGTGTCCACTTCCAATCAAATCAAAACATTGTGCTTTTGTAAAATAAAGAAAATAAACAGGGTGTGCGTTCTGCCTCTCCGTCGCGGTGAACTTTTTTTTCTTGAGCACGTCTATAAACTGAAACAAAACTCAGCGAATACTTGTCACACATTTATGAGCCATACACCTTTATAAACATTTAAGTGTGTACTTTTAAATGATCGGATTCAAAACGAAAACAAATATTCTCTGTTTAAGTAATTTGTATAAAACCAACAAGATGTCCAGCTTCTCAAACGCTTCCTAATTATTTTTAATTTGAACACGCCCACTCGCGCAAAAGAGATTCACATGCAAATCTCCACATGGAACGCGATCGCCCTCATTACCTCAACAACAAAACACTTCACTTCACTTTTCGTCGAGTTTGAAAGAGTGCCTGAGCTTAGATTGGATTTACATCAGAAGAAGAAGAACGATATTTGAAGACAAGAAAGATAAGGTAAGATTACATATTAGTTTGCTATTGTTGCATAAATTTCACAATGCAGTTGAACTGTTGCTATATATATGGTGAATATTATAATATTTAGACCCGTGTTTACTGTTACTGTGTTTGTGGATATCTGCTCAAACGTAGATATGTATATGGTAGGCCTAACCATAATGTTTTATATTTGAGCGCGATCGCGTTTGAATGTATCATATTTTTGATCGCGATCGCGTTTTAATGTATCATATTTTTGAGCGCGATCGCGTTTGAATGTATCATATTTTGGAAAAGCAAAACGCTCCAAACGGCTTCATGTTTTTACTATTATCTCATTTCATATCATCATAACGAATGGAAACATTTGAAGTAACATGATAATCAATATATTTTTCTCTAGCTTAGTTGTTACTGAAATCTTTTTGAAAATATATATAGGCTGCTATATTGTTATTATTTTATGCAGCACTGCGCATAGCCTATACCTACAAGGCACAACAAAACTGGTGTTCATTATATAATATATTGTTGGAAACATTTGTGTGAGTGTGTGTATTCTGTGAATTTTAAAAAGCAATTTTAACAAGAAAAATCTAAAATGTATTCCCAAAATCGTGCAGGCCTTTCTCTTGATATCAGTATGTTCAATTTTTTTTTTTTTTTTTTTTTTTTTTTTTTCAGGGCCCAGATGCCACTGAGTCCTGCTGACTTCAACATTCACAGTACATGTCTCTGTACATGAACATGGTAAAGTGAAAATCAAACACCTTAGAAAATGAAAGGTATGTACAATGTTTTTAGGAATGGCACAAAGGTCTCTTTCTTCAATAAGTGCTTTTTTGTTGTGTATCTTTGGATTATGTTGTGTTGTAAATAAATCCAAACAATTTTAAAAGCCATTCTTTTTTAAATCTCCTCATTCTTTGTGCAAGGGTGGTCAGAATGATGGGCCCTGATAAGCTCCTAATAGGGCCATTAGGGAGGTTCTTTGTCTTTCTCAGGTGTGGAAAGCTTTCATATTAATGAGATGATCCGCCCCTTCGCATATTGCTTTCTAACACAAAACACGTCGTAAATTTTTTAAATCAATATATTGTCTTCTCTGAATGAGCAGTCAGGGTGATTCTCACATAGTTTTAGAGCAAATATTCTAGGCTACGTCATACAATTTTCAAAAGTCTTGTGAAGAAATAATCAGTAGGGGTTTCATGACCTTATTTCAGTGAGAATTTATTTTTGTATTTTCACAAACCACGCATAAATGTCATTATCTCAAAACTACAAACTTTTACATACATGCTGCTGATATATTATTGTAGCAGAGTTTGTGCTGAATACAGTGTAATTAGACTTTAGCCATGAAAATGTCACAAGTAACAGAAATAAGCACAAATGTCAGAGCATGTCAGAACACCTCCAGGGCCCAGAAAACAGCTCAGACCCCAGAGGGTTAATAACTTAACATCTTTAATCAAAAATATACTCAAACTTAAAGGTACTCTACAGATGGTGGACAACCAGAATGCCTATTACCGCCGCGCCAGCCGCCGCGGCGAAATCACCGCGGCAAAAATAAACCAGCCGCATTTCAAAGTCGTTCCCGAAATGACCGCCAGGTGGCGCAAAGGGATACTGTGCAAAACAGCAGCAATTGCCGTATTTTAAAATGTAAGTGGGTTAAATATAAAACCCTAAGCCTAATAGGCATATTTTTCATATATATAAATAGGCCTATTAGGCTACAACAGAATAGAACCAAAGATAGAATCAATTTTAGAACTGAAAAAATATAATCAAAAGTTAAAAATAGAGACGATATTAGGAGCAATGACGCTGAATATTTTTACTATTCTATTGAGGAATTAGATAAACGAAGAGCTCTCGTGAGCGATACAATTGCATAGTAATTTATAGTGATTTCAAAAGCAGTCCTTAAAAAAAAATACATGGAGTAGTGTGGCATAAATTTTGAGAGATTACGCGGAACGCGTTTTAGTTAAGATCCTGGTTCCAATGCCCTTAATGTATATAGGCTAGGCTACTGCTTTAAAAAAATGTCACAGCGGGTTTTGAGATTGTTTTGAATTAAACATTGAAGTTTAAAATGTAGTGTTTTGGCACACCAGGCCGAGTGGCGTTACGCATTGTTCAAAAATCAGGTTTTATTCTGGCATGTTGAATTAGATTTAGATTTAGATTTCGTTAGATTTATTTTTCTCATAACAGCTAAAATAACTTAATATATGCCTTGTCTTAATATGACCGACTTAATATAGGTAATAGGCATATAATAAATTAGCAAAACGTGGCCCCTAAATATTTAATTTTCAATTATTTTAATTATCACAATTAAAGTTTTAATTTTATTAAATTGAACAAGCGCAACAATCAGCATTTAATCAAATATTCTAAAAGATGTATTATTAATAATAATGTTATTTCAACATAATATTTAGTTTTTTTCGACATGATATATGTGCGTGCAACAAGCAAGATGTGTATTTGTAAATCCAGTGATGCGTGCATTGATTTTTATCAATAAACTAGTGTTTTCTGACAGTGTCGACTGCAAAGATGAAGTTGACGATCGCCATATTTGTAGTGAACGCACCTAGAGAGAAATGCACATAAAGACATAATCAGAGAGTAGCCTTTTTCTTTTCGTTTTGAATTATTTCGTTTGAAGACATTTCAAGCTTTGTGTATTTGATGTATTTCTCATGTCTGTGTGAGGCATACGCTGAGTTTCGTTAAATTAGGAGGATGAGATGCGCTCCAGCTGACGTGCAATGCAAGTGACCTCGCGGGCGCCTCCATGATTAGTGTCTGTTATATTTGCTTCTCTTACTTATTAAATCCAGGCAAGGGTTGATGAAAAATTGATTAAAATTAAGATACAATTTATAGAAAACGAAATTCACTTTAAAGAAAGGTTTTCTACTAAACAAAACTTAATGAAGTGGTCAAAATCATGTCTGACCCACTCCATATCCATCTCTCGATATAATGCATCATATCTTACTCCTGCTGTTCACTTTTCATATTCAACATAGATGGAAAAAAATAACATTATAAAATTTTAACAAATATGAATACTAAAGATACTAAATATAAGATACTAAATGAGATTATTTAATGGCTACAACAGTATAGACTCTATTTGTACAAATTGCTGCACATTAATTTAATTAAATGAAACCTTGTAACGAATTCACACTGTAGGGTAGACTGTGTACAGTTGAGACACCTTAAATAACTTGTGCATATGATAACAAGCACAAGTTGTGATTTTTGCTGTGCACTTGTCAGCTGGGAAGGAAATATACCAGACCTCTTGGAACTTTAATTGAATACATAGCGTTGGTAAAGCATACTGAAATTACATCCCTACAAATGTATTAGGCCCTACTGAAAATAAATGTATCGAATTTAAGCAAAGTAGCCTAAATGTTAAGACTGTAAGCCCTTTGCTTTTTAGTAGCCTATAAAGGACTCTTATAGCCGACTTTGTGTTAATTTAATTTGTAGAGGATTTTTTAACTCAAACATTAACACTGAAATAAATGAAACTAAATGATTGTAATTTTTTTGGCACACCACGACGAGTGGCGCTATGCATTGTTCTAAAGCCAGGTTTTATTCTGGCATGTTGAATTAGTGTTCGACAAACGCGGCGGCGCGTTCATTTGAATGAAGAGCGCTTCTCGCTCGTGTGAGCGAACACACACTGGAACGTTAGGCCATGTCGCATCGAGTGAATCGTGGCCGAGTGGTTGAACTTACGTTACGATCATTTAGATAACACGGGTTCGAATCCCGAACTAACTTGGACTACTGATGTTTTTTATATTAGCCTATTAATGCATTCTGTAGTCTATTGTTGATGCAGAGAGATTTGTCTAGTTCTAAAACATAGTTTTTTGCTTATACAGATGGTGCCCAACCAGAATGCCTATTACCGCCGCGCCAGCTGCCGCGGCGAAAATAAACCAGCCGCATTTCAAAGTCGTTCCCGAAATGACCGCCAGGTGGCGCAAAGGGACATTGTGCAAATCAGCAGCAATTGCCGTATTTTAAAATGTAAGTGGGTTAAATATAAAACCCTAAACCTAATAGGCATATTTTTCATATATATAAATAGGCCTATAAGGCTACAACAGAATAGAACTAAAGATAGAATCAATTTTAGAACTGAAAAAATAGAATCAAAAGTTAAAAATAGAGACGATATTAGGAGCTAAATAACTTAATATATGCCTTGTCTAAATATGACCTACTTAATATAGGCAATAGGCATATAATAGCCTATATAATAAATTAGCAAAACTTGGCCACTAAATATTTAATTTTCAATTATTTTAATTATCACAATTAAAGTTTTAATTTTATTAAATTGAACAAGCGCAACAATCAGCATTTAATCAAATATTCTAAAAGATGTATTATTAATAATAATGTTATTTCAACATAATACTTAGTTATATCATAATATCGTTTTGTCGACATAATTTTTTTCTTTTTTTTTTTTTTCTTACGTGGTCAGCATGGGCCGCATCAGCATTTGTGACGGGCCGCATGCGGCCCACGGGCCGCGGGTTGAGAACCACTGGCCTAATGCATCCTATCTTACTCGTGCTGTTCACTTTTCATATTCAACATAGATGGAAAAAAAAATTATTAAATGAAACCTTGTAACGAATTCACACTGTAGGGTAGACTGTGTACAGTTGAGACACCTTAAATAACTTGCGTTCGCAGCAAGCACAAGTTGTGATTTTTGTTGTGCACTTGCATATTAGTGTCAGCTGGGAAGGAAATATACCAGACCTCTTGGAACTTTAATTGAATACATAGCGTTGGTAAAGCATACTGAAATTACATCCCTACAAATTTATTAGGCCCTACTGAAAAAAAATATATCGAATTTAAGCTAAGTAGCCTAAATGTTAAGACTGTAAGCCCTTTGCTTTTTACTTAGCCTATAAAGGACTCTTATAGCCGACTTTGTGTTAATTTAATTTGTAGATTTTTTTAACTCAAACATTAACACTGAAATAAATGAAACTAAATTATTGTAATTTTTTGGCACACCACGACGAGTGGCGCTATGCATTGTTCTAAAGCCAGGTTTTATTCTGGCATGTTGAATTAGTGTTCGACAAACGCGGCGGCACGTTCATTTGAATGAAGAGCGCTTCTCGCTCGTGTGAGCGAACACACACTGGAACATTAGGCCATGTCGCAACGAGTGAATAGTGGCCGAGTGGTTGAACTTACGTTACAATCATTTAGAAGATGACACGGGATCGAATCCCGAACTAACCTGGACTATTGATATTTTTATATTAGCCTATTAATGCATTTTATAGTCTATTGTTGATGCAGAGAGATTTGTCTAGTTCTAAAACATAGTTTTTTGCTTATAGCCTATTTACAAAATAAAATCACCATGCATTTCCATTTTACACTAAGGAACAAATATTATACAATGACTTTACTTCTGTAGCCTATAATAATTCCAATCGTAATTTCAAAAGCAGTTAGCCTATGTTAATATATATATATATATATATATATATATATATATATATATATATATATATATATATATATATATATATATGACGTTTAAACGACAAACAATAAAATCAGAACCAGTATTTGCGTTCATGGTTCCAGTGGCAGTAATGCATCCACGGCTTTTCAAAATGTCACAAAGCGTTTTGAGATTGTTTTGAATGAAATATTGAAGTTTATAATGAAGTGTTTTGGCACACCACGGCGAGTGGCAAACTGCAAACTCTTTGTTTTGTTTTGCAAACTCAGCTAGCCTGTGGGGGGTTTGGAGAAGGCAATAGTTGCTTTATCGTGGGGGTGCAGGACAGAGGTGTTAATGTTCCGTCTTTCATATGGAGAGTATCGGAGCCAGCCTGATGAGCAGGCAAAGGCAAAGTTATTTTAAGGTTTAATCTCAAAATCTCCAAAAGTCCATAGCCTATGTACAGTAGGCCCTATATCTTATTAAATTATATATTGTAGTTTTATTGATTGTATTTAAAGGTTTTCCACACACAATTTCAATTTAGCAGATACAGAGCTCTTTAATTCGCGACCACCTCGTTTTATTGTGAGGTGAATTCAGCAAGGCATGTTGTATCTTTGAAGGAACAAAAGCTATTTGTTAGTTTTTTCTTTCGTGATTTGTGTGGATGACACACGGCGACATATACAGTATTATCAGCTGTATGGTGTTTTTTACGCTGAAATGCTTAATTTCGAGAAAGACCCGCCGCGCGCAGTGAGGGAGACCAAACTTACTAAAAAAATATCCAGCGCGAGAGAGGCAAAGGAAAACGCCTGTTCTTAATTTATGTTGCTTTGAACTTTTTTTCGTTTTGTACCGTTTTCATTTTTTAATTTAGCTGCAATTTATTTGACAATAAATTTAAAATGTTTCTTATTTTGCATCACAAAGGGAATAAACTCTATCGAATCGATGCAACCCTGTTTAAATAAATAAACTGTCCCGACACTTTATTCATACCTTGAAATGTGCGATGGGTTTTCAAACTTAATTAATTTTATTTTTAGTTTACATTTTCATTGTTTATTTTTTAATTGAAAGCAATACTGTATTGAAAGTATTTTTCTGATTTGTTCGATCTGTTTTGGAAAATGTCTACCGTTGCTATGGCCGGGTATCACTGTCAGTCATCTCAATCTCGTGAATGATTCACACACAAAAAAAACCATAATTTAGCAGATTAAAGACGAGCTTCATCATCTTCATTTTCTGGTGCAATCGGCTGACAGTCTTCCTTCATCAGATATGTCATAGCGTGCAGCGGCTCAACTGGAATGTAGCAAATTTATGTTAATGTACAATTGATAATTAAACAAGATGATTGACTTTAAAAAACAGATGCATATTTAAGCATCAAGAACGGAAAAACATAAACACTGTCGGCTATACTGAGATTCGATCTCAGATCGTTTGAAGCTCCGAGAGGCTATTGTTAATGCATTGACCACAGATATCGTCTGAATAGCCTAGGTCTACTATTTTCTCTGTTTTAAAAGTAAAAAAAAAAAAAATGTGTCAAAAAAAAAAAAAAAAGTGTTTTTACAAGACCTTGTGCTGTTTATTTATTATTATTATTATTATTATTATTATTATGCAGATGTTAATTCAGCCATTCTGTTGGAAAAAAAAATTGTCCCTAATGTAAAATGGAAATGAATGGTAATTTTATTTTATAAATATAAAATATTTAATAGCCTATAGGCTATAGGAGAAAAAAAAACAATATGGTGTAGCAATATTTTAGAACTATCAAATCAAATTAATAATAAAAGAGTAGCCCATGTTTGTTCGGGATTTGAAACGTAAGTTATAGCCTACCACTCGGCCACGAATTTGTTTTGTTTTATTTTGTTTGAAATGTATTTTTACATATTTTGCTTTCGTTAATGTTAAACAATTCTGAGCATAATAGGCCTATATTTTTTCCCTAAAAGTTTGTTTTATTCTCTGCTTTGTTTGTTTATATTTTAACATATTCAATCAGTCTCATTTTTGTTCAAATAATGAAAAAAGTTTTATTTGATTTTTTTTATTTTTTTTTTAAATAAACAGATAGGAAACTTACCTTTTAAAATGCCGCAGTTGCTGCTGTTTTGCCCTGTCACTTGCCCGGTATAGCCTATAGTAATTTCGCGAACGACTTTGAAATTCGACTGGTTTATTTTTGCTGCGGCAGTAGTAATAGGCATTGTGGTTGATTATTTATTAAAGAATTCAATTGATAATCATAACAACATGTAAGCCTAATTCTGAATATAACAAATAATGCTTAAACCGACTAACATCGGTTAGTAACTGCAAGTCCTGAAAATGTTTTAATTTTACGGTAAATTATTTAAATTTATTTCACTGTTATGTTTCAGTTAATAAATCTACAAACACATTAAAATAACACGAAGTAAATGACAAGTAACCTATTGACATAGCCTTTTTAAATTATAGAAAAACTGGGCACACAATGTTAACGTGTGTCTACTTTGTTTAAATTAAATGAATTTGAATTCGTTTAACCACAATATTTATCTTGAATTTATCTGTGGCCTCAGCTCAGATTACTGCCGCGGCAGATTACGGCATTAAAGAGAATAAACTGACACTTTTCAAAGTCTGTGATTACAGCGCCACTCAGCGGTAAAAGGCAGCAAATACACATCCCAATTTTGCCGCCGCGGGAACGGCGGCGGTAAAAGTCTCATTCTGGTTGGGCACCATCTGTAGCCTATTTACAAAATAAAATCACCATGCATTTCCATTTTACACTAAGGAACAAATATTATACAATGACTTTACTTCTGTAGCCTATAATAATTCCAATCGTAATTTCAAAAGCAGTTCTGTTAAAAAAAAATAATATATGTATATATGACGTTTAAACGACAAACAATAAAATCAGAACCAGTATTCTGTTGCGTTCATGGTTCCAGTGGCAGTAATGCATCCACGGCTTTTCAAAATGTCACAAAGCGTCTTGAGATTGTTTTGAATGAAATATTGAAGTTTATAATTAAGTGTTTTGGCACACCACGAGAGTGGCAAACTCTTTGTTTTGTTTTGCAAACTCAGCTAGCCTGTGGGGGGTTTGGAGAAGGCAATAGTTGCTTTATCGTGGGGGTGCAGGACAGAGGTGTTAATGTTCCGTCTTTCATATGGAGAGTATCGGAGCCAGCCTGATGAGCAGGCAAAGGCAAAATTCTTTTAAGGATTAATCTCAAAATCTCCAAAAGTCCATAGCCTATGTGCAGTAGGCCCTATATCTTATAAAATTATATATTGTAGTTTTATTGATTGTATTTAAAGGTTTTCCACACACAATTTCAATTTAGCAGATACAGAGCTCTTTAATTCGCGACCCACCTCGTTTTATTGTGAGGTGAATTCAGCAAGGCATGTTGTATCTTTGAAGGAACAAAAGCTATTTGTTAGTTTTTTCTTTCGTGATTTGTGTGGATGACACACGGCGACATATACAGTATTATCAGCTGTATGGTGTTTTTTTACGCTGAAATGCTTAATTTCGAGAAAGACCCGCCGCGCGCAGTGAGGGAGACCAAACTTACTAAAAAAATATCCAGCGCGAGAGAGACAAAGAAAAACGCCTGTTCTTAAATGTTGTTTTGAACTTTTTTCGTTTTGTACCGTTTTAATTTTTTAATTTAGCTGCAATTTCTTTGACAATAGAAATTTAAAATGTTGCAAGAATAGGCCTAAGATTCTGTGTTTCTTATTTTGCATCACAAAGGGAATAAAATCGCATCGATGCAACCCTGTTTAAATAAATAAACTTTCCCGACACTTTATTCATACAAATGTGCGATGGGTTTTCAAACTTAATTAATTTTCTTTTTCTTTTACATTTTCATTGTTTATTTTTTAATTGAAATCAATACTGTATTGAAAGTATTTTTCTGATTTGTTCGATCTGTTTTGAAAAATGTCTTCCGTTGCTATGGCCGGGTATCACTGTCAGTCATCTCAATCTCGTGAATGATTCAAACACACAAATTTCTTTTTAGCAGATTAAAGACGAGCTTCATCATCTTCATTTTCTGGTGCAATCGGCTGACAGTCTTCCTTCATCAGATGTGTCGTCTTTGCAGCTGCTCAACTGGAATGTAGCAAATTGATGTTGTAATGTACAATTGATAATTAAACAAGATGATTGACTTTAATAAACAGATGCATATTTAAGCATCAAGAACGGAAAAACATAAACACTGTCGGCTACACTGAGATTCGATCTCAGATCGTTTGAAGCTCCGAGAGACTATTGTTAATGCATTGACCACAGAGCTATCGTCTGAATAGCCTAGGTCTACTATTTTCTCTGTTTTAAAAGTTTGTCATATTCTTTTTTATTTGTTTATTTTTTTAATTTACTGTCTTGAAATTATGTGTCGAAAATTTTTTTAAAGTGTTTTTACAAGACCATGTGCTGTTTGTTTGTTTATTTATTTAGCTATTATTATTATGCAGATGTTAATTCAGCCATTCTGTTGGATAAAAATTGTCCCTAATGTAAAATGGAAATGAATGGTAATTTTATTTTATAAATATAAAATATTTAAAATAGGCTATGAGAAAAAAACAATATGGTGTAGCAATATTTTAGAACTATCAAATCTCTCTGCATTAATAATAAAAAAGTAGCCCATGTTTGTTGTCATCTGAATTATTGAAACGTAAGTTATAGCCTACCACTCGGCCACGAATTTGTTTTGTTTTATTTTGTTTGAAATGTATACATATTTTGCTTTCGTTAATGTTAACCAATTCTGTTGTAGCATAACAGGCCTATATTTTTTCCCTAAAAGTTTGTTTTATTCTCTGCTTTGTTTGTTTATATTTTTACATATTCAATCAGTCTAATTTTTGTTCAAATAATGAAAAAAGTTTTTTTTTTTTTTTTTTTACAAGATCTTGCGCCATTTTTTTTTTTTTTTTAATAAACAGATAGAAACTTACCTTTTAAAATGCCGCAGTTGCTGCTGTTTTGCCCTGTCACTTGCGCCATAGCCTAGTCATTTCGCGAACGACTTTGAAATTCGACTGGTTTATTTTTGCTGCGGCAGTAATAGGCATTGTGGTTGATTATTTATTAAAGAATTCAATTGATAATCATAACAACATGTAAGCCTATTTAATTCTTTGTATATAACAAAGAATGCTTAAACCGACTAACATCGGTTAGTAACTGCAAGTCCTGAAAATGTTTTAATTTTACGGTAAATTATTTAAATTTATTTCACTGTTATGTTTCAGTTAATAAATCTACAAACACATTAAAATAACACGATGTAAATGACAAGTAACCTATTGACATAGCCTTTCTAAATGATAGAAAAAATGGGCACACAATGTTAACGTGTGTCTACTTTGTTTAAATTTAATGAATTTGAATTCGTTTAACCACAATATTTATCTTGAATTTATCTGTGACCTCAGCTCAGATTACTGCCGCGGCAGATTACGTCATAAAGAGAATAAACTGACACTTTTCAAAGTCTGTGATTACAGCGCCACTCAGCGGTAAAAGGCAGCAAATACACATCCCAATTTTGCCGCCGCGGGAACGGCGGCGGTAAATGTCTCATTCTGGTTGGCCACCATCTGTAAGTGATGTTGGGTGACGTCACTTCTTGTTGACGTTCAAATTATTGTCAAACAAAACAGAGGCTAGCTCGACCCCCCTCATCTGCGCACTAACCCCCCAAACCACACCCCCAAATCCTTCTTGTCGGTTATTGGCTGGAACAGTTTGTTATGTTTCATGGTGCGGGTTAGCCCAGTTTGTTTTTCTTGCGTTTGTGGAGCCTGGGCTGTCAACAGAGGCCGCGTTTTTTTACAGTATGTTCAGGGGACAGGCAGCTAGCGGATGGTTAGGAGATGTTTGCTGGATGTAAAAAAATAATTTTTGGCCTAAAAAACGCATGACATCGCTTAGAGCACCTTTAAGAGAAATTATTCTGAAAAGAGTGTTTTCCAACATAATTATGGAAATATTATCATGTTTATAGCTTAATTTTTCATCAGGCACTATTTTGCAGATAGAGTTGCAGGGGCCTGTTTCAGAAAGGAGGTTAAGTGAAAACGTCTCAGGTTACGAATGTAACCTATGTTCCCTGAGAACAGGGAACGAGACAATACGTCATTGACGCTTTGGGGAACGCCTCAGGCGTGACAGGTGTCTGAAATCAAATATCAACTCACAGCAATCATGTTGACCGGCGACAGCCCGTGCATCATCAGCTTGAATGATGAGCGCGCGACCTGGATGTATAAAAGGGAGCCTTGCACACATGACAGCATCCTATCGTCTGAAGGGACTGTTGCAGGCAGGCCCCGAGGCATGGCAGGGAGACGTATTGTCTCGTTCCCTGTTCTCAGGGAACATAGGTTACATTCGTAACCTGAGACGTTCCCTTTCGAAGGGAACTCAACAATACGTCATTGACGCTTTGGGGAACGATATACCAACGCCGCCATGCTAAGGGGAGTGCATGCCAAAAGGCAGTGACAACTGTCAGAACCAGTAATTCAGAAAACACTGGAACCACTCACCCTTAGGTCACATCGGGCTGTCAGTGACAGCACTCCCTACCGGTCATAGCCCAAGCTAATGAACCAAGAAACCGCCAGAACATAGTTAATGGGGGTATATCTGGGCCAGCTCAAAGGCTTAGGACCACAACTTCCAATAGAAGGGGTCCCTTCTAGGGCGTGTGGCTAGGGGACCCAAGGGACTCCCAGCCAGTCACTATTCAGGGGAGCATGCCTCCTGAAATGCCACCAGGCTGGCCTGGTGATCTATACTAAGACACACAGTCTGGCCATTGCCTGTCTGTCCAAGACAGAGCCTCTGGAAGTTGCCTTGGATAAGGCATCCAGAAACTGAAGGCCTGTAAAGCTGGCAGAAACCATTCAGTTCCGGATCACAGAGACGGGACCTCCCAGAGAGTGTGACTTAACCTCAAGAAACGACGGAAGTCGTCCACTCAATCCACGGGTCTACCCAGTGCTCGATCCGAACACTGGGGAAGTAAGAGAGGGTTCAAAACCAGGAATGTCTACTGAGACCTAAGACCTGATGACCCCCTCATGTGGGGGGCTCCAGTACATGAGGGCTCATATCAGGAAGGCCGGTGAGGCCTGTAACCTGACAGCCACACATCATCATCAATCGGCTGCGAACAGGGTAGGTTGACAGTCGGTCACTAATTTTGTCCATTCCTTGCGATTGCTGGCAACTTCTCGTAGTTCGCTCACTGTTGCTGGTACGTTCTTATTGATGAGTTCGCCGATATATTGATGGTATAGCCTTCGCGCTCTACCTCGACTTCTTTTGCCATGCCGTTGTTGTGGCGCGTACAAGACATACTTATTGATCAAGTCGCTCTCATGTCTTCTTAGGCAGTGTCCTACAAATCTTAGCTGTCTCTGTTGTACTTGAAGAACGAGTGGGTTGCGGCCGACTCTTTCATAAATCACTTTATTGCTTTTCTTGTCCAGTCGCTTTATGCCAAGCATGATTCTGTAGCAGTTGGTGGCAAAACTGTTGAGTTGGTCTCTAAGTTTGCTGTTAAGGATCCAGCTCTCGCAACCATAGAGCAGGATTGAGACACACGCAGATTCGAATATGTTGATCTTGAGTGTAATTGGAAGACTTTGTGACTGAAACACGTTCTTCATCTTCCAGAAGGCCCCCCATGCTTGGCCTTTTCGTATTTTGACATCGGATTCGCTAGAGGCGATGTGGGAGCCAAGATATTTGAAGTTCTTGGTCCATTCGATGGTCTGTCCATCTAGCTCTATGTGCTGATGATTGTGTATTGCCATGTCCAGACCGGCATATTCTTGGTTGCTCAGTGCTACTGTTTTACCTATATTGACTTGAAGGCCTACTCTCCTGGCCCACTTTGCTGTTGTTGTGAGTTGTTCCTGTGCTCTGTCCAGGGTGTTTTCAAATAGGGCGATGTCATCAGCGAAATCCAGGTCAAATAGTGATACTTCTGGATTTCTGCTGGATTCTTTTAAATGTGTTACGATTCCGCGCGATAATGTGTTCTTTGCATGCTCTTCTTCGGCTCGATTTAATACATAGTCAATGACAATTATGAATAGGAAGGGAGCTAGGGTATCGCCTTGTAGGACGCCTGTTGTAATGTCGAAGTGGTCTGACAGCTTCCCTTCTAATAGTACGTGACTCTTTGACTTGTTATAGATTGTGCGGATCGCTCTTACTGTTTTGTCTGGGATTCCATAATGTCTTAATATGTCGAACATGGTTGATCTCTTGATGGAATCGAATGCCTTCTTGAAATCCACAAAGGTGATATAATAATCGAGTTTCTTGTCTTGGAAGCCTTCGATTATTCTACGCAGGATGTGGACTTGTTCTGTTCATCCTCTCCCTCTTCTAAAGCCAGCTTGATTGGCGCGTAGGATCTTGTCGATCGGGTCTCTTATTCGGTGGAGAAGGACCTTGTTGTATACTTTGGCGGTGACCGACATCAAGCTGATCCCTCTGTAGTTGTTCATTAGGGTGAGGTCTCCTCTCTTGGGCAGTGGTACTATCAGATTCGTGGTGAACTGTTCTGGTGCTTTTTCTTGACAGTATACATCGTTGCAGATGTTGCAGATGAGATCGGCAACATAGTCTCCTCCGTATTTCAGTGCCTCTGGTGTGATTGCATAATCGCAACCAGGTGATTTGCCATTCTTCAGGTCTTCAATTGCGCACTTTATCTCTATGTGACAGCCACACATTGAGCCACATAAAAAAGGGAATGAAGCGGACAGCGCATAAACCTTACCATAAATATGGATTTTAGAAAGTACACGAAACGAAAGTGCGTGTACTTAGCCAGTCCAAATCCAGGAAGGCCTGGTGAGGCCTCTAACCTGGCGACCACAGTATGTGGGAGCTCATACTCAGGAAGGCCTGTGAGGCCTGAAACCTGGCGACCACAGTAAGTGGGAGCTCGTATTCAGGAAGGCCGGAGAGGCCTGTAACCTGACAGCCACACAATGTGGGGCTACCTTCAGAAAGGCCTAATGAGGCCTGTAACCACAGAATGTGGGAGATAGCTTGAAAGGGAAGCGCCTGTCGAAAAACATTGCGACAGAAGACGCATCTAGAGTGGGACCCAAGGTGAAGAACCGGAGTCTGAGCCACATAAAAAAGGGAATGAAGCGGACAGCGCATAACCCTTACCATAAATATGGATTTTAGAAAGTACACGAAACGAAAGTGCGTGTACTTAGCCATTCTGAATCCAGGAAGGCCTGGTGAGGCCTCTAACCTGGCGACCACAGCGTGTGGGAGCTCATACTCAGGAAGGCCTGTGAGGCCTGAGACCTGGCGACCACAGTAAGTGGGAGCTCGTATTCAGGAAGGCCGGAGAGGCCTGTAACCTGACAGCCACACAATGTGGGGCTACCTTCAGAAAGGCCTAACGAGGCCTGTAACCACAGAATGTGGGAGATAGCTTAAAAGGGAGGCGTCTGTCGTAAAACATTGTGACAACAAGACGCATTTAGAGTGGGACTCGAGGTGAAGAACCGGAGTCTGAGCCACGTAAAAAAGGGAATGAAGCGGAAGTGCATAACCCTTACCATAAATATGGATTTTAGAAAGTAAACGAAACGAAAGTGTGTGTACTTATGCCAGTCCGAATCCAGGAAGGCCTGGTGAGGCCTCTAACCTGGCGACCACAGCATGTGGGAGCTCGTACTCAGGAAGGCCTAGTGAGGCCTATAACCTGACGACCACAGTAACTGGGAGCTCATCCTCAGGAAGGCCGCTGAGGCCTGTGAACCTGACGACCACAGCATGTGGGAGCTCGTATCCAGGAAGGCCGGTAAGGCCTGTAACCTGGCAACCACAGCATGTGGGATTATCCATGATCAGGAAGGCCAGACGAGGCCTGTAACCTGATAGTCACAATGCGTGGGAGCTCACATTCAGGAAGGCCTGATGAGGCCTACATCCTGACATGTGGACGCTCACAACCAGTGAGGCCTATACCCTAGCGACCACAGTGAGTGGGAGTTCACATCCAGGAAGGCCTGGTGAGGCCTGTAACCTGACATGTGAAAACTCATAACCAGGAAGGCCTAGGAGGCCTGAAGCCTGGTGACCACTGAATGTGGGAGCTTAACACTCAGGAAGGCGGAGAGGCCTGAAACCTGGCGACCACAGCATTTGGGAGCTCATACTCAGGAAGGCCTATGAGGCCTGAAACCTGGTGACCACAGTATGTGGGAACTCACATTCGGGAAGGCCGGATGAGGCCTATAACCTGACATGAGGAAGCTCATAACTAGGAAGACCTGCGACCACGGTGTGTGGGAGCTCATACTCAGGAAGGCCGGGTGAGGCCTGTAACCTGGCGGCCACAGTATGTGGGAGCTCACATTCAGGAAGGCCGGGTGAGGCCTGTAACCTGACATGTAGAAGCCCATCACCAGGAAGGCCGGTGAGGCCTGTAACCTGGCGACCACATTATGTGGGAGCTCATAACCAGGAAGGCCGGATGAGGCCTGTAACCTGATGACCACAGTATGTGGGAGCTCACATTCAGGAAGGTCAGTGAGGCCTGTAACCTGACATGTGGAGGCTCATAACCAGGAGGCCTGGTGAGGCCTATAACCTGGCGACCACAGTATGTGGGAGCTCATATTCAACCACCGTATGTGGGAGCTCATATTCAACCACAGTATGTGGGAGCTCATAGCCAAGAAGGCCTGGCGAGGCCTGTAATCTGGCAACCACCGTGTGTGGGAGCTCATATTCAGGAAGGCCTAGTAAGGCCTGTAACCTGATGACCACAGTATGTGGGAGCTCACATTCAGGAAGGCCGGTGAGGCCTGTAACCTGACATGTGGAGGCCCACAGTATGTGGGAGCTCATATTCAACCACAGTATGTGGGAGCTCATAATCAGGAAGGCCTGGTGAGTCCTATAACCCGATAACCACTGTATATGGGAGCTCATACTCAGGAAGGCCTAGTGAGGCCTCTGACCTGATAAACCACAGTATATGCTATTACCTGAACACCACATACGTTTTTTTTTTTTTTTTCATTTTAATTCCTCAGAATTAAATGCAGTCTTTTCTTTTAAAATACTAGATAAGTGAAACACGGTCTGGATGGTAGGCTGAATAAAAATATCTAACTTCTCAAAGTCAGATAATATTCCATCATTTTAATTCCATAGAATTAAATGCAGCCATAATCACCAGATAATACTGTTTTGATATTTATCTATACGTTCTCGTAATCTACACACTGCCTCGGCAAACGCGAGATACGAGCCGTTTAAAATATATTTGGCTTTCATCCCTCGAGAAGAAAGTCAACAGGTGCGAGGTTGAAACATCCGCCAGCGCAAGGATGCGCGCGCGCCGAGATATTTCTCAATGAACACTGCCAGCACCCTCAGGAGCTGACTGTGAATGCCTCGCACCCAAACAGTATTGTTTCACAGATCGCGTGCACCACGGGGCTCAGATGCTGAACCCTCCTCCCTCGAGAAAAGGGTCCGACGAGAGCGGAGCGTCTTCAAATGAAAAAACACTCACAGTTTGCACAAGAGGCTCTCTCGAGAGCCTCCCATGCGTGCTCTTCTCCCAAGCAAAAAACGCACAGATCGTGTGTGTTTCACCCGATGTCAAATATCTTGGGCATGGGTCTGCACACTTGTGAAAATTCTTCTTCTCTGCGCGTTTCAGCGATATTCTCCAAACAGACAAACAGTCCCTGAAGACGAAAAGATGTTGTCATGTGTGCAAGGCTCCCTTTTATACATCCAGGTCGCGCGCTCATCATTCAAGCTGATGATGCACGGGCTGTCGCTGGTCAACATGATTGCTGTGAGTTGATATTTGATTTCAGACACCTGTCACGCCTGGGGCGTTCCCCAAAGCGTCAATGACGTATTGTTGAGTTCCCTTCAAAAGGGAACTCTGAGTATGTTAACCCTGAAATGAGGGAAACTCTGAGTTTTCTGTTTCAGAATGGGAGGTATGTTAAACCTAAGTCAAGCCTGTTTCTGAAAGAGAGGTAACTTATACTCAGAGTCAGTTACCATGGTAACTTACTCTGTGAACCTAACCTGATCAGGAGCAGGTTTTCTTCGGTAAACCCTGATTTTCTTTCGGTCTCCTCCCCTTTTTTAAAGAGGAAATGGTGTTTAAACACCTCATTCATTCTTTCAGTACATTCTTATTAATAAAAATAATAAATAAAATATTGCTATTTTTACTGCTGTTTTTTTTTTTTTTTTTTTTTTTTATAAGATGAAGTCTATATAACTCCTTAACTGGCAACTGAAAATACAGTAGTAGATTAGACTTACATAATGTAGTTCTAAACAAATTCTACAGAATTAAACTGTGTGTGTGTGGGGTGGGGGTGGGGGTGGGGGTGGGGGCGATAAGAATACCCGTTTATACTTGGATATAAACTTATATTATATAGGCTACTCCACTTAAATATGTGAAAAAAATCTGAATGTGTAGATTGTTTGATGTGTAGACACATAATATTAACATTACCTCTGTAGGCCTCTCTGTGGCAGCAGAAACTCTTCATCCCCATCGTCCTGTGAAGATGAGCATTTGGCCGAGTATAGCCTACACTTTATAACACTATTTATCATAATTTCTGGTGTACTGAGTAGGCTACTTACAACTGCCTGGGGTTCTGTTGGGACAGGAGGCTCCAAAAGACAGATATTACCATCAGAATCTGTTGGGACCAATAAAAACCCCAACCCAAAGTAAAATAAATGGAAATATCAAAAACAGGCTATATAAAAAATAACACACATGTAAACCTCTTACATTTTATGAGGCCCTTGGATCTTCGGGAGTGACTGGCTCTGAAGTCCCTCCAGGAATTCCCTCAGCTGTAAATGCTGCTGCACTGCTAGACACTGGATGCTATTTAGTTATTTAATATGTCAAATGTAAAGTCAGGTAGCCTACACCCATGATATGCTCAAGCCTTACCTAATTGAACGTTAACGTAACGTTAGACATTTTTTTATCCAACACGTTTGTAGCTGCAGCTGTGGTAACTAGAGCAGAGCTGGCAACCCGAATACTTGTTCTCCCCACTGTATGTATATATATATATATATATATATATATATATATATATATATATATATATATGTGTGTGTGTGTGTGTGTGTGTGTGTGTGTATTCTGTACATTTTAAAAAGCAATTTTAACCTAAAAAAATCTAAAATGTATTCCCCAAATCATGCAGCCCTATAGTTTCTCTTGATATCAGTATGTTCACAGCGTTTTTTTTTGTTTTTTTTCTCTCAGGGACCAGATGCCCCACTGATGAGTCCTGCTGACTTCAACATTCACACAAGTCTCTGTACATGAACATGGTAAAGTGAAAAATCAAACACCATGGAAATGAAAGGTATGTACTATGTTTCAGGAATGGCACAAAGGTGTGTGACTGGTGAAGTCTCTGTCTTTAGATCCGTGTGTTCAGTAGTGTGCTTTTTTTGTCATTTGTTGTGTATCTTTGGATTATGTTGTGTTGTAAATAAATCCAAACAATCAAAAAGCCATTCTTTTTTAAATCTCCTCATTCTTTGTGCAAGGTTGCTCAGAATGATAGGGCCTGATAGCTCCTAATAGGGCCATTAGGGGAGGGTCTTTGTCTTTCTCAGGTGTGAAAGAAATGAAATATTCATGATGTGTTCACGCCTCTCCGCATAAAGCTTTCTCACACAAAACATGTCTTGCAAATTTTAATCAATATATTGTCTTATCTGAATCAGTATGCAGGATGATTTTCACATAGTTTTGGAGCAAATATTCTAGGCTACGTGATACAATTCAAAAGTCTTATGAAGAAATAATCAGTATGGGTTTCATGGCCTTATTTCATTGACAATTTTTTTGTTTTTTCACAAAACACGCATAAACATCATTATCTCAAAACTACAAACTTTTACATACATGCTGCTGATATATTATTGTAGCAGAGTTTGTGCTGAATACAGTGTAATAAGATTTTAGCCATGAAAATGTCACAAGTAACAGAAATAAGCACAAATGTCAGAACACCTCCAGGGCCCAGAAAACAGCTCAGACCCCAGAGGGTTAAGTATACTTCATAAAATGAACTATCCGTAAGGGATATCAGTCATGTGATCATCACGGACCAATCACAGCCAGCCTACTGATACTCAGATCAACAGCACTCTTACTCATGAGATATGGATTACATATTGGAAACATGATGAAAGCAGGAAGATCCAGATCTACAGGAGTGACGTTTACTGAATATTGACCGGTAAGATCTTCAGAGAGGAAGAACACCAGAAGAATGGAAAGAGTGTGTGAGTGAAGGTGGTTGTGAATGTGTGTAGATGTGTGTTAGTTACAGGATCAGAGAACGACACCATTCCTCTGTCATAGTCCAGATTCACTCTCACACAATCAAGCTTCTGATTAACAGCAAAACCTCCTATCCATCCGTACGTCACACTCCAGACATCAGTGATGAAGAAAACACTTCCCTTCCTCTGATTTGATGCTGTAGTTACTCCAAGAGTCCAGCCTGAACTCTCTTTAACCTCCACATCCCAGCAGTGTGTTCCTGAGTTAAAACCCTCTGAACCCAAAACACAGAAACAGTCAAATCTCTCAGGATTATCAGGAAGAGGTTGTTTGTTCCCGCTGTTTCTCACACTGGTCAGATCATCAGACAGGACGAGACGTGGATCTGCAGTGTTTGGATCCAGAATCACAGGAGCTGATGAGACACAATCAACAGATGCTTTTATTCTGATCTTCATATAATGATCGACAGTCAAGTCAAGTCAAGTATATTTGTATAGCGCTTTTCACAATACAGATTGTATCAAAGCAGCTTCACAGTATTAAATTAAAATAATACAACAAGGTTTGTTTCTAGTGAAATTTATTGATTGATAAAATTAAATTAAATATTCCCAAAATATCCCCAACTGAGCAAGCCAAAGGCAACAGTGGCAAGGAACCGAAAAAACTCCATCAGGTGACCTAATGGAGAAAAAAAAAAATCCTTGGGAGAACCCAGGCTCAGTCGGGGGCCAGTTCTCCTCTGGCGTTTATGAACTAGAAGCCGGATTGTAGTTTGAACTGTAAGATTAAAAATATTATATGAATGCCTGGCTGAAGAGATGCGTCTTTAATCTAGTTTTAAACTGGGAGCGCGAGTCTGAGCAACGGACAGTATCAGGAAGGCTATTCCAGAGTTTTGGAGCTAAATGTGAAAATGCTCTCCCTCCTTTGGTGGATCTGGATTAGAGCCCTGCAAGCCCGTCGGGGCCCGACAGGCTAAGCCCATTCGGGCCGGGCTCGGGCCGTTTTTTTTTTTTTTTACAGATCGGGCTCGGGTCGGGCTCGGGCTTATTTTAGCTTCTCTCCTCATTGTGTATATAATTAACGTGCAGCAGAGCACACGTCACGAAGTGTGTATGAAATATTGTTATATTGATTATATTATAAATATTATACATCACCTAAGAAAGTAACACAAACGCAACACGCATACACGAACGCGCGCGCGTCACTCACGTGCATTAAACAGGTGACACTTCAGTTACTGAAAAGCAAAGAAAGGTAGGCCGTTTATTTACTTATTTTTGCGGTTTGATCCCGTAGCACTATATTCTCCCTTCATGTTTATGCTTCTGTGTAATGGACGGTTTGTCCAATATTTTGGGGCATGATGTTTCAGGCCTATAATAAAAGTTTACCTCTTAGTAGCGTGTGACGTGTGTGTGTTTGCGTGTGTAGCAGAGTCAGTGCGCATCAGAGAGCGCGCGACGTGTGTGTGTTTGCGTGTGTAGCAGAGACAGCGCGCATCAGAGAGCGCGCGACGTGTGTTTGCGTGTGTAGCAGAGACAGCGCGCGTCAGAGAGAGAGAGAGCGCGTCAAAGAGCGCGTCAAAGAGCGCGCGCGTCAGAGAGAGCTTAAAAGTGATTGATGTTGGTCTCGGGTCGGGTCGGGTTCGGGCTGAAAAAATTGCAGGCGTTGTCGGGCTGGGGTCGGGTAGGGCTTGAACACCATGGGCCAGGGCCGGAGTTTTTGGCCCGTGCAGGGCTCTAATCTGGATATCCTAGGTATGACCAAAAGCCTCGAATTTAGTGATCTTAAAGAGCGCGATGGATTATAGGGCAATAGAAGATCCGTTAAATAGACTGGAGCTAAGCCGTTTAGGGCTTTATAAGTCAGTAGCAATACAGTACTTTGTAATTAATACGGAATTTTATAGGTAACCAATGTAGTGATATTAAAATCGGTGTTATATGATCATATTTTCTTGATCTAGTAAGAACTCTAGCGGCTGCATTTTGGACTAACTGTAGCTTGTTTATTGAGGATGCAGGACAACCAGCTAATAAAGCATTACAGTAATCTAGTCTCGAGGTCATGAATGCATGAACTAGCTTTTCTGCATCAGAAACAGATAGTATGTTACGTAGCTTAGCAATGTTTCTAAGGTGGAAAAAGGCTCTTCTTGTAACATATGAAATATGATTTTCAAAAGACAGGTTGCAATCTAATATAACACCCAGGTCTTTTACTGTAGAGGATAAAGTAACAGGACATCCTACTATGTTAAAGTTGTATTGTGAGAGGTTTTGTGGGCGGTTTTTTGAACCGATGATTAGTACCTCTGTCTTGTCTGGATTTAATAAAAGAAAATTACGCGTCATCCAATCTTTTATATCTTTAAAACACTCTGTCAATTTGGATAATTTAGCGTTTTCATCCGGCCGTGATGAAATATATATTTGAGTGTCATCAGCATAACAATGGAAACTAATTCCATGTTTCCTTATAATACAGTGAACCCAACACAGATTATTATAAATTATGACACAAGTCCAGTTGATCAAACACATTTTCCTCTGATCACTGTCAGTGCTGTTATTAGTTTCACACTCGTTTTATCATCAGCGTTTAACGGCATCAACTACAAACATTAAATATGAGATTCAGACATTTGTGTCCTTGAAGGAGGGAACGGAGGACATAGTCCCTTTGCCACTATAGTTGGACCACGACTGACTCCTCAGCGAAAAACAGATGGTGCTTGCATCCGCTTCCGTAATTATACCCGCCTCGCGGGGCGGAGAGAATGATGCAAATTCACGTCGCCATTGCACGCATTGGCTCGTTCAAGCATGCTCAAAAGAAGATAGGCTCTTTTATATCTTTTGATATTTTATAACGGATCAGACTGATCAGTTATTCTTAAAATGAGGATGAAAATCCCATAGGCTGTCATTGATGGAATCTTTAAATGAGCCAAATCTATCTATCTATCTAGTTATGAAGAACCTTTAACTCTCCAGCTCAGATCTTCTGCTGTCAGACTCACTGTTTTGGACGATGTCCTGCATCTTCTTCCAGACTCTGAACGGCAGGTTGCCCAAGTATCGTGGCACATGAATCAAAGCTCCAGAAGCCATCTGTGGATCCGGCTGTGAGCTCTGGACTCTGGAAGAACATTCAGGAGTCAGAACTGCAGTGGCTTTGGATCAGAACCAGAGAGACCAGAGACAGGAGCAGATCACTCACCTTTCCATTGAGCCTGGAAACTCCTGCAGAACAAACACACCATTTATCATCAACAACTCAATCAATCAACCAATGATCAACCAATGATCTGAGATCAGACCTTCAGAAAGCAGACGTCATTGGCTTTCATCATCTCCTCCATGTCTTTGATTGTGTGTGAAAGAGCTGAGATGTGTGTGTTCATCTCCTCCAGCTTCTCCTTCATCCTCTGCTTCTTCTGCTCCTCTTCCTCCCTCAGTGCAGTGACTGTAGCTTCTTCTTCATCTCTGAGAAACTGATGAAGCTTCTCAAACTGCTGTTTAATCTGACGCTCTGTGTGCTCAGCTTGAGACTGAAATCACATCACATTCACTTCAATCATCTCAATCGACATACATCAACACTTCACATCATTCATATCAGAGATAAACTAGGATATCCGACATAGAACGGATCCAGAAGCAGATTGATGCTCGTCATTTACAGAAATAATAAACTATAATCAATTATATTAAATCATAACTGTATACACTGTCTCTCAGGTATACATGACTCTTGATTCTGTTTCCTCACCTTGATGTGTTGAACTGTTTTCTCAAACTCTCCTTTAATGTTTTCTCTGTGTTTAAGTTTCTCTTGTAAGGTCTTCAGTGCTGTATTGAGCTCCTCCTAGAATTGAACAAAAAACACCAGATTACAGTGAAGAGAAGAAGAGAAGACAATACAGTGATATGATCGAAATAGTATTTGCCCCATCCTGATTTCTTCTATTTGTAATAGTAATAGTTCTAGTTAGTAATAGTTCTAGTTCTAGTTTCTATTACTTTGTGCACATCATAAATTCAGAATACTAGATACAGAAATTAAAACCTACTATAAAACAAAGGCAACTTGAGTAAACACAAAGTACAGTTTGTAAAAGACAATGTTATTTATTGAAGTAAAAAGTTATCCAATAGCAACAAGGCCTGTGTGAAAATGTATTTGGCCCTGTAGTTACTAATTCCTCAAATCTATGAAATGTATTTATAATGTGGTTCAGCTGGACTAAACACAACCAGTCATGATTACTGCAGTCATGTTCAATCAAATCAACACTTAAATAGGACTTTTCCAACAACATCAAGCTGGTTAAATGTCTTAAAGTGCCTCTATTATGTTTTTTTCCCCAAACATTCCCTTTCAGAATCTCAGATCTTCAGTCTGTAAGTTGAAGCTCAAGCAGCAAGAAAATGATTCAAAGCACAGGAGTAAATCAACCTCTGAACGGCTCAAGAAAGCAGTTCAAGTTTTAGTTTGTCCTCGTCAAAGTCCTGACTTGAACCCAATTGAGATGATGTGGCAAGACCTTAAACAGTCAGTTCATGCTTGAAAACCCTCCAATATGGCTGAACTAAAGCAGTTCTGCAAAGAAAAGACAGTTATCACAAGCGTCCGGCTGCAGTTATTGCTGCTAAAGGGGGTGATTAGTTTTTCACATGGGTGATAGGTGTTGAAAACTGTATTATTTGTTTACTCAGTTTGCCTGTGTTTTATGTTGTATTTTGTTTTAAGTTTGAACCCTCAGAGGTCGGCAATCACGCCGGCGTGATCTGCTCGCTTTTTTCCTTATCAGTTGAATTGAGACCCGAAATACTCTTTTGACTTTGATTTTACAAACAAGTTTCATACATCAATCGATTCTGTTAAATGTGTATTATTTTTGTGTATACTCACAATTTAAACAAAGTGTTGTGCTTTTTGCCAAATAAAGAAAAATAAACACGAAGCGAGTTCTGCCTTCTCCCTGTCAGTGTAGTCCATTCTGAAACGCGTCCGAAAATGAACTGTAACTCAGCGAATACTCAGTCAAACAGGCATACAGACACACAGGCATGAAGCTTGAATTCTCTTCTTTTAAATGAAGTAATTTATATAAAAACCAAATATTCTCATCTTGTGAAATCTGTATTAAAAGAGAGCGATTCCAGTCGACCTCATTACAGCTCATTCAGATGTAATGTGACTCCGCCTACGGAGAGCGCGCACTATTCAAACGCAAATGACTGAGGCAATCCGCGCAATCCTGTGAACGCCCCCATATCAGCTCGAGAAAACACAAGTTTATTCAGATCATTACTTGTTTACACCGTCTCGCAGCGCTGTGAGGAATAATAATAATGGAAAATGTAGGCTACCTCAGAAGTGCGGGTATATCGAGGAGCGAGCTGAGGAATACTAGTAAGTTTTTTTCCTTCTCACGAGAATTGGGTTTCTGTTTATGAATGAATGAACGGCAGAGATGCGCGCTGTTTACCACAGCTGGCAAAGACAGTTTAAATTTAAATCGCGTGTGTGAATGAATGATGATGTTTTAGCAAACTGTATTGCTATACTGAGATGAGTAAAAATTGACTGAAATATGTTGAAATAAAATGTAGGCTATTTGTATAAGCAACGTATTAAACTGCAAATTAACAATATGCCCTAATATTTCATGAAAACAACGTTACAGTCAGGCTTGTTGACTAGATTTGGGTACAGTTTTTACTGTAGAATATACTGCCACGTCAAATAAGCTTTTGATTAGCAATTTCTATATATAAAATACTATTTTTGTCAAAAATAAAGTCATCAACTAAGATGTTAGCTGTTCCAATGTTGACTATATTCAAACTAATGAATACATAGATAAAATGTAGGCCTATAATCATTTTTTTTACAAAGAAAGAGTACACTTGAAATATTGTTGAAATTGTAATTATTGTTGTAATTGTTGTAACATGAATGTAATATTTGTAACTTATGATTAAGTATTGTTCTTTACAAGTGAAGGAAAGTTGTGGCTTAATGGTTAAAGAGGCAGACTGGTTACCGGAAGGTTGCAGGTTTGATTCTCAATACTGGCAGGAAATGACTAAGGATCCCTTGAGCCCCAATCACTTGTCACAATGTCACAATGTGTGTGTACTACTCACTGAATGTGTGTGCACTATTTCTTAGTATGGGTTCCCATATTTGGCCTTCACACATCCCTTTCACTTACATGTGCCAAAACAGTTTGAGCTCTTAATTTTGCAAATCCACCTTTCTAGAAACAAGTCCCTGACTGTAGCCACCTGTTACAAACCCCCCTCTGCACCCAGTTGTGCCCTAGACAACCTATGTGAACTGCTTGCTCCATATTTATCTTCTGAGTTTTTACTTCTGGGCGACTTAAACTGGGACATGCTTAATGCTTCATCCAGTTTACTTTCCAAACTTGATGCCCTCAATCTCACGCAAATCATTAACAAACCCACTAGAGATAACCGAAAATCTGCAAATAAGGGCACTCTCATAGATATTGCCCTAACTAATATGCCCACTAAATATATCTCTGGTGTCTTTAGCCAAGACATCAGCGATCACTGCATAATTGCATGTGTCCGTAACGGGTCTGCAACCAAAAGGCCTCCTCTTATCATTAACAAACGCTCTTTAAAACATTTCTGCGAACAGGCCTTTTTATATGATTTAGCCCAGGTACCCTGGAAGGATATCGATCTTATCCCTACAGTTGAGGATGCTTGGTCATTCTTTAAAAGTGCCTTTCTAGCTGTTCTAAATAAGCATGCCCCTTACAAAAGGCTCAGAACTAAAAGTAGATACAGCCCATGGTACACTCCAGAACTCACCGCCCTTAACCAACATAAGAATATTGTGTGGCGTACGGCATTAGCATCGAACAACCTCAGAGACCAGCAACTCTTTAGGGAAGTCAGAAATCGATACACACAGGCGGTCAGGAATGCTAAGGTTGGCTTCTTCAAACAGAAATTTGCCACGTGCAACACTAATTCTAGAAAGTTTTGGGATATAGTAAAAACTATGGAGAATAAGAACACCTCCGTACAATTACCCACAGCACTAAAGCTAGATAATATTATCACTACTGACAAATCCTCCATGGTTGAGAACTTTAATAAGCATTTTGCCATGGCTGGTCATGCTTTTCATCTGGCGAATCCGACCCTAATTAACAGCCCCTCACCCTCTGTAGCACTTAGTCAAAATTTTCCACGTTTTTCCTTTGCCCATGTCCAGATAGCCGACGTTTTAAGGGAGTTGCAGCATCTTGACCCCTTCAAATCATCAGGATTAGACAATCTGGACCCTTCCTTTTTAAAGTTGTCTGCGGTAATTATTGCTACTCCCATCACCAGTCTTTTTAACCTTTCTCTTAACTCATCAGAACTACCTAAAGATTGGAAAACTGCTGCAGTAATCCCTTTATTCAAAGGAGGGGATAGTTTAGATCCAAACTGCTATAGACCAATCTCTATTCTTCCCTGCATTTCAAAGGTCTTCGAAAGAATTATTAATAAACAAATTATTCACCATCTCGAATCTCATCATAGTCTTTCCGAAATGCAATCTGGTTTCCGAGCCGGGCATGGGTGCACTTCAGCCACACTTAAAGTCACAAATGACATCATAGCTGCTATTGATCAAAGACATTATTGTGCAGCAGTCTTTATTGATCTGGCCAAGGCCTTTGATTCTGTCAATCATAACATCTTAATTGATAGATTAAGGAACTTGGGGTTCTCAGATGATTGCCTTGCTTGGTTCACAAATTATTTCTCTGACAGGTTTCAATGTGTTAAGTCAGAGGGCCTTCTTTCCAGTCCTCTGGCTGTCTCCATGGGGGTGCCTCAGGGATCAATTCTAGGGCCGACTCTATTTTCTGTATATATTAATGACGTTGCTCTTGCTGCAGGTGATTCTTTGATCCACCTCTATGCAGACGACACCATCCTTTATACGGCTGGTCCGTCGTTGGACACTGTGTTAAAAAATCTTCAAGAGAGTTTTAATAATATACAGCATTCACTCCGTTTCCTTCAACTGCTTCTAAATTCTACCAAAACTAAATGTATGTTTTTTAACCGATCTCACATTGTACCTACCTGCCCATTAAGCATCACCACACTAGATGGGTCTGCTATAGAACAGGTAGACAATTACAAATACCTAGGGGTTTGGTTAGACTCTTCTCTTTCTTTCCAGACCCACATTAATCAGCTCCAAACTAAAATTAAATCCAGGATTGGCTTCTTATTCCGTAATAAAGCCTCTCTTACTTTCCCAGCAAAACTCGCTCTCGTGAAAATGACCATCCTTCCAATTATTGACTACGGTGATATTATTTACAGAATTGCTTCAAACTCTCTCCTTAGTAAACTAGATGTTGTATATCATACCGCCATCCGTTTTGTCACCAATGCTCCATATAATACCCACCACTGCAACCTTTATAGTTTAATTGGCTGGCCTTCATTACAGACCCGACGTCAAAAACATTGGTATCATTTCATCTACAAATGTCTACTGTGTAAAACCCCACCTTATCTAAGATCACTAATCTCTAGAGCTACCCCCTTTATGAACCTTCGTTCAAGCAGGTATATCACTTTGACTGCTACTAAAGCCCGTACCTCCTTTGGCCGCCTTTCTTTCCAGTTCTCCGCTGTTAACGATTGGAATACACTTCAAAAATCTCTGAAGCTTGAGTCCATTGCAAGGTTATAATCGTTAACGAAAACTAACGAAAAAACGAAAACTAGGTGGGAAAAAACATTGTCGTTAACTGAAATAAAAATAAAAACGAGGCATTACAAAAAAACGATAACTAACTAAAACTGTAATGTGTGTTTGGCAAAACTAACTAAAATAAAATAAAATTATAGAGTAAATGTCCTTAGTTTTCGTCTTTGTCAAGGTCTTTCATTTTTTTAACGCTATTTAAAACACGCAGCGTATTCGTTCAGCTGCATTTCCTTTCCCTGCTCTCCCTCCGTCTCTGTCTCTCACATACACGCGCGCGCGCGCACGCACGCACACACACACACACACACACACACACACAGCCCCTCCCCTCCGTGCACACCGTGTCTCCATGAGAACGAGTGTTCGTTCGACGTTGAAAGCAAGTTCGCTAAAGGTTAGTATCTCTATCTCGTGAACACCTTACAATCACACATTAAAAAGTGGTATCAAAATATTTTAAATTCTGAATATAATTTTGTCAGTGTGTTAATGTCGACCCGAGAAGCGATTGCTCCTTTTTTTAGAAAGTTAACTAGTCGCAAGTTTGAGGTAAGATGCACTTTTTGGTTGTGGTTGTCGTTGTCAAAACACTGTATACGATTTGATTCAAATATTAAATAATGTTATGTCATTTTTTTACTTTTACACTTAATGTTTGCTGCTTCAATCCAGATGAGTAGGCTATTGACTGTACGGAAAGTGGGGTGAGTTGTGCCAGTTTTTACTCAAAGTGACTTTAAAGTGAGGCCATGGCAGTAATTCCTTCAACTTAACGATGTAGCAGCTACCGGGTACATATATTTCAGGATGTGGTGCATCCCTGAGAACAATAACTTTGGATCTGAAATAAATTGTTTCAGAAATATAGCTTTTGGGGAAAAAGTGGTCTCATGGCACAACTTGCCCCTGGTGCGGGGGAAGTAGTGCCTTTAGGGCAATACATTGGGGTAAATTGTGCCAGTGATTTCTGAAGTACTGTAAAACAGAACATTTTAATGTTATGAACTGTAATGCTATATGAAAGCAAGACAATTTCAATACAAAATTACTCATTTAAGGTTTATTTAGATATTGTCACCCTGGAATACCATAGCATGTGTTTTTCCTACTATGGTCAATTGCATAGGGATTTTGTATTGAACATAACTCTGGATCACAGTGTCATAGAGACAAGGGGGTGGGCTAATTTTACTCAGACGACCAATCAGTCTCTCAGGATCATTGTGAAGCTATCAAGCTACGGCCTAGCAACCATTTAGAGCACCATAGCAACACAATATATGATATTTGTGACTCATTTCAGGCAAAAAGGCTTTGGCAATAGATGCCTGTTGACATGGCGCTGTCTGTCAATTATGTAACATATAAGAATAAAGTGACTAGGCTAATTTCTAAACATACTATTGTGACATAGGCCACTTAAAAACGGAATAAAACTTCTCTTTACATAGTGCAAACTCAAAACTGAAATCAGTGTTAGCTAAATTAAACAAATAGCAGGCAGGCCTAAGTCAAACAATGATGAGGCATGCCCATCTCCTCACTTCTCAAGATTATCCCCTGTGAGTATGTAGGTCTAGGTGGTCTGGATCTGGCACAACTTAACCCAGGCCCTTTGGCACAAATCACCCCAGACCCACAAGTTTGAAAAACTAGCATGATCCAGCAGTTAAGAGCTAACATCATGCTAACTGTATAGACTCATTGTGTAGCCTACTAAAGCACTAAAACATGTGTGAAATGTTTTCAAACTTGTCTATAATTGTTCAGACACTACAATCAAAAAACGTTAATCATAGAAATTTTACTTTGAAAGGGAAAAAACTGTTTTTTGCACTAAAATGTGCTTAAATCTCATGCCATGTGTCTCTTTGGAGGATGACTAAAAGTGATTGCTTTTCAAAATGATGTGGTCACATGACCAATTTCCTCTATGGTTTTCCAGAAACAAGGGGTGGAACTACTTCCCCCCCCCCCTGGCACAAATCACCCCACTCTCCCCATAGGGTAAATTTAGTATAGGGTGTGAAAATTGTACAGCTGTGGTATTTAGGGTGTGAATTCTGTATAGAAGATGTGTAGATTTTTGGTACAGCGTGTGGATTTTGTAAGAGGTAAAGGAATTTCAATGGGGTGTGAATTTTTTTCTAAAATTGTATTATGTTTTTATTATTACACAATACTTTTTCTGACTTTTTTGAATCTTGCCCCTGACAAATAACCCAAATTACAAAAAAAGACTAAAACTAACACTAAAACTAATAAAAACTAAACTAAAACTAAGCATTTTCAAAAAACAAAAACTAAACTAAACTAGCAAACCCACTTTAAAAACTAATTAAAACTAAACTGAATTTGAAAACAAAAAGTCAAAACGAAATAAAAATAAAAACTAATGAAAAATGCAAAACTATAATAACCCTGGTCCATTGTCCCATTATCCACATTCAAATTATTATTAGCAAACACATTGTCAGACCATTGTACATGCTAACCCGACTCACACTTTAGTCATTAATATATGTATTTGTACATTTTAATATACCATGGCTGTTTTTATGCCTGTTTTTTTATTTTTTTTTATTTTTTTCAGCAATGGTCACTTGCTATTCGACATTTGTCACTTTTCAAATTGTTCTAAGCATATTAAATTTGTACTCGACAATATTACCTCTTATTAGACCTCAATATTTATTTCGTCTATTGATTGTATGGCATAGAGCAACGCCGTTTTATCTAATAACCATTATCTCAATATATTGACACCTTTTGTACTACTTGTATAAATTTGTAAATGTTTGATCTGTTTTGTCTTGTAATTACATGTGTAACTTTTGTACCTCGACGCTTTTATCTTGGCCAGGTCGCCATTGTAAATGAGAAAGTGTTCTCAATTCCTCGGGAGTCCTCGGAGAAAGTCAGAGGTGGAGGAGTCTGTGTGTACGTGAGTAACGGTTGGTGCACACAATATACAGTGAAAGAATCTGGCTGTACTACTGACGCCGAATACCTCTGTCTAAGTCTAAGACCTTTTTATCTCCCGAGGGAGTTTGGCAACGTGATACTGTGTGTAGTGTATATTCCTCCCAGTGGTAACGCCTCCAGAGCTGCCTCAAGTATATCTGACTGTATTCAAAAACAGCTACAGCGAACACCGGGAGCTCCAGTCCTTGTCTTGGGCGATTTTAATCATTGCAAACTTGAGCCATTTTTACCAGGCTTTTTCCAATATGTTAAATCTGCGACCAGGAACAATAACATTCTGGATAAATGTTATGGCAACATTAAGGATGCCTATAAGGCAAAAACTAAACCCCCTTTATCCACATCTGACCACAATATAGTTCATTTAATACCGACATACAGAACTGTTTTAAAAAGGAGCAAACCTCTGGTCAAGACAGTAACTATATGGGATGAAGGAAATGTAGAGGCATTAAAAGGGTGTTTTCTAAGTACGAACTGGTCAGTATTTCACGACACAGATCTGAACGAAATCACGGAGATGACTACGGACTATATTCGTTTCTGTGTGGATACAATACTACCTAAAAAGGAGATAATGGTGTTCCCTAATAATAAGCCTCACATAACAAAAGAAGTGAAAGCCTGCATCAATAGGAAAAAAGTAGCTTTTCTGAAAAAAGACCGGGTTGAGTTAAAAGTCGTCCAAAAGGAACTGAATAAACTATTATGGGAAGCTAGGAAGCGTAAAAAGGACTACATTGAACAAAACATCGCATCTATGAACAATAAAAAACTGTGGAACTCACTGAGAACTATCTCTAACATGGACTCTAAAATACAACGGTTCATTACTACTGACGATTTTAAGAAAGCAAATGAGTTGAATGACTTTTTTATTCGCTTTGATAATAATGGCCCTGTTAAGGAATGTGAAGAGTTCTTACAAAATATTGAATGTGCAACGGATGTTAGATTACTTGTGAACCCTCAAGAAGTTACTTCTCTTTTTCGGAAAACTTGCACTAAGAAAACAACTGGGCCAGATGGTATCTCCGCTTATCTTTTACGAGAGTGTGCAGAAGAATTAACTCCAGCTTGGTGTCCAATTTTCCAGCAATCTCTGGACAGTCATACGGTTCCTTTGTTATGGAAAAAGACTATTATTACACCTGTTCCTAAAAAAACAGGTGCTGTTGATAATAATGATTTTAGACCAATTGCTATAACTTCTGTAATTATGAAATGTTTGGAGAGGTATGTAATGTCGAGACTGAAATGTAGTGTAAACTCTATATTGGATCCATTTCAATTTGCCTATATGGTGGGAAGAGGGACTGTTGATGCGGTTAACACTATCACTCATTTGACTCTTCAACATCTAGAAACCTCTAATGCTTATGCACGACTGCTCTTTGTAGATTTTAGCTCCGCTTTTAATACGCTACAGCCGCAGTTAGTCCTGGGTAAGCTTGTAAAAAGTAATGTTAACCCTTTTATTATTAAGTGGCTCTTTTCTTTCTTAACCAATCGTACTCAATATGTAAAAGTAAATAATACACTCTCTGATGTTAAATCTATTAGTATTGGCGCGCCTCAAGGTTGTGTATGCTCTCCTTTTCTGTTTACCCTTTATACGAATGACTGTTTTAGTATAAATAAGAATAATTATATTATCAAATACTCTGATGACACAGTGATATTGAGTCTCTTAGAGAAAGATCATGATATATTAGCGTATCAGTCTGAAATTGAGAATTTTGTACGGTGGTGTAATGTAAATCATCTTATCGTAAATGCATCAAAAACGAAAGGAAATGATAATAGATCCAAAAAGATTAGGTGATTACAGCCCAGTTATCATCTATGATAATATCATTGAGCAGGTGGATACCTATAAGTATCTAGGTGTGGTCATTGATCGTTCATTTACCTGGAAAGCCCACATTGATTATATTTGTTCAAAATTTCAACAACGATTGTATTTTTTGAGAAGACTTAGGCTGTTTGGTGTAAATCAGAGAATTATGCAATTATTTTATTATGCTGTTTTAGGTAGTCTTTTGAATTATGGGATGCAAACTTGGTATGGCAATCTTTCGGTCCAATTAAAAATCACAGCTTGCTCGTCTTGTGAAAATTGCAATGAAAGTTATGGGTGTAAGAGAGTACTCATCACTTTAATCAATTTACGAATCGTTGATTTTTAAGAATGCACAGACAATAGTGAGTGATTCAAGCCATGTTTTATTTCCAATGTATCAGATGTTGCCATCTGGGAGACGGTATAGAGTCCCATTGTGTAAGAGCAACCGTTACAAAAAGTAATTTATTCCTGTATCTATTAATATGTTGAATAGCAAGATGTAGTAATGTAGTGCTACATCTTGTAATCCATTTTAATTTACCTATATGGTGGGAAGAGGCACTGTTAATGCTGTTATCACTTCAGCTTTTCATTGGTTGTGTGTGCATATGTGTATGTATGTATATGTTGTGTATTATTGCAGCTTGAGTCCAAGACAAATTTCCTTAAAAAGGACAATAAAGTATACAAACAAACAAACAAACAATGTGCTTACCTGGGTAAATAAAGGTTAAATTAAAAAAAAAAAAAAACCTTATATGATGAACCCACTTCACTGATGGGTCTGAATTTGTGATTGTCGTGTTGTTTTGAATCTCTGCACACTATACACACAGGCTGTTTGTCCTCCAGACAGAAGAGTTTGAGTTTCTCACTGTGTAAACTGCAGATCTCCTCAGATCCTGATGAACGCGTCTCATTTCTCTCCTTCAGGATTGACTCGCACAAGTTTTTTAACACAAGATTATATGGAGGATTGTCTCTTGAGGATCTTCTCCTGCAGACAGGACACTCCTGAGTTTTCTTGGTTCTCCAGAACTGTTGAAGACACTCTTTACAGAAACTGTGACTACATGATAAAACAACAGGAGCCTTGAAGATTTCACAGCACACGGGACAAGAAAGCTCTTCAGCAGAGACATTTAGTGAAGCCATTTTCACCGTTTGATCTCCAGCAACACAAACTTTACTTTCACTTTCTGAACGACGGATTTAAAAATGAATCACTTAGAGAATCACAATGATCTGCTGCCTGTTCAGAAACAAATGTCTCAAAAATCCTTCTTGAAAGTGTTTGTCTTCATTCTCCACTGATCGCTGCTTCTTTATTGCTTTTGTCGAGAGAGAGGAGAGTCAGCATGACAGAAAAGAGAAATAAGTCAGTCTCTTCCTGGTAAGTGTTGAAAGAGGGTGGAGTTTATGAGGGTTAAAGAAAACTGCAAAAACAAGTGTGTGTGTGTGTGTGTGTGTGTGTGTGTGTGTGTGTGTGTGTGTGTGTGTGTGTGTGTTTAAATGTGTGTGTTCACTAATTCTGAGTATGGGTTCAGGATTTCTTCAGGTTAAATTTGAACAAAACTTGCATTGAAACTTTCTCAGGTATAATGGTATAAAAGAACAATGAAAAAACACAAATATTGACAATAAAAAATACTCAAAATTTGTACATAGTTTATTTATTCAAGTATCCAATGACTTATCTGAGTTTTGTTTGTTTAATAAATCCTTTTGTTATTTAATCCATTTTGTTACTCTTCATCATCATCATTTGATCAGTTCTTGGTCCCCTCCTCTTCTCCATCTACACCACATCACTGGGACACATCATACAAGCACACGGCTTCTCCTACCACTGCTATGCTGATGACACACAGCTCTTCCTCTCATTTCAACCAGATGATCCCACAGTAGCTGCACGGGTCTCAAGCTGTCTGGCGGACATCTCGACATGGATGAAGGAACATCACCTGCAGCTCAACCTGGCAAAGACTGAGCTTCTCGTCCTCCCTGCCAATCCGTCTCTACAGCACGACTTCACTATCCAGCTAGATTCATCATCAATCACCCCATCAAGGTCGGTCAGAAATCTTGGAGTAACGTTTGATGACCAGCTGACCTTCACAGATCACATTTCAAAGATAGCTCGATCATGCAGGTTTGCACTGCACAACATCAGGAAGATCAGGCCTTTCCTAACTGAGCATGCAACACAACTTCTCACGTCACCCCTCTGTTCACTCCTCTGTTCATCTCTCTGCACTGGCTACCTCTCGCTGCTCGCATCAAGTTCAAGGCATTGACGCTCGCTTACAGATCTATCACAGGCTCAGCTCCCTCCTACTTTCACTCACTACTACGAGCCTACATCCCTACCAGAAGCCTACGATCGGTCAACAAGCGACGTCTCGTGGTTCCATCACAGAGAGCCACAAAATCACTTTCCAGAACATTCTCATTCACAGTTCCATGCTGGTGGAACGCTCTCCCCACCCTCATCCGGAATGCAGAATCCCTGACAACCTTCAAAAGACAGCTGAAAACCCATCTCTTCCGTGAGCACTTAACGCATAGAAAAAAAAAAAAAAACCCACCCCTTTCCCTCTAAAACCTCACTTATCGGGCTTATGCTACTCTGAATAATGCCTGAACTTCGTATCTTGAACACTTCTTGTGTTGTTTTTGTTTTTTGCCTCTTCATGATGACTCGCTTAATCTAGTCCTAATTTGTAAGTCGCTTTGGATAAAAGCGTCTGCTAAATGACTAAATGTAAAATGTAAATGTAAATGTAAATGTGACTGAAACGTTACATGTCAATTGAAAGGTGCTCTTGTTTCACTGTTTTTACAGTTATGCTGTGTTTTATTGTAGTTGTAATTGTAGTTGATTTACAGTACTCTTGTTAATTTACAGGCTTGCTGGCAACCAAAATTTACTGTACATTTTACAGCAATTTTTTACAATGTGGTATCATATTTTCATGTGGATACAAGCACTTAAATAGTTTGTGGTGGACAACAATCAAGTGCTTCAAATAAAGCATCATGCCGTGAGTGAGACAAGGCAAAGAGAAAACATTCATTATTTGAAGTAAAAACAACAACAAAACCCTCCAGTTTTTGTGTCCTGGAGGAACAATGTTAGCAAACAACAGTGGGAGATTTTTCACAAGACATCAGAATAGAACTGAAACCAGTGCCATTATCAGCACTCACCGAAATAACCTTTGTGGGATGTTTTTTACGCTATAAAAATCCATAATCAAAGTAATACATTCTAGAAAGCAAATCCTGTTCTGATATAAAGTTTTGTGTGAAGAGAAGACCATGCTTTATATCTAATGAGGAGTTATTGCAAACATGAAACTGAGGCGACTTACGCCACTGAACAGGACAAAGCAAATGAAGCTTCGCCTCCTCAGAAGAGGAAAAAGGAGTGGGACAGAAAGAGTGAAGCATGACCACCTGAGAGCGGAATGACGTGGACAAAACATTGGGGACATAACCAGGTCTGGGTCGCAGAAACACCTTCAGAAGACCCGAGGCAAACTCCATGTAAGGCTCACTCATAGTAAGAGCCTGAAAATCCCCCACACGCTTGAGAGAGGCCAATGCTAACAAAAGTGCCAACTTGAGAGTCAGAATCCGGTCTGGAGCTGACTCCAAGGGTTCAAAGGGAGGCTCCAATTGCCCCTCCAAAACAACCAATAAATCCCAGGTGGGGACACTAATAGGACGTGCAAGCTTCAAGCGTCTAACTCCATGCATAAACGAAGAGACAAATGGTGTCTATGTCACCGCTAAGACTGAGGACAACCACCACTCCGGAGGAGCTACACCAAGAGACACCAACGAGACAAGACAACGACGTGAGAATAAAACTTGATTTCTTTATTGAGTATAAAACACTTTAAGTCAACGTCACTGGCACAGGACTTCTCCTTTCTCCAAAGCGACAATGTTGAGACAGAATAAAGCAGACTTCAATGAATGCAGGCTTTACGACCAGTGTCTTAATTCCCTCTCTCTTCCGGCACAGCGATCATGGAGCCGAGTGCGATGGGCTTCGGATATCAAACCTCAATGTAACGGAGGACCAGGCATCTCATCTCCCAAGACGGCAGGGGTGGTATTGTATGCAGTGCACTTGGACTAGGGGACCCTAGGGTGGCCAACAACTGGATCTCTCTCTGTTCACAGGGCGACAGTGGAGGTAGGAGCCATTCACAGCTGGGACAGACCTCGAGGGAGGAAGACTCTGAGCAGCGGATGATTGGATATCTCCGTTCTCCAGGACACAAGGATGGAAACAAAAACACCACGGTAGGTAACCAACTCTCCCCGTTCACAGAACAGCAGCAGATAACTGTATGTTCCTTCTTCACCAGGCAGCAGAGGCAGAATACAGCGGTCAGTGAGGGAGGTATTTAAAGCAGCAGATAACAGGGTCTCTTCGTTCACAGAACAATGGAGGCAGAATACAGCAGCCGGCGAGAGAGGTATTCAAAGCAGCGGCCAGCGAGCTTTCTCCATTCACCAGACAGCAGCAGGTAACTGAGCGTTCCTTTTTTCCACAGGGCAGCAGAGGCGGAATACAGCAGCAGTTAACAAGATCTCTTCGTTCACAGAACAGCAGAGGCAGAATACGGCAGTCGGCGAGAGAGGTATTCAAAGCAGCGGCCAGCGGGCTTTCTCCATTCTCCAGACAGCAGCAGGTAACTGAGCACTCCTTTTTCCACAGAGCAGCAGAGGCGGCATACAGCAGTAGATAACAGGGTCTCTTCGTTCACAGAACAGCAGAGGCAGAATACAGCAGTCAGCGAGAGAGGTATTCAAAGCAGCAGATAACAAGGTCTCTTCATTCACAGAACGGCCGAGGCAGAATACAGCAGTCAGCGAGAGAGGTATTCAAAGCAGCAGATAACGGATCTTTTCGTTCACAGAACAGCAATGGTGAGTACAGAGTCCAGCAGTTAATAACTGAGTCTTCTCTTCTCACAAGGCAACAACGGAGGATACGGCAATCCTCTGAAAAGGAATCTCGGGCAACGGGAGTGACTGGGTTTCTCTGTTCTTAGAACAACAATGGAACATCATACCATGAGCTTGCATAGAGATCTTCACAACGGCACACGGGACTGAACTTCTCCTTTCCCCTCCATAGCAGATAACTGAGACACCTGTACAGAGCTTTACACACAGCAGATCAGATTATTTCCTGACGCCCCACCGGGCTAGACGATCCCCGGCAAAGCTTTCGGAGTGATGGCAACGTTTAATTCTCCCACACTCGTGCATGCATCAAACACTTTAAATCTTTACACGTGCTCACTTCAATCTTCAGACACTGCAATGACACACTACCTCACAGTGAAAAGTAAGCCTTCACTTCGTCTTGCCAGGGCCAGCCAATCCACAGCCGTGATCTTCAAAAGGGAGATATCAGGTTACATGAACGATCCGAGAATCGGGTCTCACTCATCTGCTTAGACGACACATAGCAAGAGAACACGCTGGCAGCAAACACAAGACAGTGACTCAAATGCTCTTCCTAAACTCAAAAGATGTTATCTCTCACTCAGTTGCCATTCGTGTACTTAACTTCTCTCACGATGATAACATGTACGTCCAGCAATGCTTTCACTCGCTCCACTCTCCCAGTCCTACTTTCCAGTCACTTGCCCATTCTCGATCCTTACCATCTTTATCGTGACTCACTGCTCTTGATCGCGACTGCTCTGCCGTGCATCTTCCAGCCACCACTTTTAAATCCTCCGTTGGAGACACGCGCTCCAATGGCTGCTTGATTAACCGCTGCAGCTGTCGCTTGTCAACACGGTTGGCCATGACATGCCACCGGAACCGGCCTGGTGCCACACCGGAAGTCTCTCCCCAGGGCAACTCATTCCGCTTTCATAGTTCCCTCTTTTTCACCCGGTGACATCTACCTAGGGGGACCTTGTCTGTCTCCCAATAGCCAGTGATAGCTGCGACATAAACCCTCAAAGTAGTTGTAGCCGGTCCAGCCACAAACTTATCCTGCAGGAATTCCAGCACTGAACCAACCGGGCAACCAGCTGACTGGGTCCACTGCATGAGTCGAACAGCAAGACTCAAAGTTATCAATGGTCTCCTGAACATTTGCAGAAAGACCAGACACCACTGTTGCTAGCGATTGCCCCTGATCCGCCATGCCCTAAGCCTCCATATCTAGGGTTGAAGGTGCCAAATCCAGCCCTGGAGCTGAGACAACAGATCTCTCCTGATAGGAATCTTCCAAGGGGACCCCTCCACCAGGGAGCTCAGCTCCTAAAAACCACATCTGGGATGGCCAGAATAGGGCTAACTAGAAGGAGGCGAATTCCACACTCCCTCACTCTGTAAAGGACAGCAGGGATTAGCTTGACCAGAGGGAATGCATACAGTCTCAAATCCGGCCACAGATGAGCGACGGCATCTATCCTCAGAGGTGTCGGATGAGACAGGGAGAACCAGAGGGGGCACTGCGTCGAGCCCTGCGACACAAAGAGGTCCACTACCTCGTCGAACATGCTCCAAATTACAGCCACTGTTTGGCGGTGCAACATCCACTTCCCCGACCTGAGCTTCTGTCTCAACAGGAGGTCTGCTGCAAAGTTCAAGTCTCCTGGAACGTGAACTGCTCTCAGTGAAAGAAACCTGTCTTGAGCCCAAAGGAGGAGGCGGACATGCCTGTCCAGGGTGTGCGACTGCTAGCCTCCCTGGCAATATACATGGGACACCACGCCATGTTGAATTATGCGATATGGTCCCTTCCACTTTGGGACAGGCTTAGCAGTAAAATTGCGTTGTGAACTGGATTGAGGGAAGTATCTGATCCATATACGATCCTTCTCCCAGAAGGTGACATCCCTTCTGTTCTTGTTATAACATCTCAATTGTCTCATTTGGGCTTTTTTGCAGTTTTCCATTCTTTTCTCTGTCATTGAGACAACTGATGAACGACATCATATGAAGGACCAGAGGGTGAAAGGTTGTGTCCATGCAACAATTTGTCCAACGACTGTGAAGTTTTCTGCCCAGATGGAGCTCAGCGGGTGACATTCCAATAGTCTCCTGAACTGTGGGATTAAGTGCAAAACGAAACTTAATCGGAAGGTAGTGGTCCCAACTTTTATGAATATCTTCCACAAAGGAAGCCATCATGCACTTCAGAGTACGGTTGACTCTTTACGTCATATTTGTCTGCGGGTGGTAAGCAGTGGTTAGCTTGTGTGTCACACTCCACTTCACACACAATTCAGTGAATAATGCAGATACAAATTGTGTTCCTCTGTCGGACAGGATGTAATCAGGCACACCTCATCGAGTCAACACTTCTCTTCGCAAGATTTCTGCAGTATTCTGAGCAGTGGCTTGGGCTATCGAGAAATATAGTCCACAAAGACGAGTAAATACTCATGTTGTTTTGTGCTTTTTGGCAGGGGGTCCATTACATCCACTCCTAGCCTTTCATTGGGTCGTGATGTAGTAATAGGTTGAAGTTTTCCTGCTGGTTTTTTGTTGTCACTTTTGAGAGTTTGACATTTTACACACCTTTTGGCATGTTTCTTGATCCACATGCTCGGCCAGTAAGCAACGTCTTGTATTCTTTTATATGTCTTGAAAATTCCAAGATGTCCACTCATGGGACTGGAATGGTAGTATTGGAGAATTTTGGGCACAAGGCTGCTGGGAATGACAACATGATAGTGGACTTGACTGTCGGTCAGGTGAGTGGTATGATACAATTTGTCTTCCAATACTACATATTGTTCCTTCTCTGTGAGTTCGTTCTTTGCAAGTGCCTAAAATATTTGACTGATTTCAGGATCATGATGTTGTTCATCCCAGATGTTTTCAGGGGTGATTAGAAACTCAGACTCCTCTTTTTGACTGGTGTACACACTACATCCAGGTATGTGATACATTTGTGAAAGAGCATCAAGTGCTACATTTAACTTTCCTTTCCTGTACTCCATCACAAAGTCAAACCTTTCCCATCTCATGCCCATCTCATGAGTCGGCTGGTTGTCTTTGTGGAACTCATCACTCACTGCAATGAGGAATGGTCCGTGATTACTCTGAACAGTCGGGGTTCTAAGTAATGCTGGCATTTTTATTTCCAGAGTGGCTATATTTATGCTGGTATATATTCTGCATTTGATATTTATTCATTTATATATTTATTGTGTAATTGGGCAGTTGTGGCCTAATGGTTAGAGAGTCAGACTTATAACCCGAAGGTCGCAGGTTTGAGTTTCAGTACTGCAGGAAATGTAGGTGTGGGAGTTGTTTGTTTGTTTGTTATTTATTTATATATTTATAATACAACTCACGTTGCCCAAAGTGCTTCACAGTCACAAGCTAAAAAACACAAGAAGATAGCAGAAATAAACATATCCACATCACATAAACACACAGACAATAACCCATTTAAAGAAGCTCTCCATTTGAATTTAAAAGATGTTGTTTTAACATAGCTTTGAACATGGGTAAGGATTTGGAAGATCGAATGGATTGAGGGAGGTCATTCCACAATTTAGGGCCTGCTCGAGAAAAGGCTCTGTCACCTCTGTGTTTATATTTTGTCCTGGTAGTGCAAAGCAGCTGTTGATTTTCTGATCTCAAGAATCTAGAGGGGGTGTAAATTGCCACCAAACCGGACAAATACACAGGAGCTAAATTGTGCAAGGCCTTAAAAACAATTACGAGGATCTTTTAAATAATTCTAATTCGTACTGGCAGCCACTTTAATGTAATTGGAGTCACCGATTCATATTTCTTTGCTGACTTTATCATTTTTGCTGCAACATTTTGCATTTTCTGTAAACGCATAAGTGCTCGAGCATCAACTCCATAGTAAAGAGAATTACAATAATCCATTCGAGAAAAGACTATGGACGTACTTGCTTTCTCAAAATCTGAACTATAGAAATGGTTTAGTTTTAGCTAACAGACGTAGATTAAGAAAACAAGATCTCACCACAGAACTAATTTGCCTGTCCAACTTTAAATCACTATCCAGAACAAATCCCAAATTTTTCACCCTAGATTTTACAAAACCAGTCAGAGAAGTTGCATTTAAGCACTGAAGTACATCATGCTTTCTAGGGCCAAACACAATAACATCGGTTTTATTTTCGTTAACCCCTTGCTCAGCAGGGATCACTGGTGATCCCGGATTTTTGTTGTTCAAAATTCATTACTCATCAAAACATTACACTCTTACTTGATCTGGACAAACTCAGCATCATAAGGAAGGTTTAAGGCTCCAGCTTCGATATTTGACCACTGTTTATGATTAAACTGGTTTGCAGTGAAATTAATTTCCTAATTTATGCCAGGAGTGCAAAATAATTAATCTGTAACGATCGTTATTTTGAATAGAAATCAAAACTCACACAACATTCATTCTCGTCTTCTCCGGTTTATTTGTGGTCAAATACATATAATAAACAGCATCCGCCAGGGTTATTAGTCCAATAGTGCGCATATTTGGAGAAAAATGATTAATTATCACATGTTAGAAAAATATTTTGGTCATACAGAATAAAAATCCTATTCATTTTCCACTGAATTATGCGATCTGAAGAGCTCAAACAGCGCACGGAGCTTGTTGTGTATCTCCTCTTCCTGATTTGCGTCAGATCTGACCTCGAAGCGTTATTATTCGCTGTACAGCTATCAATCATCTGACGTGCTTCAACGTGACCTCTTCTGCATGACTCGTCATGTGTGCACTTCCTGATTCTGTACATCCTTGATAAACAAAGCGAAAGTGACATTTCTTCACCGAAACAAGTAGCTAATAAATGCACGATACGAAGTATTTGTGTTTTGTGGGTGATTTTCGTGCGATTTGGGGTTTTCATATGAATAAAGAATGTTTACAGAATGCATATGCTAGGTAATGATAGCCCATAGCTTCATCTAAAATGCTAAATATAACAAATTTCAAAATCTTTTTATGATTTGAAACAATTTTAAACCGCGACCGGAATATGATACAAATACTCGATGGTGTTTTAAAATGAGCTTTAAAAAGGTAACGTAATATTAATAAATTAAATTGTGTCATGTAGCTTGAGGCTACCTGTTGTGCTAATGCACCTGCTGCAGGAGCTTTCTATTCCATACAATCATTTTTTTTTAAATAATTCGCATTTGAAAGTTCCATGAATAGTTTTTTGTTGTTTGTTTTCTAACAAGGCTTAAGTTAATAGGTTGATTATTCGTCTATAGGGGGTTACATTATTTGTAAATGGCCAAGCATTATGCCAGAAGAAAGGCTGTAATGGCTGAATTCAAACAAAAGAATAAGGATAAAAGAATAATGAAGATTAACCCTCTGGGATCTGGGGTGTTTTTGGGGTCCTTGAGATGTTCTGACATGCCCTGACATTTGTGCTTTTTTCAGTTGCTTATAAACATATTAATGGCAAAGGTGTAAATTCACTCTATATAGCACAAACAGGACTTCCATAATATGTGAGCCACATGTATGTACATGTTTTCATTTTTGAGAGAATAATGTTTATGCATGGTTATCGAAAAAACTAAAAATTAAAGTTTCTGAAATAAGGCCACAAAACACATACTAAATATGTGGCAATAAGACTTTTGACTAATGGATGTCATCGCCTAGTGTTTTTTCTTCAAAATGATATGAAAATCATCCTGCCTAATCATTCACATAAAACGATACATTGATTTTAGTTTTGTGAAACACTTTTAGTATGGAAAGCCAATATGCGGATGGGGCATAAACGCTCCAACAGCATCATGCATATTTAGTAGTTCACACCTGGTGAGACTACGTCCCTGCATACTTAATGAGCCATTCATTCAGGTGTGTCACCTATAGCTAACTTAAATATACAAGCTTCATAAAAATTATCATTCTAGGAGAAAATTTCAGATGGCATTTAGAGGCTTTTGCATCTGAACTCTTCATATATATACACACACATATATATATGCATGCACATACATACTTTATAATCTTTTCAAAACTAGTCAACGTCTTTCAAAACTAAAGTATACATTTTATCATACGTATTTCAAAGTAAAGGATTCATTAGTTAGTTGATGACTTTATTTTTGACAAAACACATACAGTATATATTCCTCATCTCAGTATAGCAATAGAGTTTGCTAAAAGCTGTTCATTCAATACAGCAGTATTTGAAAATCGATCATATTTTGTAAAATTACATTTATATTTGCATTTATGTCAAAACCTAGACACTTTTAAACATCAAAAGGACATTTATTAATATGTATTCGTGTCAAAATGACAAATAAACAGATTTTCCTATTCAATTTTGCATGGAAACGCTTCCAAGATGCTTGCGTGTCGCGTGAAAAATAGGCGTCGGTTCTATTTCTAGAATGCACGCGTTTTCCACGCGGCTCGTGCCGCGCCTGAGATGCGCGTCTCACACAGACAGTGTGCAAACTCTAAACTTTTAACATGGGAGCCGAAATAAAAACGGACACGCCACGCAGCTGAGACGCTTACGCCACGCATCCAGTGTTTCACCGGCCTTATCCAGCGGATGTGGGCGTTTCACAGGTTTGTATGGATCACCTCACATTTGCGTTTGAATAGCGCGGTCTCCGTAGGCGGAGTCACATTAAAACTTAATTAGCTGATATGAGAACGACTGACATCTCTCTCTTTACATACATATTATATAAACTGTGAATATTTGTTTTTTATAAAAATTACTTCATTTAAAAGAAGATAATTCAAGCTTCATGCCTGTGTGTCTGTATGCCTGTTTGACTGAGTATTCGCTGAGTTACAGTTCATTTTCGGACGCGTTTCAGAATTGACTTCACTGACGGAGAGTAGGCAGAACTCGCATCATGTTTATTTTTCTTTATTTGGCGAAAAGCACAACACTTTGTTTTTATTATGAGCATACACAAAAAAAATACACACTAAACAGGATCGATTGATGTATAATACAAGCATATAAGATAAAAATTATTTTTTATTTTTTATTTTTTTATTTGCACTCATACGGAAAAAAACGAGCATAACGCGCCGGCGCGATAGCCGACCCCAGGGGGTTAAGTCTCATACGGCAAATGTGTGAAAGGTTGGTCGATTTAAATGAAAAGAACATGAATGGGCCAGTTCTCCTCGCCAGACATTAGTCAGACACTGTAAATGGGTGTTTAGAGGGCAATAAACTATTTGATGAGAAACTTGTTTGCCTTCTCTGAAAATTCTCCAAATCCTCCCCTGACATGGTCTCACAATAGGCTTCATAAAATGCATAATTTTCGAGATGTCATCCTCAGACTTGAAATGAAGCATGACCACAATTGTGGCTACACTTTAGTTGTGGTTTTAAGTTGCTATCCTAAATTCAAATAATATTTTTATACATTTAATAAATATATTCTTAATATTTGTTGTTTTTGTTTTTATGTTTGAGCTTATATATCTCAATATTAATAACAGTCTGGTTAATTTTGAGTCTTGAACTGTAAACTCTCAAGTGTTGGCTTTCTAAATATATGTTGGTTATGTGTCTATTCAGAATGACTTATGAGCAGCAACCTTTTTATTTTGGGTATGTCATGTATGCAGCACTTGCCAAAATTGGGGGTGATGAGCAAGGGGATCTGTTATCTCAACAACATCCTCAAAACATCCTCAAAATGTTACATTTAAAATGTTCTAGCTTAGTTAACACGTCGCATTACAAGAATGTTTTATAAAAAACACTCCATCATCTCAGGTCTCAGTGATATCCTCAAATCATTTTACGAATGTTGATTTGATAATGTTCCTCCTCTGTTATTATGGAACATTGTGCCAATGTTTTACTGAGAAGATTATATAATCTGTTATCTCAACAACATCCTCAAAACATTTTACGAACGTTGATTTGATAATGTTCCTCCTCTGTTATTATGGAACATTGTGCCAATGTTTTACTGAGAAGATTATATAATCTGTTATCTCAACAACATCCTCAAAACATTTTACGAACGTTGATTTGATAATGTTCCTCCTCTGTTATTATGGAACATTGTGCCAATGTTTTACTGAGAACATTATATAATCTGTTATCTCAACAACATCCTCAAAACATCCTCAAAATGTTACAGTTAAAACGTTATATTTTAGTTTACATTTAACATTATAGGAACATTATTTGAAATGAGAAAACATCCTTAAAACATTCTTTGAACATTACATGCAAATGTTTTCTCTAAAGCATTAACCAAACTTGTAGGGAATGTTAGCCAAAGTTCCGAGAACGTTCCCTGCTAGCTGGGAATTTATTTTGTTTTCCTATTTTTTTTCTAAATGAAAGAGCTCTATTTTATTTTGGGGTATTTTCTAATGTAAGAGAAAATAATTCTGTGAATAGTGTGTTGCACAGTGATTGTGTAATAAACCTGCCAGCTGTTGTTTAAAAAAAAAAAAGGTTACGTCTCCTTGTGAGTCTTGTCAATTACTGCTCAGAGTCTAGGTAATAGATATCTATCATTCTAATTCAGGTTAGAGGTGCTACACAAGGCCGTCATATTAGGAATAATATTAGACTAGTCTTAGATATGATAGATTATAATCAATTTATTGATGATGATAGTTTTCTTTTATTGATTGATTTTTATAAAGCATTTGATATGGTGAATCACAATTTTATTTTCAAAGTTATTAAATTGTTAGGTTTTGGAGATGTATTTTTTGAAAGCAGTTAAAACATTGTACAGTGGATTTAATAGTTCTGTCAAACTTGCTTATGGTACTTCACAAATGTTTGATATTCATCGTAGCATTAGGCAAGGATGCCCCCTCTCTCATGTTTTACTTTTGTTAGTCACCCAGGTTTGGGCAACCCTTACGAAAAAGAAGTTTATTCAAGTGTGCTATTAGTACACTTCTTTTCAACTAAAAATTAGAAAGTTTACTTTCAGTCTACATTTTATGTACTTCTCAGAAATATACTTAAAATTACACTTCAGTGTTCTTGACTTATACTGAGAGAAAAGCCCAAGTATATTTGGCCTGTACTTGTACTCTTTTGATCGAGATATACTTAAAAGTATAAATAAGTATTCAAAGTATACTTGGCTTGTAGTTGTGTTAACTCTACTATTTTTACATAATTTTTCATATACAGTCTTATGAAACTTACATTGTTTGAAAATATTGATGAGAATATTGATATAAAACAGATACGTTTCTAATTCTGCATATCTGAATTTGTGTAGGCTAGTCCACTGGTAGAGTATATAAATTGACTCTAATTCTACTTTACTCTTTCCCCACCATTGACTGAATTTTCCAGCTCTCCATGTTTTCACTGTTGTACTGTAGGGGGCGCTATGACATCTTCTAGTACAGAGTCTCCGGATCAAAACACAGGAGAAGAAGAAGCTGAAACAAGTGGCCTTAGAATGGGTAGAGGGAAATGATTTAAATAACTCAGTGATTATATCTGATAGTTATTCAGCTTTAGAAAGCATGAAATCTGGGAAATCTATAAGAAAATGATATAATTCATAAAATTTGTATGATTTTGTATAAGTTAAATGCAAAGGATTTAAAAAATTTCAGGTTTCTTTAGGTACCTGCACATGTTGGAGTGAAAGGGAATGAGGAGGTTGATAAACTTGCAAAACAAACACTGAAACACAATAGAATATTACAAGTTCCATATAGCAAATCTGAAGCTAAAATGTTCATTAAAGCATATGCAAGATCAACATGGCAGGAGGATTGGGTGGATCATGATAATGGGAGACATTTATATAATATACAACCAGAAGTGGATATGGAAGGACAGAGTGTAGGAGTAGAAGAGAGGAAAGTATAATTACACAGTTAAGAATAGGACACACAGGGCTCAATTCTTCATTGAAGATAATAGGGAAACATCCAACAGGGAAATGCAAACATTGTAGTCATTTAGAAACTGTAGAGCATATTTTATTTCATTGCACAAAGTACAGCCAAGAAAGAAACGTACTCGGTTACTAACGTAACCTCGGTTCTCTCTAGTAGAGGGAACGATTACTACGTAAGATATCTTACGCTAGGGGAAAATCCTTTTTCCGCGAGATATTGAAGCCAAAAATTATCCTTAATTTTTTAATAATGCAAAATGCGTTGCGGCAGCATACAGACATAGGCGAGACAGCTCGCGCGCCTATTGGCTGCTCTGCGGCAACTGCAGCAGCCTATCGAGCGAGGCCTGGGGTGACGTCAGACCCAATGAGGGCGCTTCGCGCCCGCTGCGTCACATCCCGCCGAAACGGGCGTGGCCTAGGCCTATAATTACCGCTCGCAGGCAGCTAATATCTGGTTTTTCATCATCGAAGCAACCAGAGCGTGTGCATGCACGGCAAGATACGCAGTACTCGTTCCCTCTACTAGAGAGAACCGAGGTTACGTTAGTAACCGAGTACGTTCTCTTACGAGAGGTCTCTCGTACTGCGTAAGATATCTTACGCTAGGGGACCCAATGCAAGACGCCGTGCGTGCAGGGATCTGACACCATAGACCCAAGGGCGAAAGCCCGGGGTTCATATAGTGCACAATCACCCAGGGAACTCACAGGGAGTCCGGGAAGAGGGAGGGGCGAAGCCGCACTCTTCCTCGTATAGCAGCGTCGCTTAGACGCGAATTACATCATACAGACAGGGCGGGGTACGGCCTGAACTGATGGGGAAATGTGGGTCTTATACAGTTTGCCCAAACACATCTTTGTGCTGTTTTTTTGTGTTTTTTTTTTACACTGTCGATCATTGAGCTGTGCTCAGTAGACGCAGCATTCTGAGCTGATAGCATCAGGACAGACAATACTGGTTATCTAGACTGACAGCAGCCTGGCTTGCAGGGCGGGAACCTCTAGGTTATAGAACCTTCTAAATGTAGACGGGGAGGCCCAGCCTGCCTCCATACATATATCTTGCAAGGCAATCCCACTTGACCAGGCCCACGATGAAGCCATGCTTCTCGTGGAGTGCGCTCTGACACCCAACGGGCACTGCATGCCCTTGGAAGCGTACGCTAGTGCAATAGCGTCAACTATCCATCTGGATAGTCCCTTAGAATGCCCGCTGAACGAAAAACAAAGAGCTGCTCTGTCTGTCTGAAAGCAGACGAGCGAGACACATAAGCTTGCAGCGCCCTGACTGGGCAGAGGACGCTCGCGTCTCCTTCCTCATCAGGGACCGGTAGGGCTGACAGGGAAATGATCTGCGCCCTAAACGGTGTGTTGAGGGATTTTGGAACATAACCGTGCTTAGGTTTGAGTATAACTCTTGAGTCATTAGGCCCAAACTCCATGCACGTCGCGCTCACTGAGAGCGTGTGTAAGTCCCCTATGCACTTCACTGAAGCGAGAGCCAGCAGAAACACAGTCTTGAAAGACAGGTGTTTCAGATCAATCGTCTGTAAAGGCTCGAATGGGCCACCTTTCATGGCTTCCAGCACCGTAGAAAGGTCCCATACAGGGACTGAGGGAGGTCTGGGAGGATTCAGTCGCTTAGCCCCTCTAAGGAAGCGGATGACTAAATCGTTCCTTCCTATTGACTGACCAAGCGTTGTTCTTGAGAACGCTGCTATAGCCGCCACATAGACTTTGAGCGTGGAAGGGGTTCTACCCTTATCCAGCAGCTCTTGTAGGAAGGAGAGCACCTCCGTCACCCCACAGTCTGTGGGTGACACGCCACGGGCTGTGTACCAGCCCGAGAACACTGACCATTTCAAGGAGTAGAGACGTCTCATAGACGGAGCTCTAGCCTGCGTGATCGTGTTTAACCCTCTAGGCGCCACGGTCGAGTTTACTCGACAAGATGCGGCACTGAATAAAACGGCCGATTTTGTCAAATAGGGTGTCAAATTTCGTTCAACCTCCCCTCCACTAGTTGGCAGACATTTCATACTTCATCCCCGACTCAAAAAAACGTCATGTTTCTATACAAAATCTTCGAGCTAGAGCGCATTGAATCAGTGCGAACAAAAGCGGAGCTAGTGTGCGAGTGAGCCATTTTATCAGAGCAATATTGTCAACGTCAGCGAGTATTTGCATTAGATTATTATTATTATTATTATTATTATTATTATCTAATGGCATCAATAAAGCTTACCCGCAATGAAGTGTTGGGTCTTCTATTCGCGGACCCTGATTCTGAAGGGGAATAACGTTATCTGCCTTCAGAAAATGACGTGATTCTGAAAGTGAAAGTATAGCCCTACACCAAGCACAAACGGTGAATCCTTTGCCCAATATATATGCTCCTTTGCCCAATGTCAGTGGTGGGAACAATGTTTCCCGGGGTCGGATTGTTCATCGCGAAGTTAGCAGGCGTGTTAGTGTTGTGGGGAACGAGGCGGCCGCGGGAGATTTTTCCCGCGCTAGCCATGGTGACCGTGTGCGTCTCCGCAATCGCGGCAACAGTATTGTGGTGGAGGCTTTGTCTAATGCGACTGGGTATGTTAGACGAGGTCGAAGTATTCATAGGACAGTTAGGGGGCAACGTGGAGGCAGGGTGGGGAGTCGCAATGACAATGACAGTAGTCCGAGCTGTGCACACTCGGCGCGCGCGCGAGGCAGATCTGGCCGCGCCCGCGCTGCTCGTAGCAGGAGCAGAGGCGGTGTGACACGGGGCAGAGGGGCTATTATGCATAGTCCATCGCAAGACCACACCATGAAACACTACAAGAAATGTCACCTGGATGGATAGGGAGTCATTATCTCTACAGCAAAAGCCCTGCAACATAAATTCTTTTTTTTTTTGTCTGCCATTTATTAGTAATCATTTACACTGTTGATTTACTATCTATTTCCCTGACCATTTAGTAGTGTACAATATGTGTTCTTTTTTGTGTGTTCATGTCCTTGTGATGTGTGCGTCTTTGTCAGCTAAAAAAACAACCAAAAAAAAAAAAAAACACAAAAAGAAAAAGAAAATACTAACATTGTCTCTCGTCTTGTCTCGTCATCTCACTCATGATCTGTGGCTTGGCGTGGCGAGTGAGCTTTTGAACTAAACAGGTCTTGTCTACTTGTGTTTGTGTGTCATATGAATAATATGTGCCCCATACATGGAATCAGAGTGCCAACTGTTTGTAGTAAATGGAAAATCTCTACAGCAAAAGGCCAACCGCTACATGCATTCAGTTTGTTTCTACCATTTATTAGTAATGATTTACAGTTTGTTCACTACTTACTATTTACCTGAGCTTTCAGTATTGTGCAATATAGCATACAGAATGTGAGGGACATTTTTGGGGGAAAGAAGTGCTGCATTTTATCATTTAAACGTGACTTTTCATGAAAATTCTATAATCCAAGATGGCCGCCACTATATGACGTCATAATATGCAAATTAGATGGGAAAATGTAATCCCTACATAAACTTTGGGTCATCCTTAATATTTCTCTAATTTACAGAAAGTCTATCTTTTATCACTTTTAAGATATAGCCTTTTGAAATTAAGATGGCAAAATCGAACGTTTTAGGAAAAAACCTCTGGCGCCTAAAGGGTTAACACTCCTTTTGGGAGTTCAGCGGGTACCCGTTGATGGCCCAAACATGAAGGGACCACAATTCTGGGTGAGGATGCCAAATCGAGCCGTGGGCCTGGGAGAGGAGGTCTCTCCTCACTGGCACTGGCCATGGGGCAGTGTTCGCTAGCTGCATCATAACTGGGAACCAAGGTTGGTTTTCCCAGCACGGTGCTACGAGCAGTACTGAGCATCCTTCTTCCCTGATCCGCTCTATCACCTGAGCCAGGAGAGAGACGGGGGGAAAAGCATAGAGCGGGCGGCGGGGCCATACATGAGCCAGCGCGTCCCTGCTCTTGGAGAAAAATTCCAGACAGTGAGCGTTTTCTTGAGACGCAAACAGGTCTACTTCCGCTCTGCCGAATTTCTTCCACAGCAGCTGGACTGTCTGTGGGTGTAGAGACCATTCGCCTGCCGGAACATTGTTCCTGGACAGTCTGTCTGGTCCTATGTGTAGGAGCCCTGGCACGTGCGCTGCTCTCAGCGAGTGCAGGTTGCGCTGAGCCCATACCAGGAGGCGTTCTGCTAGCCTGTGCAGGTTCCCAGACCTGAGGCCGCCCTGGCGATTTATGTAGGACACCACAGACATGTTGTCCGAGCGGACCAGGACGTGGTGTCCTTTTATTCGGGGACAGAAACGCGTCAGCGCGTTGTCTACTGCCAACATTTCGAGGCAGTTTATGTGCAGAAGCTTCTCCCGTTCTGACCATTGGCCGAAGAACGGTCTGCCCTCGAGCAGTGCTCCCCATCCTGAGGTGGATGCGTCCGTAGACACCACCTTCACCCTCGAGGAAGTCCCCAGGCTTACACCTGATTGGTACCAGTCGTTTGCCTTCCAAGGTTTCAGAGCTGTGATGCACTTCTGATTGACCTTGAGACAAAGCAGACCGGAGGTCCACGCTTGGCGTGGCACTCGCGCTTTCAGCCAGAACTGCAGTGGGCGCATGCGGAGCAAGCCCAGCTGAAGCACTGATGATGTTGAAGCCATGAGACCCAGCATCTTCTGAAATTTCTTGAGCGGGACAGATGCGCCGCAGCGGAAAGAACCCGCTGCGCGCTGAATGTCTACCGTGCGCTGTGGTGATAGCTGTGCTATCATGGACAGCGAGTCCAGCTCTGTGCCCAGGAAAGATATCATCTGACTGGGGGACAGAGAGCTCTTCGCCCAACTGACTCTGAGACCCAAATTCTCGAGGTGATCGAGTAAAATGGTCGTGTGCTCTGTGAGCTCTGGGCGAGATTGAGCTAGAATCAGCCAATCGTCCAAATAGTTCAGTACTCGCATGCCCCGCAGTCTGAGGGGTGCGAGCGCTGCATCCATGCACATAGTAAATGTACGGGGTGCTAGGAATAAGCAGAACGGCAGGACTGTGTACTGATATGCCTGGCCCTCGAAGGCGAATCTCAAAAATCGCCTGTGACGTGACACTATCTGTATTTGAAAATACGCGTCTTTCAAATCTATTGACACAAACCAATCTCCTCGGCGAATCTGCGCGAGCATTTTTCTGGTCGTGAGCATTCTGAACTGTCGCTTCACAAGCACTCTGTTCAGTTGCCTTAGATCTAGTATGGGTCTGAGACCCCCGTCTTTTTTCGGCACCAGGAAGTATCTGCTGTATAGCCCTCCTTCGCTCTGAACTTGAGAGAGAGAGGCTCTATGGCCCCTTTGTTCAATAGTTTCGCGACTTCGGCTCGAAGTAAATGTGCTACTTCTGTTTTCACTGTGGTCTCGACGTGCGCCACATAGCGGCGAGGGCGTCAGCGAAACTGCAGCGAATAGCCTCCTTTTATAATGTCTAGCACCCACTTCGGAACCCCGGGCAGCTTTGCCCATGCATCTGCATGAATAGCTAGGGGTTGAATACGAAGCGCACTCCGTTCGCTCAGCGATGGAGAGGCTTCGGTGTGCTGTAACATAAGCATCGCGCTTATGACATTTGAGGCAGGGGGCGCGCTGATAACAGCAGGCAGATTGCCCGCGCTCGACTCCTCTGCGGTGGTCAACCGAGAGAGGGAGGGCTGGGCGAGTCCCGTAGGAACTATCATGTCTGTGTGTGGATGTGGGCACGGGATAGCGGGCACATTTACCTCACTGAAAACATTGTCCGCTTGAGTGAAGCGAATGCACGTTGGTTTCGTTTTTACAGAAACCTTGAGACAGAAACCCGCGTTTGTGTGCAGGCAAGCGTGCTGTGTCACTGACTTGTTTACTGCAGAATACACTGGAACAGTCACATTTACTAGAACTGAACGTGCGAGAAGTTGCCATAGAAACAGAGAGCGTCAACATGCTGGCGTTTATTTGCAGGCCTGCGTGAATTACAACAGGCTCGTTCACTGCAATATTGACATTTCCAGTCGCCTGAACTTCAGAGGGGAATGAGAAATGTGTGAGAAATGGAAGTCGGTCCGTCCGCAGCGGGACCAGAAACACTCTCTTTTCTCCTTACGCCAGTGATGCACGGAAACCATAGAAACGGTGTTTGGGTGCAGGCGAGCGGGTTGTACAACACGCTCGTTGGCTGCAAAATACACATCTGCAGTCGCCTTTTCAGGGAACTGACAGAGCGAGCATTAACTGCATAATTTTATCTGCCGGTAGACCCGGGATCGAACACGGGTCTCCCGCGCGAAAGCCTGAGAGTCTGCCACTGGGCCACAGGGGGAGACAAATAGTCATTCAGTTAGCGCGAGTATTATCAGAGAGTGTCAACATGCTGGCGTTAGGGGTGGGAGATATTGACAAAAATGAATATCTCGATATTTTTTTCCAATATCTCGATATCGATATTCAGACGATATTTTTGCCATCCTTCAAAGAAATGTGTGCAAACTGGCAAAGAAGTTGGTCTTTTGACTTGCTGCATTTGACCTATTATTGTAGGCTATAGAAAAAACAATAAAGGAGCTAACTGAACAGAATCTGAGGTAGCCCCTACTTTTTCCAATTACACAAAAAAAAAAAAAAAAAAAAACGGAATTAGGCACCTCTTGCAACAGTGATTATTAAATCAAACAACAATATTGTTGATGATAAATTCAAAGTAAAAAAAAAAATCTTTTCAAAACGCTATAAATCCATCCATTTTTTCCCCCAAAATGCTATAAAGCCATCATTTTCCCCCAAAAAATTGATAGTTTGTCTTTTTAAAAAAAGTATTTTGTCTTTTATTTTTCGTGTTTGCATTTATGAGGAAAACGTGACAGTTCTCCATTATGGACGCGAGCGCTTTGACTTTCAAACTTTCACAGAGACCTCAAAACAGAAAGCACAAAGCCTTTCTTTAAAACGAATTTCGTTTTGTATTAATTGTATCTTAATTTTAATAATTTTTTAATTAACCAATTTCCTGGATTCAAAACATAAATACATAAAAAGTAAATACAGGCTAGCACAACATAGGTGCTTGAACATGGAGATTATATCAGCATGAACCGAACCATAGCCTACTCGTCTCACAGGCCTAAAAAATATATGAAATATATTTGAAATATATTTACAGAAAGCTGGTTCTAAACAAAACTATCCAAAACAAAATAAAACTATGTAGCCTAATAAATGTGCGTTTCTCCGGTGCGTTCACTAGCCTACTGCGAAGATCGCGACTCTATAGCCTATCGTCAACTTCATCTTTGCAGCCGACACACAAATTAATAAATAATTAAAATGTCTTATTGCAATATTTTATATATTCATTCATAATCATTACTTTTGCTGGTTCTTTGAGGCAGCTTTTTAGGTTTATGGCGTTTTGGAAAAGAGCTCTTCACGTACAAACACATTTTCACCAAGGCACAGCGGCCCTTCAGCACATAAGAACAAAAAGAGAAAAAGCGCGGACTTACTAATTACTAAACTTTGATGTGGTTGAACAGGTGAAAAAGTCACAAATTCCTCTGCAACTCAAATCAGTACTTCTCAGTACGAGTTATGAAGGAAGAGCATTACAGTTTTCAACGCGTCCTCCTCTGATTGCTGTGTTGTGAACTTGTGACTGAAAAAGTGCGTGCAGGAACACATGCGCAAAACGTAGCTAGGTCTGTAAAATGTCCTATTGTAAAATGACATATGATTAAATAAAAATAATTCATATATCATTTAACAAAACGGTTTTGCGCAAGTGCTTCTGCGCGCACTGTTTCGAATTTACGTATGAATGTGCGTTTTTGACGTCCCGCGCCAGGCCACTCGGAGGGTGCTTCCGGGAATAGTACTGCCCTAGTATTTAAAATCGCTACATATAATTGTTTAGACGGTTATAGTGTGCGTTATTTGTTTTCTCTTTAACTTCTTTCAGCTCTTTTCATGTTTTGGGGGTCGGATTGTACAAATTATGAAATATTCGATATCCCAATTTTGCATATCGTCCAGACAACAATTTGGATATTATCGTCTAAACGATATATCGCCCACCTCTAGCTGGCGTTTGTTTGTAGGCGTGCGTGCATTACAACAGGCTTGCTCACTGCAATATTGACATTTCCAGTCACCCGAACTTCAGAGGGGAATGAGAAATGTGTGAGAAATGGAGGTTGGTCCGGCCTCACCGGGACTATAAACATTCTTCTCCTTTCGCCGGTGAGTGACGCATGAATGAGGCGCAGGGGCAGGGTAGCTTTCCTGTAACGTAAAGAAAAACTAACCCCGACCGTCCACTTCCAGCCTCCCTTGTGAACGGTGCAGTTTGCGCGGCTCGAACAGAGGGAGAGAGAAAGCTAGCCCCGTGACCGTCCGCTCCTGACATCCCCTGTGAGCGGCGCGGTTTGCACGTTTCGGCGGGATGTGACGCAGCGGGCGCGAAGCGCCCTCATTGGGTCTGACGTCACCCCAGGCCTCGCTCGATAGGCTGCTGCAGTTGCCGCAGAGCAGCCAATAGGCGCGCGAGCTGTCTCGCCTATGTCTGTATGCTGCCGCAATGCGTTTTGCATTATTAAAAAATTAAGGATAATTTTTGGCTTCAATATCTCGCGGAAAAAGGATTTTCCCCTAGCGTAAGATATCTTACGCAGTACGAGAGACCTCTCGTAAGAGAACCAGCTTTTTCAGTCTCAGAATGGTCAATCGGAATAATTTTACAATGCAAGGTTTATTAGGGAAAACATCCAGTAACAATTATCACCTTGTTATTAAGTTTCTGAGAGACACAGACTTAGCCAAAAGGATTTTATTATTTTATTTTTTATTTATTTATTTTTTAGTTAAGTTCCAATATCTCCTGATTCACACTCCAGTCCAGTCGGTGGCGGTAATGCACCGTTAAGTTGGTTTGCCAACCGCCATAAAAAACAAAAGAAGAAGAAGCTGAAACAAGTGATAGAAGATTGCTCACTCAAATGTAAAATAACGTGATCATCAAACATTAAACAGCGTGTAAATCAAAACTGCTTAATATTACCAAATGAAATGAAGCGTAACCCATGAAGAGAGAACGACTGAAGCTTTGGGGGTGTCGGACTCGATCTACTCCATCTGTGTTTGATCGTCGTTCTGAATCTGATCAAGGAGTAGTCTTTGACAAAAATGTGGTTTTCTCATCTTTTTTGTTTAAAATGTTGCCTTTCTTTATGAAACTTACCAATATTCAAGTGTTGATAAAAAAGGATGCATGAAGCTAATTAAAAGTACAGTTAAAGGTATTTTTCAAGTATAAAAAAATAAATTTGAACATAGTGGTATAGACCAGGCCAACTGCAAGTGCAGAAATAATATATAAATAGTAAACTATAAGTATAATGTTAAGTTCACTTAAAGAAAACTTGTAGTATAAAACTACTAAACTAGTAGTTTACTGAAAGTATACTTCAAAGTGTACTTACATAAACTAAAAATTTGCTACAAGTATTAAAATAGTAAACTACTAGTATACCCATAAGTTCACTTGCAGTACAAATGAGAAACGTAATTATGAACTAGTTGTGCACTTAAAGTTTACAACTGTTACACTTATAGTACACTTAAACATATAATTTTATATACTAAAAGTGGGCCAATTTAGTCCCAAGTGGTATTAAAATAGTACACTTACAAGTTTACTACAAGTACATATTGACATTAGTATACTTACTGCATAATGTATACTTAAAAATATACTTGAACATTGCTTAAGTATACTTCATAAAATTAACTTGAAGTATACTTCTTTTTCGTAAGGGAATGCATGTAAAAATAAATCAGTATAATGGTATCACAGCTTTAGGTTTAGAATTTAAACTTAGCCAGTTTGCTGATGACACTGCAATTTTTTTGAAAAATAAATTCGAGGTACCAAAAATAATTAGATGTATTGAGGCATTCTCTGCTGTATCAGGCCTTAAAATGAATTGTGATAAATCTGTATTGTTTCCCTTAAATATTGCTCCTATACAGAAATAGAGAACATCCCAGTTAAACACCAATTAACATATCTAGGTGTAGTAATTTGTAAAAATGAAAAACAGAGGAGTCAGTTAAATTTTGAACCAATTATTGAGAGAACAAAAATAAATTTAATTGGCTAATGAGAGATATATCAGTAATTGGGAGGGTATTTTTGTCAAAGGCGGAAGGTATATCTAGATCAGTATATACATCTTCATCATTAGATGTGCCTCCTAAGGTGAAATAAGGAATTAGATAAGATATTTTATGACTTCATATGGAGAAAAAAAAAAAACATTATTAAAAAAAATGGGGGTAATATGTAACACCAAAGAGGGGACTTGAGGTCTAGTACACTTAATGACACTTTCAAAATTAAATGGTTGATAGAGTTTTTGAATAATAGAGAAAGTCTTTGGAACGTATTTCCTAATTATATATTTAATACTCTTAGAGGCATAGATTTGTTGTTGAATTTTTCTGCTGATAAAATTCCTGTAAAATTGGCCAGCTTTCACAGACAAGCCCTGCTAGCATGGAAATTGGTATATAAGCACAAATTTTCACCACACAACTATTTTATATGGAATAACAAAGACATACTATTTAAAATCACTGTTCTATCATACTTGGTTCAATGAAGGGCAGGGGCGGCTGGCCAATAGAGGGCACTAGGGAGCCTGTCTGAGAAAGGAACTAAACAGTTGAGTTTCAGTTTGAGTTTCAAATGCAAATGGAAAGTTTGTGCAATTTGTTTGTATTTGTGTAAGAATGCCTCAGCCTTGTAATATGGCATTAAATAATTACTGACTTTTTCACAGAGCACTGGTATCATGCAGTTTGTGTTAAATTGTGTATGGGTGGTTAATAATAATAATAATTATTTTTAATATTATTATTATTATTATTTACATAGCACCTTTCCAACACCCAAGGTCACTTTACAAAGATAGGCAGTGGATCTCAAACTGGGGTACGTGAGGTGACAGATGGGGGTACGGGAACAAAATGCTGAATCAAACTCAAATCAATCTCTCTTCGATACAAAGACATACCCTGTGTGAGTTCCTGTGTTTAATGATGATCACATTATATGAAGATCCACACGATTGCAAATGTGACATTGATTTTATACAACAGTTCAACAAATGAAATATTAATATTAAGTGATGTTAATTTTCAGCACAGTTGTCAGTATTGTTACAACAAAATATTAGCTCCAACGAAAGCCACAGTAGAACTGCAGCACACAGCAGTGTTTGTGAACGAATCTGTGGTTTTGAACGTATCATTAGAGTCAATGATTCAATGATTAATTCACAAATACAGCCACTTGCTTCATCACTGAGTGAATGAATGACTCAGTAACTCATTACCTACTGGACGTTTAATTTTTTTTAATTTTTTTTTTTTCAAGGTATGTTTTTGTTTTTTTGTGCCTTTATTTGATAGGACAGTAGAGATTTTGACAGGAAAGCGTGGGATGGAGAGAGAGGGGAAGGGGATCAGCAAAGGACCTCGAGCTGGGAATCGAACTCGGGTCGCCGGAGGCGCAGTTGCGCTATATGTCGGCGCATTAACCATGGGGCTATTGACGCCGACGCGGTTTAATTTACAGTGTGTGCATAATTATTAGGCACGTTGATTTTCTGATCATATTTTATTTCCACAAACATTTTGCCAATTCCAAACCATATTTATCTTAATAACTACTATGAATTTTGTATTTAATCATGTATAAGTGATATATAATTGTTCATGAAGGCTGGAAATGAAAAATGTCTTATTTTCAGGTGTGCAGAATTATTAGGCAAGTTTTCTTTTAAAGATAAAACAAGCCAAAAAAGAGATTTAACAAAGACTGAAAAGTCAAAAATTAATAAATGCCCATGAGAAGAATGCAATACAAATGCAATACTAAAGATTGCAGTTAAGGCATGACCATTGGACAGTGAAATGGTCAGCAGGGTCAGACAAAAACAGGTGGAGAAGAAAAGACACATGTTAACTGCAAAAAAATGAAGAATTAAGGCGAATAATTAAGTGTGAAACCATCAGGAACCCTTTAGTCTTCAGCGCCACCATTTTCCAGAACTGCAGCCTACCTGGAGTCTCCAGAAGTGCAAGGTGTCAGAGTCTCAGAGACTTGGGTTAGGTAAAGAATCCTAAAAAATGACCCCCTCTTAATAAGAATCACAAGCTGAAGTGTTGTGAAATACATGAAGACTGTTTTTATATAGGCTTTATAGACAGACAGATTGAGAGTGACTCTTGAAGGACCAGCACCACGTCCTCTTCTACCACAGTTTGAAGAATTCATCTTCCAGAATACGTTTTAATACGTTTTGGGAGTTTATTTTTAGTCCATCTCCTACCCTGAAGTCTGTTTTGCAGAGATGGACTAAAAATAAACTCACAAAACTTATTATAACGTATTCTGGAAGATGAATTCTTCAAACTGTGGTAGAAGAGGACGTGGTGCTGGTCCTTCAAGAGTCACTCTCAATCTGTCTGTCTATAAAGCCTATATAAAAACCAGTCTTCATGTATTTCACAACACTTCAGCTTGTGATTCTTATTAAGTGGGGGTTATTTTTTAGGATTCTTTGCCTAACCCAAGTCTCTGAGACTCTGACACCTTGCTCTTCTGGAGACTCCAGGTAGGTTTCAGTTCTGGAAAATGGTGGCGCTGAAGACAAAGGGTTTCCTGATGGTTTCACACTTAATTCTTCATTCTTTTGCAGTTAACATGTGTCTTTTCTTCTCCACCTGTTTTTGTCTGACCCTGCTGACCCAATGAGCATTTCACTGTCCAGTGGTCATACCTTAACTGCAATCTCTAGTATTGCATTTGTATTGCATTCTTCTCATGGGCATTTATTAATTTTTGACTTTTCAGTCTTTGTTAAATCTCTTTTTTGGCTTATTTTATGTGTAAAAGAAAACTTGCCTAATAATTCTGCACACCTGAAAATAAGATGTTTATCATTTCCAGCCTTCATGAACAATTATATATCACTTATAAATGATTAAATACAAAATTAATAGTAGTTATTAAGATTAATATGGTTTGGAATTGGCAATATGTTCCTGGAAATAAAATATGATCAGAAAATCAATGTGCCTAATAATTCTGCACACACTGTAATATTTTAAAGCATCACTTCGTTTTTACCATCATTGTATATTTCTCTATTGAACATTTTTTATTTAAAGCATTATTTATTTTATTAAGGTATTTGTAAAGGTAAAAATACACTGGAAAAATCGATTTATGGGGGCAAATACTGTCCCTTACTGAAAAAGGTGTGAGAGTGGGGGTACGCAGAAGGATGTTAAAGCTGCATTCAGTAGTTTCGGGATTTCTTCGCTGTATTCTCGCTTTTTGCTCGCAGGTTTCTCTCTAGACACATCCCCCCCCCCCCCCCCACAGCATCTGAATAGATATTTGACAACACTGTTGTAAAAACTCGTTGGCGATTCTCAGACACCATGAGGCTAGTAGATCAACGACATCAAAGCAGATGGGACATTCTTTAAAACGTCTTCTTCATTCGGGTTCGAACAGCGTGAGGGAGCACAATAATGACAGCATTTTAGCAGATTTCTTTTGGCCGTAAAGCAATTTTTTACATCGCGAGACCTGATATCACGATACTTCCTGACGCGGCGGCCGGCGGCCCGCCGGCTCAAACTTGCAAGTGCGTATTTTCCGCTCACGGGCACCAGGGGGATGCGAAACGACCACCATTCAACCCGAAATAAGTAATATAACCATTCCAATGACTCCGAAGCTGTTCAGTTAAGGTAAAGAAGTTACTTAGTTCACCTTTAAAAGCCTCATGGGGTACAACTCTAAACAGTTTGAGAACCATACTGGGACTGGGTTAAAGGGTTAGTTCACCCAAAAATGAAAATTCTGTCAGTAATTACTCACCCTCATGTTGTTCCAACCGCGTAAGACCTTTAGTTCATCTTCGGAACACAAATTAAGATATTTTTGATGAAATCTGAGCCATGTCTGAATCCTCCATAGGCTGCTATGTGACCGAAACTTGCTGGCCCAGAAAAGTTATTAAAGAGATCGTTAATATAGTCCAAGTGACTACAGTGGCTCAATCTTAAGTATATCAAGCGACGAGAATACTTTTTGTGCGCAAAAACAAACAAAAATAACGACTTTATTCCACTATTCATTTCCTTCTCTCTGGACCTCTAGTTGGTTCGCGTAGTGTTTTTGCGCAGCGCGTCTGTGTACACGTCACCACGTAGGCTCACTATTGGCCGACGCCGGTCATGTGTGTGATGCGTGATGACGTGCAACACAGACGCGCAGCGCAAAAACACTACGAGGCCCAGAGAGAAGGAAATGAATAGTGGAATAAAGTCGTTATTTTTGTTTGTTTTTGAGCACAAAAAGTATTCTCGTCGCTTGATATACTTAAGATTGAGCCACTGTAGTCACTTGGACTATATTAACGATCTCTTTAATAACTTTTCTGGGCCAGCAAGTTTCGGTCACATAGAAGCCTATGGAGGATTCAGACATGGCTCAGATTTCATCAAAAATATCTTAATTTGTGTTCCGAAGATGAACGAAGGTCTTACGCGGTTGGAACAACATGAGGGTGAGTAATTACTGACAGAATTTTCAGTTTTGGGTGAACTAACCCTTTAAGGAATATACATCAACATCAAAGCACAATACACATATCAAGGGCAGAAAGTAAGCCTAATATTCAGAGGTCACTTACAAAGTTAGGTTAAAGACACAAACAAAGAGGGATTCAAGAAAATAGCATATCAATAACAATGTAGAATTTACAGACTGTGAGCTGAAGAGTAATATTCAGATAAAATATAAGATAAGATAAGATAAGATAAGATAAGATAAGATAAGATATTGGGGGTAAAGGGCCCGAGGCGGGGAGGCGGGGAGGCGGGGGGGCGGGGGGGCCCTTAGAAGTCAGTTTTCTATACATACATATACATGCACTAACATTTGTATAGCATTTATGTAGCCTACAAATAAAAAAGTTCCTGTGCAAAACTAAACTTGTAGTTAGGCACTGGTTTGGTATAAAAAAAATTATTTTCTTGCTGTGCAGGGCCCCACCACCCCTCTCGAATAATGTAAATCAGGGGTCTCCAACCTTTTTTCATTTGAGAGCTACTTTTTAAAAATGAAAGTGGACGAGAGCTACTCATGTAATACAATACTTAAATCTCTTAAATAATGTCTCATAACTCTCATATTAACAACTATCCAAACTGTTTTAGACCCTTAAATGTCAGAGAAAAGAACAGAATCAGAGATAAAAAAAATGATAGAAAATTGTACTTTGCATATTATACTGTAAAAACACATAATTATAGTTGATTTTATAGTGCATGATAACTAGAGATGAAATGGCATGAAAATTTCATTTCATGATTATAGAGACCAAAATGATCACGGTTCTCACAGAATCCTGTTCATTAAGTACTAATACTACACAAGAAAATCAGTTCACAAAAAGTTTTATGTCGAAAACCAGCAAATAACAAATAAACTTTGCATCAATATGCACTTTTTGTTTACACATTAAAATAATAACATTAAAAATGACAGCCAGATTTTAAAGGAGTGTCTTGCAACATGTTATCTACAATGTTCAAGTTCAAATAAAGTTTTGACAAAAAAAGTTTTTATAAAAAGATAAACCTCGCATATTTCAGCCTTTAAATCATTTTTATAAAAAGAATGAGTCAAAAAAGATAAATTACTGACATTTACGATGCACATTAGCTTATCTTTTATTATTAATAGTAAAATTCGGTCCAATTTTCCCGTGGTGTCTGTCGTTGCTATTGCTCTCCAACGACAAAGAGGTTTTAATAGCTAATGGACCGCCGAAAAACGCTTCAGTAGCTCTGCTACAAGATTTATTTACAGAAAAAAAAAAAAAAAAACACCTGTTGTGTTTGGGAGCACCCCCATCCGTCATGCTGACTCGCTGCGTCTGGAAAAAATGAGCGCGTCGCTTCAATTATTTGAAATAACGAACTTGAGCGCGCAAAAGACGCGATATGTTAACGGCCCTCGGCGAGCTACCTCCAATCAGGCCACGAGCTACTGGTAGCTCGCGAGCGACGTGTTGTAGACCCCTGATGTAAATGGTACGACCCGCAGGTCAGGTGCTTCTGCTATGGACCTGCGGTGAATCAGTTGATGAGACAGGAGCTGGAGTGAGCTGTGATATGAACTAGGAAGACAGGGGAAGAGTCATGTCTTTCCTTAAAGGGGGGGGGTGAATTGCTCATTTTCACTCAATCTCCTGTTAATCCTGAGTACCTATAGAGTAGTATTGCATCCTTAATATGTCCAAAAAGTCTTTAGTTTTATTATATTTATAAAAGACAGATAGGCTGTACCGAGTTTTTCCGGAAAAAAACGAGCGTCTGGAGGCGGGCCGTGTGGGCAGTGTGCTATAGCTGTGCTAACCGAGCTAACCGAGCTACCAACAACACAGAGAGACATTTTAAGCTGTTTACTCACCGGCCTGCGACAGCGAACCTTTATCAATGTGACTGCTCGATCCTTAAGCATTAACGTTAGACTATCTGCAAATCCTTCGATCTAGGCTTTGTTTATAAAACAATCATCGTGAAATGCAGGGAACAAACAGTCTCGCACAACTCCGTTTTTGCCCCGGAAAAACAATCTGCATTCACTGTTCCTAACGCTGGGTTCTTTGGGAATCTGTGCAGGGTTGTCTTGCCCTGGCTGGCAACCAAAAACACACTTCTTTGGCTCTGACCAGAGCGCTTTGATGAGGTAACATACTGCTTTCGCTCTCTCTCTCTCTCTCTCTCTCTGTCTGGTCTACGGATGCGCGCGCCCGCGTTCTCCCGGCAGAAGTGCCCTTAGGACCCATATAAGGAAATTCCGCCCTCTCTTACGTCACACAGACCCATACTCGAAAAAAACTTTCCGAAACTTGTGACAAACCGGAAGGACAATTTTTGGCACAGAAATACTCCTTCAAACGTACAACTTAATTTTTGAAACTTTGTCCATGTTTAGCATGGGAATCCAACTCTTTAACAGTGTAAAAAACTCAGTATGCATGAAATAGCATTTCACCCCCCCTTTAAGAAAAGGAAAATCAGGGCCTCAAAAACGAAAAGAAAAGAAGATTAAAGAGAGAAAGGCAAATGAGGGCAAGCAGTTTTTTGAAAAGAAAGGTGAGCTCCAAATGCATCATCGAGCATTGACATTGTTTTAACATAAATATCTACTCCAGGTAGAATAGCATGCATTTATGTTCATACTCTATTTGAATGATATACCAATACTTTAAAGTAATTAAACCAGAATTAAAAGTAGGTGTGGATGTTGACATAATTAAATCAAATACAAACTCAATATTTCTAAAGTCAGTAGATGAAAATGAAATAATAAATATAATAAATAAATTTAAAAATAAAAAAATCAACAGATTTTAATGATACAGACATGGCACTAGTTAAGGATGTTACGAGATTTATTGTTAAACCATTAACTTATGTTTTCAACTTATCTCTCCAAACTGGGGTCCGTTCTTCGTACGTCGCTAACTCACTTAGCTGGATTTGATTGTTGGCGATTTGGCATGATCTTGGATTGTTTGGTTCTTCGACGCTCATCCTGGACTTGCTGTCATAGCAACAGCTGCGCAAACTTAAACCTGCTCGGGAGCATCTTATTTCATGTTAACAGGATTAGATCCCGGCTTCATAAGCGGAGCTGATACGGGAAGTCCAGCGCAGCGCGATAGTGCACTTTCTGAGATATATATTTTTTCTCGTGATTAGTGAGATTGTCGGTTTTTGTCGCTTTTAGGTTTAAAAAACAGTTTTAGTTTTTTTTGTGGCATTTCCAAGCCACTTAAGACCCAATGTTGTAAAGCAGTTTTTTTTTTATTTGATTTTTTTAGGCTATCATAATTTTTTCTGAAGATCATGACCATGCCGATTACAGATATGTCACTCAGGCTTCAATAACGTGATTGGTAGGCTACCATATAGACTGCCATCAAGGCCTCAATGAAGGGGATTATGTGAACAGAAAGGGGATTCACAATGTAAATGTGCAGCCCATACTATTGTGATTCTTAATATTCCAGATTAGTAATATTATATAAAATAAAAAAAAAGGCAGTTGACTAAAATCTTCCATATCACAAATGTGAAAGCAAAATGGCCAGGATCTGTGCATGACCTAAGAATTTTCACATTTTAGAAAAGATTCACATTTCTGCACATTATTTAAAAGTGGTAAGAAAAGTTCCACAATTAAATATCAAGCTCACTGTATTACATACACTTATGCTGATCCTAACAGAACTGCATTTTTTCATAGGTGATTATGACATGTTCCTGCCTGGAGACAGGTGTTTTATGACCCCATTCCCTGACCCAAACCAGTTACAATGCAGCTCTAGCCAGGACAAGGGCACACAATGAAATGAACTTTGGCTAACTAAAGGGAAGATTTCAGTGTCTGAAAAGTCTGAGGGTTGCACACCTGACAGGGCCTGTGACATTGTTGCATGTGCCATATTACACAACATTGCCAAAAAAATAAAATAAAACACTTTTCATTAAATGTTTAATAAAAGACAAATATGCTTAGTTCCTTGAGTTTTATTTCAAGTGTTCTTTGTAAAGAAAAGCCAGTGGTCAAGTGCCTGCAACAAGAGATATTAGACACATGCCTCATGCAACAAATAAAAAGGAGACGTTGGCTATCCACTGCCCACCTGTAGGCCTATGTCTCCTCTGTGTGTGCAGACTCTTCTGTAGGCCTTTCTGGAGATGTGGAATCCTGCAACTTATACTGCAGCCATAAAGCATACAAGTATAAAGTAAAGTTATTTATGCACTTGCAGGTAGGCTAGTTCCTCCATATGACAGTTATCTGAGAGGGTTTATTCACTGTCCAGTGCAATGGAAACAAATGGACATTACAAAGTCTTATACATTCTCTCCTTTGGAATTTAAGTTAGAAAATGTCCACTTACTGCACATATTTCAGCACCACTTTCTTGGGAACAGATACAAGTGTTGGTGTATTATGTAAAAGTGCACAAAAGAGGAAAACACAATGTCATTACCAGGGCCTGAAGTTAACTTTTTTGACCACCAGCCACTGTGGCAGGTGAATTTAAAAATCCACCCGCCACAGTGACTTTTTACCAGCCAGTTTTTTTTTTTTTTTTTTTGGCCTCATAAAAGGTGAAAAAAAAGGAATTGCACAAACATTTGTTCTTTAACTTGTAAGAATACACATTTAAGTGCTGTCAAGTTATTAACGAGATCCATACAAGTAATAATAACTTTTTGAATACAGATATAGCTCGTATGTAAACAAATCACACGCGGCTGTGTTGATGGCTGGGCAGCTGTTAGTTACAGCGTTCAGGAACCGTTAAGCAGAACTAAATTAATATTGTTATTACTGGTAAAATTACCGGGTAGGCTACCGGACATTTTCTCACCGGTTCCCAACTCCCAACATCTGTGCAACTCAGCGTTGCATTATCTCATCTCATCAACAGTTTAATACTTAACTCACACATTCAAACGTATAGTCAGAGAAGGGCCTCATCTTTCTCTCCGATCACATACGTTCCGAAACACTCAAACTGCGCTGCTTTCACAGATGCTTTCTTTACTCCAGTAATGTGCCACCACATTTTTTAGCTAAAATCCAACGAAATGGCTGACTTCGTTTAAATGTCAAAGAACAACAGTTGCAAAAAAAAAAAAAAAAAACCTTCGCAAAGACCCGGCCCCTTTAGTTACTGTTGCTATGTCCGACAAGCTACACCGCGCGAGCTCACGCCAAACCATGATCTCACGCAATGAAAAACACATCGCGCAGCAGAGACACTGACAACACGCTGACAGACAACACAGTCCTGGTTACTTTTGATATTAAACAAAGTCTCAACGTTAAAATTTGGTAATTTTTAAAGAAATTTAGACAATACCGTTTTGTGACTCTGTAGCCTAATCGGAGCCTAATGTGTCTTGACAGATCACTGTGGTGCCTCAGTTAAAGCTGCTCGTGAACCGATCATCTCTTCCTTCTAGTTAATTTATAGCATCAAATAAACATGAATTAACATAAGTAGGAATGTGGTTAGTTTTAACTGCGGAAAGATGTCAGTAGGCCTACTCAGTATACTCCGTTTTTTCAAGTTCAAATCCTCCAACGTTGGACTCTCCTGACTGCTTTGACTGCTTTGTCGGACAAAAAAAAGGCGGATTCGGCGGATTATGATTGGCTAGATCGCCTGTCAATCAAACTCCCCACGAAGGGGCTCAGTGGCTACCTGCCAATGTGGCAGGTAGATTGACAGTGTTACCCGCCAATTGCAGAATTCACCCGCATTTGGCGTGTGGTCGGGTGTTAATTTCAGGCCCTGGGGCCTCATTTATAAAACTTTGCGTAGGATTTGCGTCATAAGTGGCGTACGGATGAAACATAGGACGTGCGTACGCACAGAAATATTCGGATTTATAAAACCGTGCGCACGCACATCCTACGCAGTTTTCCCTTAATAAATCACAATCAATTCTAAATGTAGCGCAGCTTTTGCGGCTTCATGTCACGCCCATAGTTGCCCATAAATAGTCCGTGAAACGCCCACAAATTAATATTCATCGATTGCGAAATCATGGCAAACACAGAGAGGAAATCAAAAAACATAACTTCACTCAATGTGAAGTAGAAGTTTATCGTTGGCGAGGTGGAAAAGAGGAGAAAAATGTTGTTTGAAGGGCACAGTGTGGGCATTACTAATGCCAAAAAGGCACTTGAGTGGCAAAAGTTGCAGACGCCGTAAATGCTGTAGCCTCACAACCTCGGACTGTGGCTGAAATAAAAAAGAAATGGTCGGACATCAAAGTCGAGGCAAAAAAGCGTTTATAGCGCTCCATCGCCAGAGTGTGACAAGCTAGGCACTGATGTCGGTTATAATCTACGTGGAAATGGGAAATAGTTCAGCGCAAATGTAATTTCTTGCAGCTTTCTGAATGGTTGAGACATAGCCTACGTCATACATTATTTTATCAAAATAAAACAAACTAAAGGCATATAGGCTTTGCATGAATACCATGATTCCGTAGCTGATGAAGAATTTTTTACTATGAAAATAACTTTCCCCAGTGGACAATTAATACATCTATTTATCTATCTATATATCTCCCTAATTATCTATCTATCTGTCTATCTTGCATCTATCTGCTCCGCCAGACGGACACATTGACGAGAATATCAGTTTTGTACATTATTTCGTTCTGTTTACCATATTATTCATAAGGATGAATTGCATAACATGCCAATATTATTGCAGAACATATTTCACTTTTCTTTTCGCAAATATGTGTTCATTTGCATTTCTGTTGTAGCCTAATTTCGTTGGATTTTGTTTGTTTTACACTGCAAATCGATCAAACGGCTGTTCGTGTAGGCTGTTAATAAGACTTGCTTTGTGAAGTCTTCATGTTAGGCTATTTATGAGAGGCAGTATTGCCATTTCTTTTACACAACGGTCTACAGTTTCACACACTTTCACGTGTTTCTTCCATCTGCCGACGGTGTCGCCATTTCTCATTTCACCCGTTTTTGTGCGTACGCCTGGGTGAGAGCTTGCGTGAAGGACCGCACATTTTCCCGTCAAGTTTGCTTTTTATAAATACCAATTATTGCGTAGAGAGCGGCGTACGCCTTCTTTTGTGCGTACGCAACGTTTATAAATGAGGCCCCTGGGGCTCGTTCTTCGTACATCGCTAACTCAGTTAGCTGGATTTGATTGTTGACGATTTAGCATGATCTTGGATTGTTTGGTTCTTCGAAGCTCATCCTAGACTTGCTGTCATAGCAACAGCTGCGCAAGCTTAAACCTGCTCGCGAGCAGGCTTATTTCATGTAAACAGGATTAGATCGCGGCTTCATAAGCGGAGTTGATACGGGAAGTCCAGCGCAGCGCGATAGTGCACTTTCTGAGATGTTTTTTTTTCTCGTGACTCGTGAGATTGTCGTTTATTAAATTGTTGGAAACGCACATTTATTTTCGACTTGTCGGAGTCTGGCTTTAAATACAGCACAAACTGTTTGCATTGCCCTAAGATTATTTGCGAGTGGCTCTTTCCTTTACACTATTGGAGATGCAGAGAACTTGATGGAAAGTGCTGTCTGTCGTGTCATTTGGAGTTTACCTGGCGCTTTTAGGTTTAAAAAAGTGTTTTTTTGTTTGTTTGTTTTTTGTTTTTTTTGTGGCATTTCCAAGCCACTTTTTTTAAAGCAAATTTTTTTTTAGGCTATCATCATTTTTTATGAAGATCATACAATCATGACCATGCCGATTACAGTATGTCACTCAGGCTTCACTAACGTGATTGGTACCATAGACTATAGGCTGCCATCAAGGCCTCAATGAAGGGGATTATGTGAACAGAAAGGGGGTTCAAAATGTAAATGTGCAGCCAAGTTACTATTGGGATTCTTAATATTCCAGATTAATAATATTATATCAAATAAAAAAAGGCAGTTGACTAAAATCTTCCATAATCACAAATGTGAAAGCAAAAAGGCCAGGATCTGTGCATGACTTAAGAATTTTCAGAGATTCACATTTATGCACATTATTTGAAAGTGGTAAGAAAAGTTCCTCAATTAAATATCAAGCTCACTGTATTACATACACTTATGCTGATCCTAACAGAACTGCATTTTTTCATAGGTGATTATGACATGTTCCTGCAGACAGGTGTTTTATGACCCCATTCCCTGACCCAAACCAGTTACAATGCAGCTCTAGCCAGGACAAGGGCACACAATGAAATGAACTTTGGCTAACTAAAGGGAAGATTTCAGAGTCTGAAAAGTCTGAGGGTTGCACACCTGACAGGGCCTGTGACATTGTTGCATGTGCCATATTACACAACATTGCAAAAAAAAAAAAAACAACACTTTTCATTAAATGTTTAATAAAAGACAAATATGCTTAGTTCCTTGAGTTTTATTTCAATTGTTCTTTGTAAAGAAAAGCCAGTGGTCAAGTGCCTGCAACAAGAGATATTAGACACATGCCTCATGCAACAAATAAAAAGGAGACGTTGGCTATCCACTGCCCACCTGTAGGCCTATGTCTCCTCTGTGTGTGCAGACTCTTCTGTAGGCCTTTCTGTAGATGTGGAATCCTGCAACTTATATTGCAGCCATAAAGCATACAAGTATAAATGAAGTAAAGTTATTCATGCACTTGCAGGTAGGCTAGTTCCTCCATATGACAGTTATCTGAGAGGGGTTATTCACTGTCCAGTGCAATGGAAACAAATGGACATTACAAAGTCTTATACTTTCTTTCCTTTGGAAAGTTAGAAAATGTCCACTTACTGCACATATTTCAGCCACCACTTTCTTGGGAACAGATACAAGTGTTGGTGTATTATGTAAAAGTGCACAAAAGAGGAAAACACAATGTCATTACAATGAACTACACTGGGGGAAAATGTGATCAATAACTCATGGCAAAATATTTTTACATTAACATAAGTTTATCAGTTTTCACTTTCACAAGTCAAAGCAATTCATCATTACTTTTAATGCGGCCTTCATTTAATGCAGCAATATTTGTACAATTATTTTACAGTGTAGGCTACTAAGATCTTTTCTTTTTTTCAGCCTTTTTCTTGGTTGCTTTTATAAACAGACAACCATTTATTTAACAGTGCCTTTTATAGAAGAGAAGAGACTATAATATAACTAAAAATTACCATTAGGCTATGTAGAATATTTTTGTACTTCACTTTTATTTGTTCCCGTGTTCTAGTGTGGTGACTCTGACATTACAATGAACAAAGTAGCCTAATTATGCAATTATTAAAATACAAAAAAGGCTAATAAGTGATAAAAACATCTAACATGGCCACTTCTAACGGATTTAAATTGTCTGCTACTTTTTGTCAGCCCTCTCTCCTGGCTTTTGCAGACTTTGTGTTCCCTGGCGTTTTGATTAAACATTAAAATTCCGAATAAACTTCGACTATTAGTTCTTGCTCTGCTGAGGAGAAAAACTGAGCGCGCTCTTTGGCCACGCTGAACAGCCAATAGCAGCGTTGCTGATCAATGTTTCTACTATCGATACATATCCCCTTTTAACCAGCGCATGAACGCGCAATTATCTCAGATAACTCAATCCAGCGATACTAATCATAAACAACAGGTGAGTTCGAAGAACCCAATTAGCCGGATCATGATTAGCACGATGATATCATCTTGGATGTGTCATTTGATCTCGGATGTAATAAGCAACGTACGAAGAACGAGCCCCTGGTCATTACAATGAACTACACTGGGGAAAAATGTGATCAATAACTCATGGCAAAATATTTTTACATTAACATAAGTTTATCAGTTTTCACTTTCACAAGTCAAAGCAATTCATCATTACTCAAGATTTAACAGTTGAAATGACTACAGCCTTAATTTAACGCAGCAAAAATTATTTTACAGTGTAGGCTACTAAGATCTTTTCTATTTTTTTCTCAGCCTTTTTCTTGGTTGCTTTTATAAACAGACAACCATTTATTTAACAGTGCCTTTTATAAAAGAGACTATAATATAACTAAAAATTACCATTATGTAGAATATTTTTGTACTTCACTCTTATTTGTTCCCATGTTCTAGTGTGGTGACTCTGACATTACAATGCACAAAGTAATTATGCAATTATTAAAATACAAAAATATAGGCTAATAAGTGATAAAACATCTAACATGGCCACTTCTAACGGATTTAAATTGTCTGCTACTTTTTGCCAGCCCTCTCTCCTGGCTTTTGCAGACTTTGAGGTGTTCCCTGGCGTTTTGATTAAACATTAAAATTCCGAATAAACTTCGACTATTAGTTCTTGCTCTGCTGAGGAGAAAAACTGAGCGCGCTCTTTGGCCACGCTGAGCAGCCAATAGCAGCGTTGCTGATCAATGTTTCTACTATCGATACATATCCCCTTTTAACCAGCGCATGAACGTGCAATTATCTCAGATAACTCAATCCAGCGATACTAATCATATCCGGCAAGTGTGTTCGAAGAACCGAGTTAGCCAGATCATGATTCGCACGATGAAATCATCTTGGATGTGTCATTTGATCTCGGATGTAATAAGCAACGTACGAAGAACGGGCCCCTGGTGTTTTTCCGGACAACATGAAAATAGCTAAAGTCATCCCCATCCACAAAAATGGTGACAGCCATTTATTCTCAAATTACAGACCAATTTCCCTCCTTCCACAATTTTCAAAAATACTAGAAAAACTATTTGAAATTAGACAGTTTCATTAAAAAATATAAACTATTAAACGATCATCAGTGTGGCTTTCAAGCTAATCGATCCACGGAAATGGCTGTAATAGAGCTGGTTGAAAAACTGACCTCTGCAATAGAAAATAAAAATTACTCAGTTGGAATTTTTATAGACTTAAAAAAAGCATTTGATACCATTGATCATAAAATATTATAAAAAAAACTTGAAATATATGGCATCAGGGGCGTTGCACAATTAGTGACTATCTCAGGAATAGATTTCAGTTTGTGCAGTTCACCAATGACAGGTCACAGCTTCAGAGGGTCACTTGTGGGGTACCACAAGGGTCAGTCCTTGGACCAAAGCTATTTTTATTATATATCAATGCCATTTGTAATGTGTCTACTCAATTAAATTGTGTTTTATTTGCTGATGATACAACTTTATTTTGTTCCAATCAGAATTTGGGACAGCTTCTGGACACAGTGGAAGCAGAAATGAAAACATTAAAAAAATGGTTTGATGTTAATAAATTGTCACTAAATATAGATAAAACTAAAATTTTTTTATTTAGTAATAAACAAATAAATACATAAGTCCTGATAAGAATTGATAAATTTGAACTAGAATTGGTAAATGAAATGAAATTCTTAGGTATCATCATTGACCGCAAGATCAGCTGGAAATCTCACATAACCTATATAAAGTCAAAAATTTCTAAAACACTGGCTATCCTGTCTAAAACAAAACACATTCTTGATACAAAGGCCCTAAACATATTGTACCAGTCTCTAATAGTGCCATACATGACTTATTGTGTAGAGATCTGGGGAAATACATACAAAACAATAATAAAACCAATTGTTATTCTGCAAAAACGTGCAATACGAATTATAAATAAAACGTACTCGGTACGTAAACGTACGTAAATTTTACAATATTTCAAAATTAAGGATAATTTTTTGCTTCAGTGTATCGTGAAAAGAGACTTTTCCCGCAGCGTCTTAGCTAAGACGCAGTACGAGAGAACTCTCGTAAGAGAACAGATTATTATCACCCAACAAACAAGTTATTTATGAATTCCAACCTATTAAAATTTAATGACTTGGTGGAATTTAAAATAGCCAAAATAATGTATAAAATAATAAATAATAAATTTCCAGACTGTGTCCAGAACTTGTTTCAGATGAAATCTACTCCTTATGAGCTCAGAGGAACACTTATGTTCAGCAAACCTCAAATCAGAACCAATGTCAAACAGAGATGTTTGTCTGTTCAGGGGGTCAAACTGTGGAATAGTCTCGATGATTAATTGAAAATATGTAAATCCATTAGTAGTTTCAAGAAATTATAAAAAAAAAAAAAAAAAGATCACATTATACAAAACAGAATGAATTTAGCTTTTTCTTTTATCATTGTATGTATGATGACTTTGGGTCTTGGTGTTGTGTGTAAAATAAATGTTATGCAAAAAGGATCGGCGCAATAAGCATAAGCTTCAGCTGACACCTTTTCGGTCGATCAACTTTTTTTTCTCTCTTTTAAATATTGTTTACATTGTAATTTAATGTTTGTTTCTATGTTTGCTTGTAAATTGTTTTTCTTTATTTTATTTTTTCTTTTGAAGTTGACCGAAATAAATTTTAACTAACTAACTACTTTATAGTATCACACCCTACATAGCGAGCAAACAATGTTTCTGGGTAAATAACAGGGAGTGAGAAGCAGACGGAGGCAGAGCTGGGAGCTCAACACACTGCCACTCCAGGGGCCCGTTCTTCGTACGTTGCTTATTACATCCGAGATCAAATGAGACATCCAAGATGATTTCATCGTGCTAATCATAATCCGGCTAATTGAGTTCTTCGAACACACTTGCCGGATATGATTAGTATCGCTGGATTGAGTTATCTGAGATAACAGCGCGTTCACGCGCTGGCTTAAAAGGGGATATGTATCGATAGTAGAAACATTGATCAGCAACGCTGCTATTGGCTGTTCAGCGTGGCCAAAGAGCGCGCTCAGTTTTTCTCCTCAGCAGAGCAAGAACTAATAGTCAAAGTTTATTCGGAATTTTAATGTTTAATCAAAAAAATGCCAGGGAACACCTCAAAGTCTGCAAAAGCCAGGAGAGAGGGCTGGCAAAAAGTAGCAGACAATTTAAATCCGTTAGAAGTGGCCATGTTATATGTTTTTTATCACTTATTAGCCTATATTTTTGTATTTTAATAATTGCATTATTATTTTGTTCATTGTAATGTCAGAGTCACCACACTAGAACATGGGAACAAATAAAAGTGAAGTACAAAAATATTCTACATAATGGTAATTTTTAGTTATATTATAGTCTCTTTTATAAAAGGCACTGTTAAATAAATGGTTGTCTGTTTATAAAAGCAACCAAGAAAAAGGCTGAGAAAAAAAATAGAAAAGATCTTAGTACCCTACACTGTAAAATATTTTCTGCTGCATTAAATTAAGGCCGTATAGTCATTTCAACTGTTAAATCTTGAGTAATGATGAATTGCTTTGACTTGTGAAAGTGAAAACTGATAAACTTATGTTAATGTAAAAATATTTTGCCATGAGTTATTGATAACATTTTTCCCGAGTGTAGTTCATTGTAATGACATTGTGTTTTCCTCTTTTGTGCACTTTTACATAATACACCAACACTTGTATCTGTTCCCAAGAAAGTGGTGCTGAAATATGTGCAGTAAGTGGACATTTTCTAACTTTCCAAAGGAAAGAAAGTATAAGACCTTGTAATGTCCATTTGTTTCCATTGCACTGGACAGTGAATAACCCCTCTCAGATAACTGTCATATGGAGGAGCTAGCCTACCTGCAAGTGCATAAATAACTTTACTTCATTTATACTTGTATGCTTTATGGCTGCAGTATAAGTTGCAGGATTCCACATCTACAGAAAGGCCTACAGAAGAGTCTGCACACACAGAGGAGACATAGGCCTACAGGTGGGCAGTGGATAGCCAACGTCTCCTTTTTATTTGTTGCATGAGGCATGTGTCTAATATCTCTTGTTGCAGGCACTTGACCACTGGCTTTTCTTTACAAAGAACAATTGAAATAAAACTCAAGGAACTAAGCATATTTGTCTTTTATTAAACATTTAATGAAAAGTGGGGTTTTTTTTGGCAATGTTGTGTAATATGGCACATGCAACACTGTCACAGGCCCTGTCAGGTGTGCAACCCCTCAGACTTCTCAGACTCTGAAATCTTCCCTTTAGTTAGCCAAAGTTCATTTCATTGTGTGCCCTTGTCCTGGCTAGAGCTGCACTGTAACTGGTTTGGGTCGGGGAATGGGGTCATAAAACACCTGTCTGCAGGAACATGTCATAATCACCTATGAAAAAATGCAGTTCTGTTAGGATCAGCATAAGTGTATGTAATACAGTGAGCTTGATATTTAATTGTGGAACTTTTCTTACCACTTTAAAATAATGTGCATAAATCTGAATCTCTGAAAATTCTCAAGTCATGCACATCCTGGCCATTTTGCTTTCACATTTGTGATATAGAAGATTTTAGTCAACTGCCTTTTTTATTTGATATAATATTACTAATCTGGAATATATTAAGAATCACAATAGTAATTGGGCTGCACATTTACATTGTGAATCCCCTTTCTGTTCACATAATCCCCTTCATTGAGGCATTGATGGCAGTCTATGGTCTAGCATAAGCCTGAGTGACATATACTGTAATCAGCATGGCCATGATTGTATGATCTTCATAAAAAAATTATGATATAGCCTAAAAAAATGCTTTACAACATTGGGTCTTAAGTGGCTTGGAAATACCACCAAAAAAACTAAAATTGTTTTTTAAACCTAAAAGCGCCAAAAAACGAATCTCACGAATCACGAGAAAAAATTATATATCAGAAAGTGCACTATATCGCGCTGCGCTGGACTTCCCGTATAAACTCCGTTTATAAAGCCGGGATCTAATCCTGTTAACATGAAATAAGATGCTCCCGAGCAGGTTTAAGTTTGCGCACATGTTGCTATGACAGCAAGTCCCGGATGAGCGTTGAAGAACCAAACAATCCAAGATCATGCCAAATCGCCAACAATCAAATCCAGCTAAGTGAGTTAGCGACGTACGAAGAACGGACCCCAGGAGGCTGCGCAGCTCGTCTCCTCTTCTGCTGCAGTTCTCCCCAGAGTCAGAAGTTTACATGAAAACGTACTCGGTTACTAATGTAACCTCGGTTCTCTCTAGAAGAGGGAACGAGTATTGCGTAAGGTTAGCTTACGCATCGGGAAAGTCTTCTTTCTTCGAGATCTGAAGCCAAAAAATTATCCTTAATTTTGTATACATTGTCAACGCAGTGCAGCAGCCGACAGACCTAGGCAGGCTGAATAAGCGTGCTCATTGGCTGCTCGGCGGCAACTGCTTAAGCCTATCGGTGAGCGCTCTGAACGCGGCAACCAATGAGGGCGCTTCGCGCCCTCCACACCCTTCTAACCGTCAGAATGGGTGTGGCCAGCGTGTATATATTCAGCGCTCATAGGCTAAAATTCTGGTTTTCGCAGTCTGAAGCGCAAAAGCTCGTGGCGCGACACGGCAGGTTACGCAATACTCGTTCCCTCTTCTAGAGAGAACCGAGGTTACATTAGTAACCGAGTACGTTCTCTTACGAGAGGTTCTCTCGTATTGCGTAAGAAGCTTACGCATCGGGAACCCCTTGTCAACCCCTTGTCAACGCCGTGTGCGCCGAGCATCCAGCCCATGAATCCCAGGGAAACCGGGGAAAACACTTTGCTGGGAAATGTGGCCGGTCGGAGAGACGGGCCAGCGCAGTACAGGCACTTCATGCAGCATATGAAATAGAGCGGCGCGGCCGGTCTATAAACATATAACAGTACAAATAGTAGGGCCGGCAGAGCGAGCCCATACAGTACATAAGCACTCATAAGGGTAGGAGAAAAACGACATAGTCGGTCTCACATGAAGGGAAAAATTCCCGCGCGACAGAGAATAATACGGGCGGCCAGCAGCGCGGGCCAGCACCGACAACAGCGCGTAACGGGAAATAGGAAACAGAGCGGATCAGCCGGTCTGAGTCAAACACTTCACCCTGAGTATAGTACCAGAATAGCGCCAGCATATGAACGTAGTCTGCACACGAGAAATGGGCAGAGCATACATGTCACTTATGCTGACAGTATTTTTGCCTGTAGGGCAGGAACTTCCAGGTTATAAAACCTCACGAATGTTGATGGGGAGGCCCAGCCCGCCGCCATACAAATACCGTGATTAGAAATTCCGCTGGACCAGGCCCACGACGAGGCCATGCCTCTAGTGGAGTGGGCTCTGATGCCCAGAGGGCACTGCAGGTGTTTGGAGGCATAAGCTGCTGCTATCGCGTCCACTATCCACCTGGACAAGCTCTGTTTCGAGGCGGCAAGACCCTTGGTGCGTCCGCCGAAGGAAACAAAGAGCTGCTCTGAACGCCTGAAAGCGGCGGAGTGCGTGATGTAAACTCTCAGCGCCCGGACAGGGCATAGGAGGTTATCACTGTCCCCACTGTCGGATGCTGGCAGAGCCGAGAGGGACATAACTTGTGCCCTAAACGGGGTTCCAATCGCTTTGGGGATGTAACCGTGTCTCGGTCTGAGAATGACTTTCGAGTCATTCGGCCCGAACTCAAGACATGCAGGGCTAACAGATAGCGCGTGCAAATCACCCACTCGTTTGACTGAAGACAGAGCTATCAGAAAAACGGTTTTAAGCGACAGATACTTTAGATCCGCGGATTCAAGCGGTTCAAAGGGAAAAGCCTCTAGGGCCGCTAGGACCAAGGACAGATCCCACGAGGGAACCGAGGGGGGCCGCGGGGGATTCATCCGTCTAGCTCCTCTGAGGAAGCGGATAATGAGCTCATTCCTTCCCATTGCCCGGCCGCGCGTCGTCTCAGCGAACGCTGCAATAGCGGCCACATATACTTTGAGCGTGGAAGGGGATCTGCCCTTTTCCAACAGCTCTTGTAAGAAGGAGAGCACCCGCGGGACCCCACATGCGCGCGGATCCAAGTTTTTAGTAGCGCACCATTTAGAAAACACCGACCATTTAGACGCGTAGAGCCGTCTCGTGGAGGGGGCTCTCGACTGTGTGATCGTGTTCACGACCCCTTCTGACAGGTCAACGGGTATCCGTTGATCACCCATGCATGCAGCGTCCAGCGCTCTGGATGGGGATGCCAGATCGATCCACCGGCTTGGGAGAGGAGATCCTTTCTCACCGGGATCGGCCATGGGGGTGAGTGCGACAGCCTCACTAGCTCTGGGTACCAAGTTTGGTTTTCCCATCGGGGGGCTATAAGCAGCACTGAGTGGTGCGTTTCTCTGATCCTCGAAATGACCTGTGGCAACAGGGAGATCGGAGGAAAAGCATACAGCGGGAGGCTGGGCCATGTCTGGGACAGCGCGTCCTCGCTCTTCGAATAAAACTTCGGGCATTGAGCATTGTCTTTCGACGCAAAGAGGTCGATTTCCGCTCTGCCGAATAGGCGCCAGAGAAACTGGACTGTTTGGGGGTGCAGAGACCATTCTCCCGGGGGAATGTTGTCCCTGGACAGTCTGTCTGGACCGACATTCAGGTGGCCCGGCACGTGCGCGGCTCTCAGCGAGCGCAGCGAGCGGTAAGCCCACACGAGAAGGCGTTCTGTCAGCCTGCACAGATTCCTGGATCTGACACCGCCCTGTCGGTTCACATAGGATACCACGGACGTGTTGTCCGAGCGGACTAGCACATGGTGATCCCGTATGAATGGGAGGAAGCGCCTGAGCGCGTTCTCGACTGCTATCATCTCCAAACAGTTTATGTGGAGGCATTTTTCCCGGTCTGACCACAGGCCAAAAGCCGGTTTGCCCTCAAACAGAGCGCCCCAGCCTGAGGTGGAAGCGTCCGTCGAGATAACTTTGCGGTGTGAGATAGCTCCCATTGTCACTCCCCGCTGGTACCAGTCGGCCGCTAACCAGGGCTTCAGAGCTGAAACGCAGCTCTGAGTCACTCTGATGCGGATACCGCCGGAAGCCCATGCTCTGTGAGGCACTCGGGCATTCAGCCAGCGTTGTAGCGGGCGCATTCGTAAAAGACCCAGCCGAAGCACTGCTGCGGCTGAGGCCATACAACCTAGTAACCTCTGAAATGTTTTGAGAGGTACGGTGCTGCCCGGCCGGAGGGACGCGGCCAGGCGTCGAATGCAGCGCGCGCGCTGTGTCGACAGGCGGGCCGTGTACTGATATACCTGACCGTCGAAGGCGAATCTCAAGAATGGCCTGTGACGGGGTATTATCAGGATCTGAAAAGCACGCGTCTTTTAGATCGAGAGATATAAACCAGTCCCTCGGGAGAATTTGCGCGAGAATTTGTCTGGTTGTGAGCATTTTGAACGGTCTTCTCATAAGAGCCTTGTTCAAACGTCTCAGATCCAAAATTGGTCTGAGAGCTCCGTCCTTCTTGGGAACGAGGAAATAATGGCTGTAAAAGCCCGACTCGCTCATGGAAGGGGAAACCGGTTCTATAGCCCTTTTGCACAGAAGTGTAGCTATTTCTGCTCGAAGTAGATGTGCTACTTCCCCATTCACTCTGGTCTCGATACGCGCTTGAAAGCGCGGAGGGCGGCGAGTGAACTGCAGAGAATAGCCCTGTTTTACTGTGCTTAGCACCCATTCTGATGCGCCTGGAATAGTTTCCCACGCTTTTGCGCGTGCAGCCAGGGGCAGAATGGCCTCCGGGCTCCGATCGCCGCGCATCGCGGGCTCGAGGGCTCGAAACGGAGGGGCGGGCGCGGCGCGCGCGCTCTTGGTGCTTAGATACGGCGGATCGCACGCAGCGATAGCTGGCCGTTTTACACACAGTGTCCCGGTGGCTTTAGACGGGGAACATAAAGTGTGAGGCGCGACGCGCAATGGCGGCGTCGGGGGCGAAAATGTTCGTTAGTATGTGTGAGCGCTCGAGGGCGGGCACAGGACTTACATTCAGGGGCGGGCGCGGCGCGCGCGCTCTTGGTGGTTAGATACGGCGGATCGCACGTAGCGATAGCTGGCCGTTTTACACACAGTGTCCCGGTGGCTTTGGACGGGGAACATATAGTGTGAGGCGCGACGCGCGATGTCGGCGTCGGGGCGAAAATGTAGTTAGTATGTGTGAGCGCTCGAGGGCGGGCACAGGACTTACATTTAAAACATGACCGGTCGTGCGAGGCCGTGTGACAGAGCGGGCAGTGAGTAGGTGTGGGCACGGAGAAGTGGACACGTGACCTACTTTTAACACTAAAGCGGCTTTTGCCTGCTTCATGAGAGTGATGGGCTCTGTGAGAGACACGGGATGTATAGTGCTTGTGTACAGGGGTGAGCACAGAACGTGGGCACATTCACTGTACTAGAAACACATACGGCGTCAGCCGTGCAACCAGACATTATGCTCTTTTGAAATTTTTCTGGGTTGCCGTGAGAACGGCGGATGCGCGCAGGCGAGCGGGTAGATACCGGCTCGTTGACTGCGGGGTAAACAGCTGCAGTAGCCGTGGCAACGGGGACTGACAGAGCGTTAAGCTTCGACGGTGGTCCAGCCGCAGGGCTGCGGGATTTAACCGTCTTTTCTTCTCTCGTGTTTAGACGCTCAAAAATACTCGAGCACCCTGAGAAGGTGTGGTTCGAGAGGCGGGTTCGCTTTCTGTAAGTAAGAAAGACTGGCCGCGAGCTCGGAGAAGCAAGCAGCATAAACTTTTATCTTCCCCGAGAGCTGGGATCGAACGCGGATCTCTCGCATGAAAGTGTATGATTCTGCCCCTGAGCCACAGGGGAAAACACATAAGCTTTCAGTTAGCGCGAGCATATAAAAAGCGACCTCATGTGTCGCGTCGGCGTTTGTTTGCAGGCGTGCATGTGTTTAAAACAGGCTCGTTTACTGCAATAGTAATATTTCCAGTCGCCTGAACTTAAGAGGGGACTGAGAAATGTGTGAGGATTGGCGGTTGTCCAGCCGTAGCGAGACTAACACACTCTCTTCTCTTTTCGCCGGTGAGTGAGGCGCGCACGCTGAACGCTGCTCGTGACCGTCCGCTTTGTCATCCCTTGAACGGCGCAATCTGCGCGGCCCAACGAGGGAGAGAGCGGGCTTGTTTTCTGTATGTAAGAAAAACTGGCCGCGAGCTCGGAGAAGCGAACAGCATAAACTTTAACTGCCGCGAGAGCGGGGATCGAACCCCGGTCTCTAGCTTGACAGTCTAGGATTCCGCCACTGAGCCACAGGGGAGAATACATTAGTATCATGTCTTGTGACGGCATTTGCTTGCAGGCGAGCGTGTATTTATAACAGGCTCGTATACTGCAATAGTAACAATTCCAGTCGCCTGAACTTAAGAGGGGACTGAGAAATGTGTGAGAATGGAGGTTATAGTCCAGGCCACGGCGGGACGAAAACACTCTGTTCCCCTTTCACCGGTGAGTGACGCGCGAGGACGGAGTAGCTTTCTTGTAACGTAAAGAGAGCTCCAAGACCGTCCGCTCCTGCCATCCCTTGTGAGCGGCGCAGTTTGCGCGGATCGAACAGAGGGAGAGGAAACTCGCTCCGAGACCGTCCGCTCCTGCCATCCCTTGTGAGCGGCTCAGTTTGCGCGGCTCGAACAGAGGGAGAGGAAACTCGCTCCGAGACCGTCCGCTCCTGCCATCCCTCGTGAGCGGCTCAGTTTGCGCGGCTCGAACAGAGGGAGAGGAAACTCGCTCCAAGACCGTCCGCTCCTGCCATCCCTTGTGAGCGGCGCAGTTTGCGCGGCTCGAACAGAGGGAGAGGAAACTCGCTCCAAGACCGTCCGCTCCTGCCATCCCTCGTGAGCGGCTCAGTTTGCGCGGCTCGAACAGAGGGAGAGGAAACTCGCTCCGAGACCGTCCGCTTCTGCCATCCCTTGTGAGTGGCGTAGTTGCACGGCTCGAACAGAGGGAGAGTACGGGTATCTATCACATTCGCCTCATCTCCTGACGCGGCGGCGGCGCGGGCAGAGTCGGCGGTTGAGCGGCCGGGAGGGAGAGGGCGAGAGAGAGCTCGAGGGAGAGGTTCCGGCGAGCTCCTCAGTCACAACAGTCTCCGGTGGTCACTGCGAGCAGCGCTTCTTATTGCGCGGCCCGGCAGGGACAGGCGGAGCGACAGCTTGGTCGAAAGCTTCAAGTCGAGCCCGCAGGGTCGACATTGAAAGCTCTTCGCACTCGGAGAGTGCGGTGGCGGCGTGCCCGCGGCCCAGGCGGAGAGCGCAGAGAGGTGGCGGTCTCCGTTGCTGAGCGGGGCGCGGCACGAGCCGCAAAAACGAGGCGTTTTAACAAAATTGCACATTGCAATTGCTGCACTGCGTTGACAATGTATACAAAATTAAGGAAAATTTTTTGGCTTCAGATCTCGAAGAAAGAAGACTTTCCCGATGCGTAAGCTAACCTTACGCAATACGAGAGACCTCTCGTAAGAGAACACTGTATATTTCCCTCCATTGTCAAAATCTAACACCTGCGAAAACACAGATCGTTAGCGCCTATTTTACCGCATTGTTATGCAAATTAGCTCGCGCACACTCTTACATATAGTACAGGATTGTTCTCAGTTTAATGCACATCTTAATGATTGAAAATGACTTATTTTAAAAACGTAATTCAAAGACTGAATGTCTAGTTTGGCGGTTAGTGTACCCTAGTCTGCATTTATTTTAAACAGACAAATAATCATCAATTAACTTGTACTTTTGACAATAAAACAAAAATATATTAATCAGAGTGTGGCTTATTTTGTTTACATTTTAAGTGTTTTTATGATAAAAATGCAATACCCCACCCATTGGTATCACTATGGTATTTGGTACGGGGGCCCAGCAAGATGGTTTGTACCCAGGGCCCAAAATTTCTAAAGAGTGTGATGTTAAAAAACACTGATTCAGTGGAAATCAACATGGACAATCTTTGTGGTAATATTTTCATTGACAATGTTGATGTTTTGAAACAAAAATGTAGCAATAAGATTATAAGGAATGCTCTTGGTTCTGTGTCTTTTCCTGCAGCAAGATTATTTTGGTCTTCTTTATTTGGTGATGTCTCTTGGGTTAAAGCATGGAAATTGCCAAATAGGTTTTGTGCCAATAACAAAATTAAGGAAGTGTCTTACAAAATACTTCACAGAATTTATCCTGCTAAGCATGTTTTGGAAAGATTTAAGCTTAATATTTCATATACTTGTGAATTTTGTGCACTAGAAAAATAAACATTTTTGCAATCTGTTTTTTTACTGTATAGAAAACTGAAGTGTATGATGGCAATTTGTGTTTTTTTTATACTCAGAATGACAATTTGTACAACATATTATACAGTTATTTATTTTATTAGGAAAAAAAACATATACATACAGTAAAAAGAGGTGGGCTCAAAGTAAACCAAATTTTCCACATTTTATAAACGACTTTACATAATATAGCCTATATGTACATCTTTAGGAACAAACTAAAAACAAAAAAGCAAAGAAAACATATAATGCTTTGAAAGCACTGGATTTTATGTAAAACCGTTTTTTTGTTTTACATTTCCTGGCAGCTAATGTTAATGTGATATTGTGGATAGGTAATACCTCTTGTTCTTGTGGCATTGAATAAAAAAAACAAAGTTGACCTTCCCCCTGTATCTTGGCAACCGTACAGTTTTGTCATGTGACCCAACATTTTGGAACCACCATTTCTGCCAGGCTGTGAAAAATAGGCTACACATCGGAGAAAATGGTAAGCACCAATTTACTTTAAAAACTGTTTTTGGCCTGTTAAAGTAAAAATTTTAGCATATCAGATGTAATGGCTGCTACATTAAATCAAATTTATGCAGGTCTAAAAATATTTATGATCCATGTTGGTGATTTACCAACATACAATACAATCATTTAGTTAAATATTAGCCTGAATTGACTTGCCCCACCATAAGGCATGTGTGATATTCCGTGTGATTTTCTATAAAGAGAACACGACAAGGCACATCTCTGGTATCATTAAAATAGTATCATTATCAAAGAGACCTTACAGCAAAGACGGCACTGAACTGGCCTGCAAGCTGTAGCTGAGAAAAAGGGCTGGTTTTACATTCGACATACGTCATTCCAATGTTAATTTGGGCAGCAATGTTTGATTTAGTTTCAGACTAAGTCTTTTTACTACAATGTTTATTATTTACAGTGTCATTTATTTATTCATTTTTTTTTTATTTAGTTTTATTTAACAAACTCCCTCTTTAGTCTGTTTTTAAATGGGTTACAACTTTGGTGTTCAACAAATTGTTTCAGAAATGCAAACAATTAAAAATATTGAAATTTAAACGGTTGGTTTTATGTTAAGTTAGCATTAAGACAATAAATATGACTAATTGCAAAAGGAAAACTTGCTGATTATTATATAACTTTTTAAGATTATCTTAACTTATCTTTAAAATTTCAGATGGGTTTGATTCAGATTCGTTTAGATGGTCAGTTTACACCCAGATGGAACAATTTACCCGCTGACTCGGATCAATTTCCCCCTAACCTGGGGCAAATTAAGCCACAGGAACACATTAGGTTTTAGCAAATCAACATCCAATGGATACGTTTACAGAAAATGGTTATGATATTCTTACAGATATGTGGATGAAATGGTGTAGCAGTTAGCTTCTGCACAGGAACTACAGAAATACCTGGGACTGATGGAGATCAGTACCAGGCAGTAAATATGGCAAAGAACCTAATTATGATTTTCCAAAAGAACAGAGCTAAAGGAAAACAGGATGCTATACACTATGGTTATTACAAATTAAAAATCAGTGCTTCTGAAAAGCTTTGGCTTGGCAGACAATGCGCTGGGAGAGAAAGCTAGAAAAAGTTTCTCTACCTCCAATAATCCCTATTAAAAAAAAGAAATCTCATCATTGTGTGCTTTTAGTTTTGGAACAGATTAAGTTCACCTGGATTGAATCTTACATGATCTCATCAGAAAACAATGAGAAAACATTTGTAAACATGAATTGGAAAATAAAAGAAAGAGTTTTTTGTTTTCCTTTCAAACCTGATAAACAGCACAGATCCTTTCAGTCAGCTGAATAACTCCCCCCCCCCCCCCCCCCACACACACACACACACTTTTTTATAAAATGTAAATTCGTCCCCGGCACTTTTTCGTAAGGCAAGTGTGAGGTTTTTGCGGGCCAATGTGTATACATTGGGATTTAAAATTCAATGAGTCAAGATAGTCTATACGTGACTTTCACGTTTCCTTTGTAATCAGTCACTCGTGCATCACGACACACCCATGCTTGCACCCGTGCTGTATCGTACTCAGTTACTATCATAACCTCGGTTCCCTGAGAGTAAGGGAACGAGTATTGCGTAGCTATACGCAGTGGGGAAACTCCTTTTCCTCGATAATACTGAAGCCTAAAATGTAAAACGCATTTGCAGCTGCACAGCTAGCACAGTGAGTGTCTGGCTCACTCATTGGCTGTGCTGTGGCAAACTGCACATCCGATGGCATGACTGCCAAATTGGGCATGGCTAAGTCTATTAGAGCCCGAATTCGCCATTATAGCAGGTTTAAATCGACTGAAGCGACAAACTTGCCATGTTACTATAGTGCAGCTGGGTACGTAATACTCGTTACCTTACTCTCAGGGAACGAGTGCGTTCCCTTTCGAGAACGGTCACTTTGTATTGCGTAGCTATACGCAGTGGGGACACCATGTAAAACGCCGCACTATAAGTAACTGGTTTCCTACTGTAGCTCAGGACTCCTGAGCTCACAGAAACAAGCCAGAACACAAAGTATATATCAGGGATGGGCAACTTCGGTCCTGGAGGGCCACTGTCCTACAGAGTTTAGCTCCAACCCTGAAAAAATCACCTGCCTGTAATTTTCTAGTAATCCTGAGTAGGGTTGGGAACCGAGAACCGGTTCTTATCCTGAACCGGTAGTGTTTTTGAAAAAATACCGGAACCGTGCGAAATTCCTAAGTTTCGGTTCCGAAAACGGTTCTGGTGCGCTGTTTTGGTGAAGTGCTGGGAGCTTATCCTTTAACCCTCAGAGGTCGGCAATCACGCCGGCGTGATCTGCACGCTTTTTTCCTTATGAGTTGAATTAAGACCCGGAAATACTCTTTTGACTTTGATTTTAAAAAACAAGTTTCATACATCAATCGATTCTGTTAAATGTGTATTATTTTTGTGTATACTCACAATAAAAACAAAGTGTTGTGCTTTTTGCCAAATAAAGAAAAATAAACACAAAGCGAGTTCTGCCTTCTCTCTGCCAGTAAAGTCCATTCTGAAACGCGTCCGAAAATGAGCAATAACTCAGTGAATACTCAGTCAAACAGGCATACAGACACACAGGCATGAAGCGTCTTCTTTTGAATTCTCTTCTTTTAAATGAAGTAATTTATATAAAAAACAAATATTCTCATCTTGTGAAATCTGTATTAAAAGAGAGCGATTCCAGTCGACCTCATTAGAGCTAATTCAAATGTAATGTGACTCCGCCCACGGAGAGCGCACGCTATTCAAACTCAAATGGCTGAGGTAATCCGCGCAATCCTGTGAACGCCCCCCCGTATCAGCTCGAGAAAACCAAAACACAAGTTTATTCAGAACATTACTTGTTAACAACGTCTCGCAGCGCTGTGAGGAATAATGAGAAATACGAGGAATACGAGCTGAGGAATACTAGTAAGTTTTTCCTTCTCGGGTTTCTGTTTATGAATGAATGAACGGCATAGATGCGCGCTGTTTACCACAGTTGGCAAAAAACAATATTACGTGACAGTTCCCCACTGCGCAATGTGACGTCGTAGTGACGTCATTTTCATGTAATTTTTGGACGTCCAAATTTGGTCCATTGAAGGGGTTGTTTTGTAACGCCAGGCGACGTCTTTTTTCGACGTCTTCCGCACGTCTAATGTTGACGTCCGTCCACAAAAGTTTGTTTGTGGGAAGAAGGAAGGAGACGGGGTCGGCTTGCTGTGGATTGTGTGTTTTATTAGATATGTCTTTTTCAAACAATAATCGCGCTCAGTGCTCTCAAACAAAACAGTGGCCACACACACACACACACACACACACACACACACACACACACACACACACACACGCTCTACTGTTTGAGCTACAGCATCAGACTTTTGTATGTGTCTCCAGTTATCAGTCTAAACATGTTGAACAATGATTATTAAATCAAACAACACAATTGTTGATAATTTAGGCTAAAAATAGGTTTGGCGCTTATCGCGGTTTGGAAAGAAACTGCATCTTGCAGTACATTTTAAATATAGCGATTTGGAAACGTGGATGGAGCAGTGAATAGGTTCAGTACACAGCAAATGACATGACAAACTTGCGTTTTGGAAAAGAGCTCTTCATTTGTAAATTAAAAAAATATTAATAATCATGTAAATTTCCTGCACCTGTCATAGACGTCCAAATGACGTCCCAAAAAATTACCCAGTTCAGGTCCAATGTTGAACGTAAATATGACGTCCAAGTTGGGTCATGGTTGGACGTCCAAATAGTGGACCTAGTTTGGACGTCGAAAAAAATTACCCAGTTCAAAGGTCCAATGTTGAACGTAAATATGACGTCCAAGTTGGGTCATGGTTGGACGTCCAAATAGTGGACCTAGTTTGGACGTCAAAAAAAAATTACCCAGTTCAAAGGTCCAATGTTGAACGTCAATATGACATCCAAGTTGGGTCATGGTTGGACGTCCAAATAGTGGACCTAGTTTGGACGTCGAATAGATGTCCAGAATTGGTCATGGACCGACGGACCCAATATAGACATGATCTGCACGTCTATCCGACGTCCAATGTTTAGTGGGTCTCCATTATGGACGCGAGCCCTCTAAAAAAAGCACTACAAGACTTTCAAACTCTCACAGAGACCTCAAAACAGAAAGTACAAATCCTTTCTTTAAAACGAATTTCGTTTTGTATCAATTGTATCTTAATTTTAATAATTTTTTCATTAACAAATTTCCTGGATTTAAAGTAAATATAGGCTAGCAATCACAACATAAGGTGCTTGAACTGGAGATCATCATGAATCATGAACCTACTCGCCTCACATGTCTAAAAAATGTGAAATATATTTACAGAAAGCTGGTTCTAAACAAAACCATCCAAAACAAAAAACTATGTAGCCTAATAAATGTGCATTTCTCCGGTGCGTTCACTAGCCTACTGCGAAGATCGCGAGTCAATAGCCTATCGTCAACGTTACAGTCAGGCGAAATATGAAAGACAACATCTTGTTGACTAGATTTGGGTACAGTTTTTACTGTAGAATATACTGCCACGTCAAATAAGCTTTTGTTTAGCAATTTCTATATATAAATGACTATTTTTGTCAAAAATAAGTCATCAACTAAGATGTTAGCTGTTCCAATGTTGACTAAATTCAAACTAATGAATACATAGATAAAATGTAGGCCTATAATCATTTTTTTTTACAAAGAAAGAGTACTCTTGAAATATTGTTGAAATTGTAATTATTGTTGTAATTGTAACCTTTTTAATAAAATAGCAAAACATATTTACAAGTTAGATGTAAGCAAAATCTTAAATGGTCGATATAAGTCTTCTTCTAAATATATTTTGTCCTTGCATTGTGGCTCAGTCAGTGTCACACCTGAGTGAATGGCTCATTATGCAGAGTGGGTGGGACATTGTATTCTCAGGTGTAAACCACTCCTCGTTCACGCCCCCCTCGCATATTGGCTTTCCAAGCAAAACCTGTTTTACATCAATTTAAATCAATGTATGGTTTTATGTGAACGATAAAGCAAGACTATTTTCACATAATTTTGAAGAAAAAACTCTAGCCGAGGACATCCATTAGTCAAAAGTCTTATTGCCACATATTTACTATGTGTTTTGTGGCCTTATTTCAGAAATTTTAGTTTTTAGTTTTTTCAATATCCATGCATAAACATTATTCTCTCAAAAATGAAAACATGTACATTCACGTGGCTCACATATTATTGTAGCCCTGTTTGTGCTTTATAGAGTGAATGTACACCTTTGCCATTAATATGTTTATAAGCAACTGAAAAAAGCACAAATGTCAGGGCATGTCAGAACATCTCAAGGGCCCCAAAAACAGCCCAGACCCCAGAGGGTTAACTGTAAGTTGTTTTCTCCATTCTTCTACAAGTTGATTGACCATTCTTGTCCATTTTCTCTCCCAATTTTATCTAGTCTTCTTTCTGCATATTAGAATACTGCAATATAACAGATACTGCAATATTTTCCATAATCCTAATCTATTTTATGTGACTCTCATTAAATATTATTGGCCTACATGCTCCATATGCTATCATCATGTATTCGTGATTTAATATCACTCTTCGTTTATGCAGCCAAGTATGTGCACACACATTTTTTTTTCTTAAAAGAAATACTGTCTATTTTTAATTTTTAATTTTATCATGATATTTAGGATGATGTTCAAAAACAACCCATGTTTTATATAATTTTTCATTTCTCACTTTTACTACAAGTAGGAGGTATAAGCCTCCTATCCATGTATTATTTTATCTTATATTACCATTATCTCTGGATTATTATTCCTTCTAGCCAATGCTAGAATATTCTTCAATATTCTTCACATTATTTAATAGTTTTCAAAATATTTGTTTCATTATCACATAATAAGTCTCCATAACTGTATTAAGACTTCAAGGATTTGCTTCTATGCCATTTTCTAAATTACATTCTTACACAATTCATATTAAATTTGTCCATGAATGTTCTTCTTAAACTTTGCTAAGACTGACTATACTGTTGCAGTGTTTACAGATGTCTTTCCATTTTCCCCAAATATTCCAGTTCTAACCAAATGTTTACTTTTCTCTTTTCTTTGTTACCTTATGTTGGCGCTGCCATCTCAATTAGAGATAGGTAACCGGTAATACATGACGAAGGATTAAATGACTTGCAACTCAGACATTATCTGGCGTTTTGCCTGCACACCCGCACAAGAGAGCAGCGGCAATTTTATTAATGATTGCACACTTGCGTATGTTACTCCACCCACTTCATGATCACAGTCAATTAGAGAACATATACAATTTACATAGGTCAACACCCCCACTTGTTCTTAAATTGACAGAATATAACACAATGCGTCACATACATGCATCTCCGAATTACAATTAATTCACACTCCAAATAAAAGACACATACATTTATACATTTTAGCTTTAGACACAGATTTTGTTCAAATGTCTGCCACCATATCAACTGTAGGACAATAATGAAGAATTATTTTGCTGTCGTTCAGTACAGATCAGACAAAAAGATACCTTATGTCAATATGCTTACACCTTTGTCGACACACCAGATTCTTTGAAAGTGCAATAAGACCCTGATTGTCCTCAAAAATAGTCACTGGTGCATATTCAAGTACATTATCCATTCCACTGATTAAGTCAAGTCAAGTCAAGTTTATTTATATAGCGCTTTTCACAACATAGATTGTATTAAAGCAGCTTCACAGTAATAAATTAAAACAATACATCAATGTTTGTTTCTAGTGGAACATCCACGTTTGGTAATGCTGATCAATAGTATCGTTGATTGATTAATTAAATTAAATATCCCCAACTGAGCAAGCCAAAGGCAACAGTGGCAAGGAACCGAAAAACTCCATCAGGTGACCTAATGGAGAAAAAAAAACCTTGGGAGAACCCAGGCTCAGTCGGGGGCCAGTTCTCCTCTGGCGTTTATGAACTAGAGGTCAAATTTACCTGTCAGATTAAAAGAATTATATAAATGCCTGGCTGAAGAGATGCGTCTTTAATCTAGTTTTAAACTGGGAGAGCGAGTCTGAGTAACGAACAGTATCAGGAAGGCTATTCCAGAGAATTGGAGCTAAATGTGAAAATGCTCTCCCTCCTTTGGTGGACCTAGATATCCTAGGTATGACCAAAAGCCTCGAATTAAGTGATCTTAAAGAGCGCGATGGATTGTAGGGCGATAGAAGATCGGTTAAATAGACTGGAGCTAAGCCGTTTAGGGCTTTATAAGTCAGTAGCAATACCTTGTAATTAATACGGAACTTTATAGGTAACCAATGCAGTGATGATAAAATTGATGTTATATGATCATATTTTCTTGATCTAGTTAGAACTCTTGCGGCGGCATTTTGGACTAACTGTATCTTGTTTATTGAGGTTGCAGGACAACCAGCTAATAAAGCATTACAGTAATCTAGTCTCGAGGTCATGAATGCATGAACTAACTTTTCTGCATCAGAAACTGATAGCATGTTACGTAGCTTAGCAATGTTTCTAAGGTGGAAAAAGGCTGTTCTTGTAACATATGAAATATGATTTTCAAAAGACAGGTTGCAGTCTAATATAACACCCAGGTCTTTTACTGTCGAGGATGAAGTAACAGGACATCCTACTATGTTAAAGTTGTATTGTGAGAGGTTTTGTGGGTGGTTTTTTGAACCGATGATTAGTACCTCTGTCTTGTCTGGATTTAATAAAAGAAAATTGCGCGTCATCCAATCTTTTATATCTTTAACACACTCTGTCAATTTGGATAATTTAGCGTTTTCATCCGGCCGTGATGAAATATATATTTGAGTGTCATCAGCATAACAATGGAAACTAATTCCATGTTTCCTTATAATATTTCCAAGTGGCAGCATATATATTGAGAATAATAGAGGGCCCAACACAGATCCTTGCGGTACTCCATAGTTTACTGGAGTTATGATCGATTTTTCTCCATTTAAATAAACAAAATGGTAGCGGTCAGATAAATAAGATCTAAACCAGCTTAATGCTTGTCCTTGAACAGCAGTATAATTTTGTAGTCGATCTAAGAGTATTGTATGATCTATAGTATCGAACGCAGCACTAAGATCAAGTAAAACTAATATTGAGATACAGCCTTGGTCAGAAGCTAAAAGTAAATCATTTGTGATTTTAACGAGTGCAGTTTCAGTGCTATGGTGCGGCCTGAACCCAGACTGAAACTTTTCATAGGTGTCATTTTCTTGCAAGAAAGAGCCCAGTTGAGCGGACACAACTTTTTCTAGTATTTTAGACATAAAAGGTAGATTTGAAATAGGTCTATAATTTGCTAGATTATGTGGATCTAATTGTGGTTTCTTAAGGAGAGGTTTTATAACTGCCAGTTTAAATGTTCTTGGAACATAACCTAAAGATAAAGACGAGTTAATAATATTGAGGAGAGGCTCTTCCACTATAGGTAACACTTCTTTCAATAGTTTAGTTGGTATCGAATCTAGTAAACATGTTGTTGTTTTAGATGAGGTGATAAGTTTATTTAACTCTTTTTGTTCTATAGTTGTAAAGCACTGTAATTGTTCTTGCGGGGTGATAATTGAGGCTGAATTATAAGGCGCGATTGAGGATTGAACGTTTATAATTGTGGTTCTAATGTTTTCTATTTTCTCAGTGAAGAAGTTCATGAAATCATTACTACTAAACTGTAACGGAATATTTTGTTCAGGAGACATCTGTTTATTTGTTAGTCTAGCCACGGTGTTAAATAAAAACCTTGGATTGTTTTGGTTATTTTCTATTAGTTTGCGGAGATGCTCAGCCCTGGCCTCTTTTAGGGCCTTTTTATAACGTGACATACTGTCTTTCCATGCGATTCTAAAGACCTCTAAGTTAGTTTTTTTCCATTTACGCTCTAAAATACAGGTTTCTCTCTTTAGAACATGCGTAGTATTGTTGTACCATGGTGCTTTACTTTTCTCTCTGACCTTTTTTAATCTAATGGGTGCAACGATATCCAATGTTCCAGAGAAAATGGTGCTCATAGTGCTAGTTAATTCCTCAAGTTCATCTGTTTGTTTGGGTTCACTGAGCAGCTGAGACAGATCAGGTAAGCTATTTGAAAAATTATCTATGGTGGATGGAAGGATTGTTCTGCCTAATCGATAACGCGGCGCAGCATGATATATTACAGGAGTACGTAATATGCAAGTTACCATGTAATGGTCAGTGACATCGTCACTTTGTGGAATGATATCTATATCGGTTGGATCGGTTCCATGTGATATAATTAAATCGAGTGTATGATTAAATCGATGAGTCGGTCCGGTAACGTTTTGCTTGACCCCAAAGGAGTTTAATAAATCTGTAAACGCAGCCCCTAGCACATCATTTGAATTATCTACGTGGATATTAAAGTCTCCAACAATTAATGCTTTATCGAAATTAACTAATAGGTCTGAGAGAAAATCTGCAAACTCTTTTAGGAAATGAGCGTAAGGCCCTGGTGGTCTATATACGGTAGCCAAGGCTAGAGATAATAGGGATGTTTTTCGAACATCTAAGAGCGTAACATTTAGTACAAGTACTTCAAACGAAATAAACGTATAGCCCATTTTCTGAGTAACATTGAGAATATCTCTATAGATTGTTGCAACACCGCCGCCACGACCAATCAGACGGGGCTCATGTTTATAGGAGTATCCTGATGGAGTAGACTCATTAAGACCGAAATAATCATTTGGTTTAAGCCAGGTTTCAGTAAGGCAAAGTACATCGATGCTATTATCTGTGACTATTTCATTTACAATAACTGCCTTAGGTGTGAGTGATCTAATGTTTAGAAGACCTAGCTTTAGAAATTGTTTTTGATTACTAATAGCAACATTTTCTGGTTTAATAACAATTAGATTTTTTCTAGATCCTGCATTAGATTTATTATTTGATCGCACTAAACGAGGAATAGACACAGTTTCTATGCAATGTTCAACACTATTTATATCAGTTAAATTGGTTAAATTGGTGCAGCAGAGACTATGATTTGGACTTTTGGTTACTAGTCAAAAGGTATTTAACATTTTGGAGATGTTATCTGACAGAAGATCCGATCCGAATCTGCTTGGGTGTAAGCCATCAGCACGGTAAAGCCTAGGACGCTCCCAAAACAGATTCCAATTATTTACAAAGAGCAGTTTCTGCTCATTGCACCATGACATTAACCATTCATTTAGCGCGAATAATCTACTAAACTTTTCATGACCTAGTCGGTACGTGGGAAGCGGTCCTGACACAATGATCGTTATATCAGGCGATGTGCTGCGTACCGTATCGATCAGATTCCTGAAGTCTTTCTTCAAAACCTCCGTCTGGCGCAGCCTGATGTCGTTCACTCCCGCGTGCAAGACCACAGTTCCGACGCGCTCGTTCAGAATCTCGGGAACGCGAGCAGCGATTTCAGAAACACGAGCACCAGGAAAGCAGTGACTATGCACCTTACTTTTACCTAATGTAGCGTGGACGTGTCGAACGATGGAATCGCCGATGATCACAGCATCGCGTTCTGTTTCGCGAAGAGGGGAGAAGCGGTTTTGTGTGGATATCTCGAAAACCGGGAGGGTCGGAGAGAGTTTTCTTGGTCTAGACCTGACTCGCGTCTTCCGCTGCGGAAATATCCAGGCTTCGTGGTGGCGTGTTGGAGCAGGAGTGAACGAGACCATGGCTGATCGCGACCTCGACGCTCGGGACCGATGTTGAGAAACGCACGGAGTAGACGAGGTCGGAGTCAGCGGGTTAGTAACGACGTTAATCTCTGATTTGTGTGCATCGGCGCGTGATGTTTCAAGAGCCAAACGCCGGTCTATCAGCTCGGCTTTTCTCACTAAAAGGTCGTGGATCTGGTTCTCAACAGCTTCCAGCTCAGACTGCACCGCGTGCAGCTCAAATGTGTCCTCACCTGCACCAAAAGGTAGGCTACTTACATCTGATATATTCGCCATTTTAACAGATGGACAGTACGTTAGGTTAGCAACGACGCTACCAGTGATGCTATCAATATTAATACTAATTTATGGCTGACGTCTTGGATATAATCCGTCTTTTTAGTGGTACGGGTGTAGAGTAGACGCACGATAGGCGAAAAAATGTTTGTTTGTAAATGAGTGCGGAGAAGACGCTTTCAGCCGTGATCCACGGACGTAACCTATAAGAGTATCCAGCGTTGGATCACTAGGCTTGAGACGCGTCTGCTCAACAGTCCGCGTTGTAACTATGAGGTGAGGAAAAGTAGAAAATGTTCGTTGTAAGTGAGATTAAAGAGAAATCAAGAATTATAAATCAATCGATGAAGCTCCAAAGACAACAACGCGTTCAGACGCGACGCATGCGCATTCGAAACAGGAAGCGGACAATTAAATTAGATACAAGCTTTCTTGTGCAGTAGCTGATAAAGCCATATATTTGGCTTCACATGTGGATAAAGCAACAGTTTGTTGTTTCTTAGACTTCCAAGAAATAGCAGGCACATTCTTAGACAAACTGAAACAGTTGCCAGTAAAACTATGCCTTGTCATTCAAGTCTGCTGCCCAGTCTGCATCGCTATAGGCCACAAGTTTCAGATTTACATCACTTTTCTTATAACATAATTCCAAGTCTGCTATACCTTTCAAATACCTCAACACATGTTTAGCAGCCACCCAATGTTGTTATTTTGGTGCCCTTAGATATTGTGACAATTTACTAACAATGAAGCTCAAATCTGAGCGAGTACTTGTCATCATATAGATTAAACTGCCAATCACTTCTCGATACCTTTTTAGGTCAACAGGTTCACCATCATTGTCAAGTTTTACTTTGATTTCACATGGCATTGATCTTGGTTTGCAGTGAGTCATATCAAATCTCTCCAAAATTTTTAGAATGTATCTTTCCTGATTCATTTTTACTTTACCATGTTCTTGCGAAAAGTCAATGCCTAAGAAATGTCGAAGTTTTCCCAGATCTTTAACTTTGAATTTAATTCCCAACATTTCCTTCACATCTCTGAGTATTTGATCATTACTCACTGCAATAATAAGATCATCAACCCAAATAATCAGTATGATTCGGTCTTCGTCAGTTTGTTTACTGTAAACACAATAATCTGTTGAGTTTTGAACAAAATCATTTTCAATTAAGAAATCATTCAACATCTTGTTCCAATTTCGTCCTGATTGTTTCAGACCATAAAGTGATTTATTGAGCTTACATACCAATACTTCTCCTGTTTTTGACTCAACTTCAAATCCTTCAGGCTGCTTCATATAAATTTCACAATCTATAGGAGCATGCAGATATGCGGTTTTAACATCCATCTGATGTAACATTAAATCATATTGTGCTGCAAGCTGCATTAAAACACATACTGAAGTTATATCGACAGTAGGTGAAAAGGTCTCATTATAATCAATACCTGCCACTTGACTATAACCATTTGCCACATACCTAGCTTTATATATTCCCCCATCAGTATTTTCCTTTATAGCATAAACCCATCTTCCCCCTACTGCCTGTTTACCTTCTGGTAGTGTTGTTAATGTGAAAGTATTATTCTCTTTTAGAGAGTTCATCTCATCCTCCATAGCTTCAACCCAATGCTCTGATTTTGAAGAGCCTAAGGCTTCCTTCAATGTCTGGGGAACATCACATGCAACACGATAGCAATAGTCAATGGCTGATCTGCATCATCTTCAACCTCATAATCATAGTCTGCAAAGTACTGGGGGGGGGGGTCTTCTTTCTCTTTTTGGATATCTAGTACCTAGATCATTCTCTTTTTCACCCTTTGTACTGACTTCATCCTCAACTTTCATTTCTTGTGGAATTACTTTAGTCTTATCTAGTTTTGGTACTAGGATTTCAACCTCCACATCCTCCATTGTCTGAGTATCCCTTTCATTTGTACTTTTTGTGACAAACTTCACCAGTCTACTCTTGAGTACTCTCCCTGTGTCTGGATAGAAAACAAGATAAGCAGGGCTATTTTTGTCATAACCAACAAATATACCCTTTTCACATTGCGCATCCAACTTTTTCTTGTCATACTTGTATGCATAACACTTTAACCCAAACACTCTCATTTTGGATAGGTCAGGCTTTTTTCCAGTTATCAGATACTATGGAGTTTGTCCCAGACGTCTATTATAACATCTGTTTCTAATTATAGCTGAGGTCTGTACCGCATATGTCCACAACTCCTTTGGTAAATTACTCTCAATTAGCATACATCTTGCCACAAAGTCCCCCAAGCTCTTTCAGCTGTCCCATTTTGATGGGGTGAATAAGGAGCTGAGGTTTCATGTCTTATAGCATTTTTGCTGAGCAATGACTGAAATACAGAAGATGTAAACTGTTCCATTATCTGACCTTATACATTTGATTTTACCATATGGGGCAACATCAGCAATGAATTTCTCAGTGGCTACGGCAGTGTCACTCTTGCTCTTCAAAAAATAGGTAAACACAGCTCCTGAATAGTCATCTGTGAATGCTAAGGCAAATCTGAAACCATCTTTCCCTGCTGGTTCTATAGGACCAGCCAGATCTGCATGAACAAGTGCAAATACATCTTTTGCTTTTTTCTGTTTCTGTTTTTTTTTTTTTTTTTTTTTTTCAGATTTCTGTTCTGAGCAAATTTGCCTTTTACACACACTTCACATTTCAAATTGGATCTGTCTATTTTACCTCTAATTTTCATCCCATCTGTAACATTCTCCAACTTTAACACATCATCATAATTACAATGACCCAGTATATGAGTATAAACCCAGTGTTCCCACACCACCTCACCCTCGCAAGTGCAGGAGGAGGAAGGCTCCTGTTGCTTCCCCTAATTCCATGGTCCCAAGCCATGTGGTTCCAGAGCCATCCACTCTCCCTCCAGCACCCCCACAGGCGGCTGAAGAGGCTGCAGCAACCCCAGTGGTAACTCAAGAGGCTGCAGCGCCTCCAGTGGTGATCGTAGTGCCTGCAGCACCCACAGAAATGACCGAAGAGGCTGCAGCACCCATAGAAATGACCGAAGAGGCTGCAGTGCCCCCAGAAGCAGTAAGCACCTTCCTACTGCCTCGACCTCGTAGGCGTAGGAGGAGGAAGAAGGCTTCCCTTTCACCTGGTCCATTGGTCCCAGAGCTCCCTGTTATGGCCATGAAGGCCATTCCTGAGCAGCCTGCTCTCCCCGTCTGTCCTGTCACGGTCGAAGAGGCTACCCTCTCCCTTTATGTTGCCGCGCTTATGTGTGCCTGGGCCGCACACGCCTCCCTGTCGGCTACCTCAGCTCCATCCCCTCCTGAGCCACCTGTTTCCACCATCAGTCCTGCCTTAGCGAAGAGGGTGGTTTTCACCTTTTATGCAGTTGCTTTCCTACGTGCCTGGGCAGCACACACCTCAAGTATGGCCGCCTACAGTCCTGTTGGCACCCCGGATGCCATACCTGAGCGGCCTGAGGCCCTCCCAGAGCCCGCAGCCAGCCCGGAGGCCCTCCCAGAGCCCGCAGCCAGCCCGGAGGCCCTCCCAGAGCACCCAACCAGCCCAGAGGTCCTCCCAGAGCCCGTTGCCAGCCCAGAGGCTGTCCCAGAGAACTGTCTGTCTTGTGCCTGCCGTGCATCCTTTGGAGCAGTGATATTTGTGGGATTTCCCTTCCTCACTATAGTCCCTGTCTTGCCCAAGCCTGGCCAGCCTGCTCTGCCTGCCCTGATGGTTCTGCCCTTGCGACCTGCCCTGCTGATGCCACCCAAGGTCCCTGTACTGTCCTGGCTCTCTGCTGGGACTCCTGCCCCGCCGGATTCTCCCTGGTCAGTTCCTCCAGCACCGCCCTGGCCCTCAGCCAGGATTCCAGACCCGCCGGAGTCTCCCTGGTCAGTTCCTCCGGCACCACCCTGGCCCTCAGCCAGGATTCCAGACCCGCGGGAGTCTCCATGGTCTGTCCCTCCGGTTCCACCCTGGTCTTCTGCAATGACCCCAGAACTGCCTGAGCCTCCCTGGCTCAACCTGCCTGTCCCTCCCTGGTCCCTCCTTTCAACTTTGTGGATGTTCCTGCTGGCTCTGACTTGGCTCCCCTCCCTCCCTCCCTCCCTCCCTCCCCACTTTGTCTCTGTGTTTTGATCTTCCTGTCTTGTGTTGTCTGTTGGTGAGTTGTCTTGTCATGTTCCTGTCTTGTTTTTGATGTCCCGCTTTGGGACGCCAGGTGGCGTCCCTTAGAGGGGGGGTAGTGTCAGGGTTCTGTCACTTCGGTCTAGTTAATTTCTTGGTTTTGTGACAGAGCCCTGACACTCGTATGTTATCTTGTCTGTGCTTTGTTTCATGTGCTTCCATGTCATGTTTTTTGTCTTGTACTGTATAGCACACAGCTTGTTTTCCTAGCTGTGTGTTTTTTATGTTATGTTTTGTGTGAACACGTGGCTTATGAGTTCTCATTAGCTGCGTGTTCATGTCTTTTGTTGGGGTACATGGCTGGTGATTGTTTGCTGGCCATGTGCTCAGGTGTTTGTCATGTTTGGTGTGAGCACATGGCTTGTCATGTATGTTTCCTTGTGCCATGTGTTCTCCTGTTGATTGTCTAGCCCCTCCCATCTTGTTACCTGATTATTGATTTATTTGCCCCACCTGTCCTCCCTCGTTACCTCCTTTGTTTGTTCTCCCTATTTATTCTCCTTGTGTCTTCAGTCCTGTGCTGGATCGTTGTCGTACACTGTTTCCCTGCTGTGTGCTTCAGTCAAGTCAAGTCAAGTCAAGTCTAAGTCTGTCTTGTTTTCCCCCTCGGGGTAGTTTTTGTTTGTGTTTTGTTTTATTTTTGAAATATTGAATAAAAGCCCTTTTTCTTGCAATTGAGTCCTCGCTCCCTTCACCCAACCTGACAGATTATCTGTTCATTCGACTGTTTGTACAGTATTTTATTTTTGTCTAAACTGTAATATTTATTCTTATTTCTTTTGATGATTTTATTTTCGTCTATGTAAAGCACTTTGAATTACCATTGTGTATGAAATGTGCTATATAAATTAACTTGCTTTGCCCTGCCTTATCTTGTTATTGTAATAAATTAATTAACAATTTCTTGCCCTTAATTCCATATTTTTAAATAAGTTATATTTTCTTACCTTAAAGTAGCAAAGTTTTCCTGTAGAAAACCCGTTATATTTCAGTCTCAGTCACATCTCCATTTTTTTTAACCTTTATCAGCGTACCAAGCCCTGTTCTAAGTTACTAAAGTATTTAGCATTTTCTCTGCTGTATTAATTATTTAAAATTTTGTTCAAGACTAAAGTAGCCTATAAAATATGAAATATTCTATTATGTTTGTTTGTCCACGTATGTAATTTACATATTTATTTATCACTTCTTATTATTCATATTATTTAGTTATTATCTTTTAATTTTTTGACCTAGGAATATCTCTCTCAGTACTCGGTCATTATATTTGTCTTTATATTTAAGACAGATACACATTTGTCTTGTAGCTGTCATGATTCTGCCATCTTGTTCTTGATTTTCTCTCGTCTTGCGGCAGAATCATGACAGACCCATGTTCTCTTACGAGAGGTTCTCTCGTATTGCGTAAGGAACTTACGCTACGGGAAAAGTCATCTTTTCTCGAGATACTGAAGCCAAAAATGATCCTAATTTTTCATATTTTGTCCACGCAGTGCAGCAGCGGCTAGCTGAGCTAGAGCGGCATACTGCGCGCTCATTGGCTGCCGCGCGGCAACTGCTTGAGCCTATCGGTGAGCCCTGGCGTGACGTCACGCCCAATGAGGGCGCGCGCGCCCTCGCGCGTCACAGCCCGCCAGAATGGGTGGCGTCAGAGCGTATAAAAGGAGGGCTCGGAGGCTCAAACTCTGATTTCTGTCTCTTTAGCGAAGCTCTTCGCATCGCTGCTCTCTGAGAGAAGCCGTTGCCGTCGAAACCAGCAACGAGCCAGCCTAGGACAGCCTGAGGAAGCCGGACGAATCTTCACCGCCTTCAGCCTGCCGTGCCAGCTCAGCTATCCGGCGATATATCCTTTCTCGCTTGCTTGTGTGTGTTTTTCTTGCAGCACTCACTAAAAGAGCAGAGGCATTTGTTGCAAAATGCCTCGAGTTTCATGCGGCTCATGCCGCACTCCGCTCAGCGACAGAGACCGCCACGTGATCTGCGCTCTCTGCCTGGGACGTGACCATGCAGCCGCTGCCTTGTCTTCGGGCGGCTGCGATTTCTGCGAGGAACTGCCGATGTCGACCCTGCGGGCTCGACTCGCCTTGTTCAATGCAGAACCCGCTCCAACTGTCTCCGGGCCGCATAAGAAGAAACGCCGCTTGCAGAGACCACCGGAGCCGGAGATTCGAGTCAGGCCTTCGCCGGAGCCCCTCCCGCGAGCCTCGCTCTCTCCCTCGCCTCCCCGGCTACGGCCCGCGATGCCGTCGCCTCTGAGGAAGAAGCGGAAGTGGACGCTCTCCTGGACAGCTGCTCTCTTCTGGCGTCGGACAGCGAAGAGTGGTCCGGTTCACTCCGCTCCGCCTCGTCTTCTACAAGAGAGTCTGGCAGGACCCATGCCGGTGTGGACGCAGAGCTTCTCCGCCTCCTCACTATGGCAGTCGAGCGCTTAGGCCTCGAGTGGACCCCGCCTGCGGTGTCTCCACCGAACAGGCTCGACGGGTGCTTCCTGCCCAACCGCCGCCAGTCTACAGCGTCCAGACCAGCGCCTTTTCTGCCCGAGCTCCACGAGGAACTCTCCAAAGCGTGGAACGCTCCAGTTTCGGCCAGACTCCGCTCTTCAGCTTCAGCTACTCTCTCCCAAGTGGACAGAGCCGCGGAGAAGGGATACAACAGCATCCCTCCGGTCGAACAGGCGGTCGCAGCGCACCTTTGCCCCCCATCCGCGAGATGACGCTCAAAGTCTGCCCTCCCGTCTAAGGCCTGCAGGACTACTTCGGCGTTCGTCCACCGCGCCTTCTCGGCTAACGGACAAGCCGCTTCAGCCCTGCACACGATGGCGGTCCTTCAGGTTCTTCAGGCCGACCTCCTCCGCCAGCTGGACGAGAAGGGCCCCGACCAGACCGCCTTGACCGACCTGCGCAGCGCGACGGACCTCTCCCTCCGCGCTACCAAGATAGCTGCACAAGCTATCGGTCGCTCAATGGCCTCGCTCACCGTCACAGAGCGCCACCTGTGGCTGACGCTAGCCGACATGGGAGAATCAGAGCGGTCTGTCTTCTTCAACGCCCCGCTCTCCCCCACCGGCCTCTTCGGACCAGCAGTGAGTGGCCTCGTGGACCGGTTTTCGGAGGTGCAGAAGGCATCACAGGCTATGAGCCTCTTCCTGCCTCGCCGCTCGAGCTCCGCTGCAGGCCGCTCTAACACAGAGCCTCCTGCACGCAGCTCTGCTCAGCGCTCTTCCCGCCCTCCGACCACACAGCAGCGCCAGCGCGGCCGCCCTAGGTCCCGCTCAACCAGCCCCCGCAAGGGCCTCGGCCTCGAGTCTCGCTGAAACCCAAGCCTGCGAAGTCCTCCTAGCACTCGTCGGGAGGAAAAGACGGCTGAGTCCCGCTGCGGCCGGACCGCCGTCAAAATTCATCTGTCTTCCTCTGCCAGTCCCCTTAAAAAAGGCTACTGCAGTAGTGTTTTCAGCAGCCAACGAGCCAGTCTGTCGACTCACTCGCCTGCACTCAAACGCCGTTTTTACGGCGGCCCAGATAAATCGCAAAAAGAGCATAAAATCTGGCCATTCGGCTCATGCCGACAGTGTTATGAGTGTAGTAAATATGCCCACGGCCCAGTGTTCATTTCTACACACAAGCACAATTTCCCCTGTGTACCCCACAGAGCACACTCACATAAGGCGCGCACTTGCCGCTCGAGTGTTAAGTGTAGGAAATGTGCCCGCTCACGAGTGCTCACAACCACACGCTGCTCGCTCTGTCTCACACATTCAGGGTTCAGATATCGCCACTGCCACCGGCCGTGTTTTAATAAAGAGTCCTGTGCCCGCTCCCCCGCGTTCACACTCTGCTATAAACACTCACGCGCGCTCTCTCAGCGCAATCCGGCCGGTCACTGCTATCAGCGAGTCCCCGTCTCGCAGCACTGTCTCAGCGCGCACCGCGCGCCCGCCACTGCAGGTCCCTCGTCCCGCGCTATGCGGCGGGCAGGACCATTCGACCCCTAGCTATGAGTGCGAATGCATGGAAAGCTATTCCGGGTGTGTCGACATGGGTGCTGGACACGGTAATACAGGGCTATTCGCTACAGTTCAGTCGTCGGCCTCCGCGCTTTCAAGCCCGGACCGAAACGGAAGTGAACGCAGAAGCAGCCCATCTGCTTCATGCAGAAATAGCGAAGCTGCTACGAAAAAAGGCGATAGAGAGAGTTCCTCCTTCTCTGACCGAGGCGGGCTTTTACAGCCGTTATTTCCTCGTGTCCAAGAAGGACGGTGGGCTCAGACCCATATTAGATCTGAGACATTTGAACAGGGCTCTCATGAGACGGCCGTTCAAAATGCTTACGACCAGGCAGATCCTCGCGCTAATTCGCCCGAGGGACTGGTTTATATCTCTCGATCTGAAAGACGCGTATTTTCAAATCCAGATTATACCCCGTCACAGGCCATTCTTGAGATTCGCCTTCGATGGCCAGGTGTATCAATATACGGTCCTTCCGTTCGGCCTGTCCCTAGCACCCCGTACATTTACGAAGTGAATGGATTCAGCTCTCGCTCCCCTGAGAAAACGGGGCATGCGGATTCTGAACTATCTGGACGATTGGCTCATTCTAGCGCAGTCAAAAGAGGAACTCATCTCTCACAAGATAGCGCTTCTCAGTCATCTGGAAAGCCCGGGTCTTTCGGTGAACTGGGCCAAGAGCTCACTTTTCCCCAGTCAGTCAATTTCCTTCCTAGGAATAGAACTGGACTCGGTGGCGATGACGGCCAGGCTGTCAGAACAGCGCGCGCGCTTTGTTCGACACCTCGCCGCATCCTTCCAAAACGGCAGATACCTCCCTCTGAAACGTTTCCAGAAGCTGTTAGGCCATATGGCATCAGCCGCTGCGGTCCTACAGCTGGGTTTACTTTGAATGCGCCCGCTTCAATGCTGGCTGAAATCGAAAATACCCCGCGGAGCGTGGGTTTCGGGCAGCGCTCGAGTCAGCGTGACTCAGGTCTGTCTTAGCCCCGCAGCCCTGGCTAGCGCCCGAATGGTACCGACAGGGAGTGACAATGGGAGTCATCTCACACCGCAAAGTGGTCTCGACAGACGCGTCCAACATGGGTTGGGGAGCCCTTTACGAGGGCAGACCAATCTGCGGCCCCTGGTCGGGCCCAGAGCGGAACCTCCATATAAACTGTCTGGAGATGTTAGCGGTCGAGAAGGCTTTGAAGCATTTTCTCCCATACTTGCGGGGACACCACGTGCTAGTTCGCTCAGACAACATGTCAGTGGTGTCCAACGTGAACCGCCAGGGCGGACTCAGATCCAGAGCCCTGCGCGCTCTAACAGAACGCCTTTTGGTCTGGGCTCAGGGCTCGCGGCGCTCGCTGAGAGCCGCGCACGTGCCCGGGCACCTGAATGACGGCCCGGACAAACTGTCCAGGGACAATGTTCCCCCAGGGGAATGGGCGTTACACAGCCAGACGGTACAGACGTTGTGGCGCCGCTTCGGCGAAGTGAAATTGGACCTTTTTGCCACAAGCGAGAATGCTCAGTGCAAAAGGTTCTTTTCGAAGAGCGAGGACGCGCTGGCCCAAGTTTGGCCCAGTGTCCCGTTGTACGCTTTCCCCCTGATCTCAATGCTGCCTCAGGTATTAGCGAAGATCAGGGAAACGCGCTGCGCAGTGCTCCTCATAGCCCCGCAGTGGGAGAACCAACCCTGGTTCCCGGAGCTGGCGAGCCTGTCAGACACAGCCCCGTGGCCGATTCCGGCGAGGAGAGACCTTCTCTCTCAAGCCAGAGGGTCAATTCTGCATCCCCATCCAGAGCACTGGTCTCTGCATGCGTGGGTAATCAACGAATATTCGTTGATCTGCCAGAAGGGGTAGTTAACACGATCTCGCAGTCCAGAGCTCTATGCGTCTAAATGGTCAGTGTTTAACAAATGGTGTGCAGGGAAGAGTTTGAACTCTCAGTCCTGTGGGGTTCCACAGATTCTGAACTTCCTCCAAGAGCTCTTGGACGCGGGCAGGTCCCCCTCCACGCTCAAGGTGTATGTTGCGGCGATTGCTGCGTTCGCCGATTCGGCGAGCGGCCACGCACTGGGAAGAAACGAACTCATTACCCGTTTCCTGCGAGGCGCCAGGAGGCTGAATCCTCCTCGGCCACCTTCGGTTCTGATATGGGATCTGTCTTTGGTCCTGGGGGCCCTTAAAGCTTTTCCCTTCGAGCCGTTAGACTCTGTGGGTCTCAAATACCTCACTTTCAAAACCGTTTTTCTGCTGGCCCTCGCCTCAGTAAAACGCGTGGGTGACTTGCATGCGCTATCAGTTAGCGCGTCGTGTCTCGAGTTTGGACCTAACGACTCGTTAGTCATTCTCAAACCTAGACATGGCTATGTCCCTAAAGTGTTGGGTACTCCTTTCAGAGCACAGGTTATCTCCCTCTCAGCCCTGCCGCCGGCAGCCAGCGAGGTCGATAATAACCTCCTTTGCCCTGTCAGGGCGTTAAGGCTTTATATTACGCGCTCTGCAGCCTTCAGGCTCTCGGAGCAGCTCTTTGTTTCGTTTGGTGGGCGCACCAAGGGTCTCGCCGCCTCGAAACAGACGCTATCCAGATGGATAGTGGACGCTATCGCGACAGCATACGCGTCCAAAGACCTGCAGTGCCCTCTGGGCATACGGGCTCATTCCACCAGAGGCGTTGCCTCATCGTGGGCATGGTCCAGTGGGATTTCCATTCATGACATTTGTATGGCGGCAGGCTGGGCCTCCCCGTCTACATTTGTTAGGTTTTATAACCTGGAAGTTCCCGCCCTGCAGGCTAAACTTCTAGCAGTCTAAATCATGTTCACGCCCTGCTCGTTCTCGCAGGCTGGATATTAGATTTGACTCTTCTGGTCGAGCTGCACTTTCAGGGAAAGCTCTTATATACAGACCGGCTGTGCCGCTCTGTTTTCTCCCTATGTGTGCTTATGTACATGTGTTGGCCCGCACTGCTGGCCACCTCTCTCCCCACTCTTCACTCCCCGGGTCCCCCCCTGGAGTTATGTGTGGGTGCAAGGCGCGCACGGCGTTGACAATGGGTTCCCGTAGCGTAAGTTCCTTACGCAATACGAGAGAACCTCTCGTAAGAGAACGATACTTGGTTACTCACGTAACCTCGGTTCTCTCTAGAGAGGGAACGAGTATTGCGTTCCCTGCCGTGCTTACACCACGAGCTCATGTCGCTTCATTCGACAGAAACCAGAGTTTGAGCCTCCGAGCCCTCCTTTTATACGCTCTGACGCCGCCCATTCTGGCGGGCTGTGACGCACGAGGCCGCGCGCGCCCTCATTGGGCGTGACGTCACGCCAGGGCTCACCGATAGGCTCAAGCAGTTGCCGCGCGGCAGCCAATGAGCGCGCAGTATGGCGCTCTAGCTCAGCTAGCCGCTGCTGCACTGCGTGGACAAAATATGAAAAATTAGGATAATTTTTGGCTTCAGTATCTCGAGAAAAGATGACTTTTCCCGTAGCGTAAGTTCCTTACGCAATACTCGTTCCCTCTCTAGAGAGAACCGAGGTTACGTGAGTAACCAAGTATCGTTTTCATGTGCAGCACATGGCCATTTGTTTGGCCATGTGCTTGCGTTGTCTCGTTTCTAACCCCGCCCCCTTGTTATCCTCGTTTTGTAATTATTACCGTATTAGTTTCACCTGTTGTGTTCATTATTAGCCTCCCTTTATAACCCTCTTGTGTTTCTCTGTCCTTTGTCGGTTCATTGTCAAACACTGTCTATCTTTATGATAAACCGCTGTGAGTATTTTGTCTGGAATCCTGTTTAACGTATTATGAGAATTGTTTTGTTGTTAGTTACTGTCTAGTCATCGTCGAGTCTTAGTCAAGTCTTAGTCAAGGCTATTGCCTCTTGTCTTGTTTTGCCCCCTCGTGGGTTTTGTTTTCTCTGTTTTGTCTAAATTGTGTGTGAGCATTCAGTCTGCTTTTGGGTTCATCTACCTTCATCCACATGACAGTAGCGAAATCTCGGTTCACCTATATGCATTTTCTAATGCTTTAACCTCCTGTCAGCATATGCACTATATGGCTATGTAATTTAACTCCTACCTACCTGATTACTTGTGTTGGCAGTACGACTTGACATGATTTATAAGTCTAATATTCCTGCTTATAAACTATTCTTCATTGAATTTTGGGTTAAAAGTCAGACTAGCATAGTCAAAGTCCCAGTGTCTTTTTTCATCTCTTCTTCTGGACTCTGAAACTTCTCTTTACCAATATTAACGCTCTCTTGTCTTTTGAAGTTCTTACTGACTTCTTATGGTACCTAAGTCTCGCTTCAGAAACTAATTTTTGTTTTTAATGACACTAGTACTTGTTCTTGTTTTTTTTTTTTATTGTTTTCCTCTTAATAGCATCCTACTTCATTTCTTTCTATCAGAATTTTTGTATTTAGTCCTCTGTATTTACTACATTTAACCTCTGACTAATCATTCAATATTAAAAGTATACACTAGCTACATTTAACATAATATTATTTGATTACCTGCTTTCACTTTCTGTGTTATGTATCAGAGGTATTGGAGGGTATTCTCTGAACCCTCTAACTCACCCTGACTCTGTTGTAAAACTCTCATACGGAGGCGTGGACGGCCGAGAGAGTCCTTGCGGGACATCTTTTCCCATTTCTAAAGTTGTTACTCTTTGCATTGTTACATACGTTTATTGTTAATAGTTTATCTCCCATTTTCTTCATTGTCTGTTATTTGTAATTATATTCCTTCAATTATCATTTTTATTCCATCATAACCTATTATTTAACTTTATATTCAAAAGACTTATTTTGTTGTCAGTGCCTCCCTTAAGTTTTCATAACTATCGTTTTACAGGTCTTTACAGGTCTTTTCTGAAGTACGAGCTCTTCTCTGTAATACAGTGTGTGAGACGATCTGGCTCGCAACACTGTTGGCTTTTCGTGTCTGAGCTATGCTCACAGTCTCTTTAACCGGTACACCTATTTTACAATAAAATCATCCTGGCTGTTCCAGGACCAATAATTATACTTTCATTACACTTCTTATTTTTATTTTAATATGCCAGATAACATCCCCTTTTTCCCAACACATATTGTTACAGATTATTAGTCCTACTTTTTATGCATATTTCCACTTAATAAAACTGTCTTCTGACAATTTTAGGTGAATTTCTTCTGTTTGTTTAAAGATATTAATATCAATTTGATATATAGCCTGTCTATCCAGGTCCGGTGGTTTAAATTCTTTGTAGCACTCTATCATTAGTAATATTTAGAAAAACATTTCTTAGCTGTTTATTAACAATCATTAATCATTATTAACCATTATTACTTACTTATTCTGTAATGTTATTACATGTACACATTTTTCCACTTCATGTTTGTTACGTTCAGGTGTGTGTTGGTTGAGGCACAACTAAAGCAAGATCCAGTTGCAGCACACTTTATTAATTAGATTCTAAACTTGAACAAACTAGGACAAGAACACAGGACTCAGGAACAGAACAACCGAACAACAGCGTAACTGTAGACACGAAAACAGTCAAACAAGAACTCACAAAGACGGGGCTGAAACACAGGGCTTGAATAAAGGGGTAAACGAGCTAGACAGGATAACAAGGGGGCGTGGTTAATGGGAAACACCTGGGATGACTAATAGACAGTCAGGGAGCCACTTAACATGACAGGACACAAAACCACATCGTGACAGACCTACCTTAGTCTTCAGGCTTTAATCTCCATAGCGGAGCCTCGTTCCCTGTCTAGAACCTTTGTGTCTGCCTGGAAGGCTAGTTTTCATTTTAATACATGAGAATCTCCTCATGTTAAATATCTACATTGCTGGATTTTACTGCTTGCCCTGTCATAAGCGAAGCGTCCTCCACTAACAGGTCTTATCTTTTAGCCAGTCTCTGCCTCTTACTCACTGAGGCTAGCCATTTGAGACTTTCTGTCTCTCCTTTTTTACGGCTTTCTCAATCTTTACTGCTTTCTCGCTCATAAAGTTATTTGTTCTACACGCGTTCAACCCTTTCTGGGCTATCTATAAATAATCTATGTTCAACCCTTTCTGGGCTATCTATAAATAATCTCTGTTCAGCCCTTTCTGGGATTTTCCTTTAAATAATCTTTTCTAGATTATTACTTTCTGGCTAAATTTCTCTTAGTCGACTTTTATTTTAACCCTTTCTGGGTCTTATTATTATTACATTAACCTTTGCCCCTTCTGGGTATGCATTATAGCACAAATTTTTCCACTCTCTCTGAATTTTATTATTATTATTAATCTTTGCCTTTTCTAGGTATGCATTATAGCATCCCGGGCATGGCGGTAAACTGCGCCCAACGTGTTGGGAAGGTTACGGGTCCGACCAAGCGTGCAAGTGCAAACACCTTATTCCACCGTCACTGGTCGTTATTATACTGGGGACGGAAGACCGGGACTCAACGCACCTATGCACGACAGCTGTCGGAGCCAAGAAGTTTTACCAACACAAACCTGTGAAGTGCCAATGGTCTATGGATTGAGCAAATGAGCGCATGGGCGGACTACATGAGAGTCCTGCACGAGTATAAATATTCGGCAGAGGCGGATGGACCTTACAAGGGCAACGGCACCATGCAATGCATGAGAGATCTCAGGAGTCGCATGCAAATTTAACCCCAAGAAACCAATAATGAATCTAGTTCTAAACAAACAAGTGATGCGCACGCCCGCGTTGGGACCACTAGGGCGCGAGAGGAGACGCCAAATGGTTACTAGGGGCGACGTGCAAAATGTCTCGAATTCTCTGGGAGACACACATGACAAGGCTACTGGAAAAATTAAATGGCTTTTAACTGCCAAACACAAAGTGACAATCGGTACATGGAACGTCCGAACACTCTGGAAGGATGGAAGCTTGGAACTGCTCATAAAGGAACTTGAGCGTTTTAAGTGGGAAGTTATCGGTTTGTCTGAAGTACGAAGGAAAGGTCACGTGACAGTGGAGCATGAGGGTTGTAGGCTCCTGTTCTCTGGTAACAACGACAAACGGCAAGGAGGAGTAGGCATTTTGCTATCAAAAAATGCTGCGAAATGCTTGATTGAATTTCATCCAATCTCAGCAAGAATAATTGTGGCGGGTTTCCACGCTCAAGACCACGATACTACCATCGTCCAAGCATATGCTCCGACGAGTACGAGCACTGAAGACGAACTGGAACAATTTTATGTTGCACTCCAGACCGGATTCAATAAAGCAGGAAAAAACGATATACGCATCGTGATGGGAGACTTCAATGCTAAAGTCGGGACAGACTTTGAAACGTGGAAGGGAGTTATAGGCCTTCATGGATACGGTGAAGAAAATGAAAGAGGTGAACGACTCTTGCAATTCTGTCAGCTGAACAAAATGTGTATTATGAACACATGGTTTGAACACAAAGATACACAGAAGTGGACGTGGGCAGCACCCGAGAAAACATCGCCCATAGCACCTGGTTGTAAAAACAGAACAGTTATCAGTGCAAGAAACATGATCGATTTTGTAATGGTAGATCAAAGATGGAGAAGTTTGTTCACAGACACTCGCAGCTTTCCTAGTGCAGCGATCGGATCAACAGATCACAAATTAGTTCTAAGTAACATCAAGGTACGGTTTCTAGTCCAGCGGGCCACTGGAACAACAGCTAGACTCGACATAGAAAAGCTGATCCAGCAGCCTACTGTGAGGCTTGAATATCAGATAGCCTTAGCAAATCGATTCGCCATGCTTGAGAACCTACCAGAAGATGTGGACAAAGCACTAGATGTAGTAAACTCTAACATCCAAGAAGCAGCGAAAGAAACAATTGGGTTCGTAAGGAAGAAGAAAAAAAACATGGATTAGTGAAGAGGTGCTGTTGCTCACTGACCAAAGAAGAGAGGTGAAGGCACAGCTGAATGCCAATCCAAGTCTAAAACCCAAGTACAAACAATTATCTAAAGACATTAAAATGGGCCTAGTTAGATGTCGTCAAGAATGGACACAGCGGCAATGTGCAGAACTCGAATCAGCCAGTAGAAAAATTGACTTGCGAAAGCTAGTCAGCAAGGTAAAAGAGATTTCGGGCAGACTGGCACTCAAAGACCAGAGCGCAAATGTCAAAGATGAGACAGGCAAGCTGCTTTCGAGTGAAAATGAAATCAAGTCTAGGTGGCATAGGAATTGTAAGGACCTTTACAACCAGAATGTGTCAGTGGATAAAAGTGTGCTCGATGAACTCTGGCCTTCAAGTTTACACAATGACACAGAGCCGGATATTTTAGAGTCGGAGGTGAGAGCGGCAATCGACAATCTTAAACAACGCAAAGCACCCGGAGTCGATCGCATAGAAGGGGACCTAATTCGGCTAGGAGGCCAGACATTAGTTAAGGTAATGCACAACATCTGCAATTAAATATGGAAAACCGGGCAATTCCCTTAACTGTGGACACAGTCCTTGATAGTAGTCATCCCTGAAAAAGGCAACACAACAAAATGTGAGAACAATAGAACTATCAGCCTCATTTGTCATGCTAGTAAGATTATACTGGAAATCATACGTAGCAGGATGAAACCACGTATTGAAGGGCTGATGTCAGAGGAACAAGCCTGCTTTAGGCCAAGTCGGGGTACAATCGAGCAAATATTCTCACTAAGGTTATTGGCAGAAAAATATACCGAATTGCAAAATTTGCGAGCTGTACATGATCTTCATTGACTTCAAGAAAACATTCAATAGAGTGTGGCATGAAGCGCTTTGGGCGATCTTGTATCACTACGGTTTGCAACCAAAGCTGATCGGTTTATTGGAAGACCTATATAAACGAGCTGAGAGCGCAGTAATCGTGGGCCATGATACAACGGATTGGTTTAAACAAACAGTCGGGGTTAGACAGGGTTGCATAATATCCCCAGATCTATTCAACCTGTATTTGGAACACATCATGAGACTTGCCCTAGACAGACAAAACATGGAAAATGTCGGAGCAAGTGTCGGTGGAAGGCAGCTCAGCAACTTAAGATTTGCCGACGACATTGGTCTCATAGCTGAAACTCTGCAAAATAGCCAAGCATTAATCAACCGCGTAAAATGAGGAGAGCACCAGGTTCGGACAAGAGATCCACAATACAAAGACTGAATGGATGCGGGTAAGATCAACACCTAAAGAAGGCGAGGTAATTGAACAACAACACGTCTTGCTGAGAGGAGAACCGCTCACAGAAGTAAAGACCTTCAAGTACCTGGGAGCAACAATAGCTGCAAATGGAGACTGTATGCAAGATATTCACATCAGAACCGCGACAGCGCTCAGTTCAATGTGCGATCTCCAAAAGACATGGAAAGGCAGAGGAATTAGCATACACACCAAGATGCGCTTGTATAAAGCACTGATCCAGCCAGGAGGCAGGTAATTGCATTTTCTTGATATTATTCCACAAAAAGAAGCTTTTAAGACCGCTCCGATCCTGGCTCATCCGAATCCAGATATCCCCTTCATCGTCGAGGTTGCTGCCTCTTCTAATGGGGTTGGAGCGGTCCTATCCCAGCAGCAGGGTGATCCTCCTAAACTCCATCCATGTGCCTTCTATTCTAAGAAGTTGTCCTCGGCGGGGCAGAATTATGACATTGGTAACCGAGAACTGCTCGCAATTAAGCTTGCCTTAGAGTGGAGACACTGGCTGGAGGGAGCAAATCATCAGTTTGAGGTCATCACCAATCACCGCAAAATACCTCAGGGAGGCTAAAAGGCTCAATCCTCGCCAGGCTCAATGGGCACTATTCTTCACCCGCTTCAATTTCAAGGCACCAAGAACTGTAAAGCTGACGCTCTCTCTTGTATCTCTTCATCAACCATCTCATGAAGAAACCCATCCGGATCCTATTCTCCCTCCAGCCATTGTTGTCAGTCCCATCACCTAGAGCATCGACGAGCAAATCTCCCAAGAAATCCTTACCAATCCTGCTCCGCCGGGAGGACTCAGCTCACACTTCTCCGGGCTCTGGACACCCAGGTAGCAGGTGTACCCTCTCGCTCCTATGTCAACGCTACTGGTGGCCCTCCATGCCTCAGGATGTCTCCCGATTTTTCAAAGGTTGCTCAGTCTGTGCCATTACCAACACCCCGAGGAAACTTCCTGAAGGCAAGCTCGTTCCACTCCCTATTCCACGTCGACCATGGTCTCACATTGGCATTGACTTCATGACGGATCTACCTAAATCACGAAATCATACCTGCATCTTCGTCGCTGTTGACCGGTTCTCCAAAGCCTGCAAGCTGATACCTCTTCCAGGACTACCCACTGCCTTCAAAGCTGCAGAGGCTCTCTTTCAGAATGTGTTTCGCAACTTCGGCATCCCTGAAGACATCCCTTTCCTCCAGTTATCACCCACAAACTAACGGCCAGACTGAGCGGAAGATCCAAGCGATCGGGAGATACCTGTGGGCATATTGCCACCAGAACCAGGAGAGCTGGAGCCAATTCCTTCCCTGGGCCCGAATACGCACAGAATTCACTCCGCCAATCCACCACAGGGCTCACCCCTTTCCAGTGAATTCTGGGTTATCAACCACTGCTGTTTCCCTGGTCGGGTGAGCCCTCGAAGGTTCCAGCTGTCAACCACTTGTTCGAGCAGAGCAAGAGGGTATGGGACTTGGCTCACGTGCATCTCCAGCAGGCAGTGCAGAGGCACAAGATCCATGCCGACCGTCGTCGCACCTCAACCCCTCAATACCAACCTGGACTCTCATTCGAGAGAGTTACACATGTAATACTAGCTATTTCATATGCAAACATGTCAGCCAATCACAGCAGTGGGCGTTTACACTGAAGTCTCACAGCAGCCAATCACAGCAGTGGGCGTTTACACTGAAGTCTCACAGCAGACACGCCCCTTCAAACAGAGCGTTCAAATCAGAGGCTAAAATCAGACTAGGAAAATGCCTTTTATTTCTAAATTATGACAATATTTGATCTAAAAAACATACTTACATTATAAGAGCACCCCAGGAAACATAAAATAATAAAGTAATCCATGCCATGGGACCTTTAATCTTACTCAGTACTTAAATACATAATTACACTGTAACAATGACACCTTAAAATAACCAAAACCTGCTTTAGAAAATATTGTAGCACAAGGGCGTTAAACAATGAGAGCATATCTGTTTGAGACATTCTAATGTTGCACAAACATTTGACTCAGATGTTTTTAAAAAAACCTGTTATGCATTTAAAAAGCATTTCTATGGATTTTTAAGATTATTCAGATGTACATCCATATCAACTTGTTTTTCTTGCAGTGTGTTTACAAGTAGTCAGATGTCACGAATGCACTCCGTGCTGTACAATCACACTTGTATAATAGAACAATGTGCAACAAAAGTGGTAGCTTGGCAAACGTGAAGCATGCAATGTGCATCATAAACATGTTATGAAAGATAGGAAGCATTGTTTCACTGAATTTCCATAACCAAAGCATTGGGAGCGGACTGAAAATTCAAAGTAGGAACTCAATTTGACTTACAAACAAGTCTCTCGAAAGGAAAATGTAATACTATTCAGTGCAATGAGCTCCAAAAAGATATATTTTTGATATCTGAAGTGTTATATTATGCAAGTGCTCTTGTACTTACAGCAGTTTTTCCAAATAAATATATTTTGCACTACTGTAAACTGACTTCATTAAGGAAGGTTTTCTGTGCCACTAAGCAAATGTCACAGCATAATCAATAATGAAATGTATATAAAATATTAGCAGCGGAAGAGTGGGTGAGGGCTGCTTTTTAAGACCCATACGAGTTTGCCAAAGCCTCTTTGTGAAGGAGAAGACTGGTACCCTAGAAGTACCAGTGATGAAAAACACATACTCTGATAATCAGATGCATGTGCCTGCTACCATCCCGACTGACATGCCACCAATCCAACTAGTGTACCAGATGGATACAAGGCACCCTACATGGAGCGAAGTTGAAAGCAGGGTAAAGCGGGCAAGGTCAGCATCAGCCCCCAGACTTAACGGCATTCCATATAGGGTGTATAAAAAGGTCATCATACCAAAGGTATGGCTAAGGGCAGGAGGGATCCTCATTCCTAAGGAGAAGAACTCCTTAAACATTAACCAGTTCCGTCAGATCAGCATGCTTAATGTTTAAGGGAAAATTTTCTTCAGCATTGTGGCTCAAAGGCTATCAGGATTCTTGCTGAAAAACAACTTTGTTGACACCTCAGTGCAGAAGTCGGGGATAGGTGGCTTCTCAGGATGTTTGGAGCTTGAAAGCATTATTTGGCACCAGGTACAAACTGCAAAAAAGGAAAAGAAGGACCTACATGTGTTTTTTCTTGACCTTGCCAACGCCTTCGAGCATCACAATTGGTGAAGGAGAAAGACTGGAGAACGGGTTGTGTCTTCCCCCAATCAGGGCGTATATGGATGACATGACATTATAATAACTACAATACCATGCAGATCAAACCCAGCAAGTCCCGTAGCATCTCCATTGTTAAAGGCCAGCTTGCCAATGAGAGGTTTTGCATCAATGGGGAGCCAAAACCAACCATTCTTGAGAAACCCATCTAAAGCCTGTGTTGGCGGTAAAATGCAGCCCTCAATAATGCCGAAAAGGTAGAACAACTCCGGCAGGACACAATCAGCAGCCTCAAACAACAACACTTCCAGGGTTGCAGACCTTGTGCATGTGTTCCTAATGAAGCGCATGTAAGCTAGAGAGCATCCTGATTGGCCTGTTTCGTTAAATCAACCAATCAATTGTCACTGTGGGCGGGCTTTTATCTCTTCTCCCAAACCGAAAATCAGGTTAGTGTATCTAGAAACAGGAGCGCCATGGCAGAGGAAGAGTGCCACAAAAAACGAAAGTATAAGATAGATTTTACGCCAGGCTACACGAAAGTGTACCCCTGTCTTATAAGAGTAAAACATAATGATAGTCTTGCACGCTGTACAGTTTGTAACAGTGACTTCAGCATTGCCCATGGTGGGTTAAATGATTGTAAAAGACATGTTGAGGTGAGATCAACAGGTTTCATTTCATGTGCACATTATTCAGGCCGGCTAGTAGCCAAGGCTACATGAAAACAACAAACTCCTTAGACCTGTTTAAAGTTACAGTGGAATATAAATAAAAGCAGTTTACATAAATAGCACAAGCAGCTTATATAAATAGTCAGAGTAATCTACATATTTTAACATAAGGGGTTGGGGTACCTCCCTGAAATGACTTTTTGCAGGTTGGGATGTCTGCGTCATGCCGAAGGATCTAATAATGTTTATGGATAAGTGAATACATTGATGTTTTTAACATGACTGTGGTGTGAAGCAGGGCACGATTGCTAATGAGAGTAAGATATCAGCGCCACACGCAAGTCTCGCTGATATAAAGGAATGAGGACATTTCATTCTACCGAACTACATGCCAGAGCAGAATTACTACTCAAACAGGGCAGTTTATTAGACGAATGAAACTTTGGGTAACACTTTAGAATAATGGTCCGTAGGTAAAAAGTAGCTATGCAGGAAGTAATAGATAGTATTGCATTAACACCGAACTTTACTATTAATACTATTAACTAATATGGAAGCAATATTAACTAAGCAGTAAGTAATAACTAATTTAGTACAAAGGTAGTTCCTTGGTAGGTATTTGATTATTACTAAAGAAATATATCCTCACTGAGAACTACTTGTGAACTAAGAAAGAATAACCAATTATTTACTAATCACAAAAGTAACATGTCTAAAAAGTGAACAATTGTGGGTTTTTTTTTTACACTTAACATGGTCATAACATTTCAGAAGCTTGTGCCTCAAATGGGTTCTTTGTGGAAACCAGTTTATGAATATTATATTCCCCCAAATACATTAGCTACAGGTTGAGATTGTGACTACTACTCTTGCCAAAGGATGGACGTATGTTCTCTGTTTATTTCAAATTTAAACATAGAATAATACTAATAATGATAATTTGTTTAAAATTGTAAATAATTAGGAAGTGATGCTGACACTCATGATTGGATTAGTTCACTATTATGAGCTCTATTGAGTGTCAGTTCAATATGTCTCAGACTCCAAAAACGTACCTTTATGTTACAGTAGCCGCCAGAGGAGGACTTCTCTTTAGGATATGAATATAAACATTGATGTTCTCTTGTCAAAAACAATTTTCATCCTTAATGAAGAAATTGGCTGCATTTATGTTGCGATAATCGTAAAACCACATCTTCCAGATTACAATGTTTGTTAGAATATTACTAGTGCCTCACAGAAATGTATGCCTGTACAGTATGTGTCAAATATAAAATTAAATAACTTGTATTACTTGTGAAAAACATGCTAACTCCTCACTAATTACTCGAGCGTTACCGCAGGAACTACTAGTGCAGCCTGGTCTCATTATCAATACGTAATTTTCTCAAAGATAGAAAACGTACTCTTTGTACGTTTCTGTAATGGTCACCAGCTGGAGTGCCCTTGAGAGCCACCAGAGGGCACTCCACACCGGACTTATTATATTCACTCACAGACTACATTTCCCATCCTGCATCTACCTGGACTGATTACTTCATACACCTGCACTGCATTATACACCTGCACTGTTTCTGATTACAGTCACACCTGATCCTCATTCTATAGACTATTTATGTCACACACATTCTCACCCCCAGTGCGAAGTCTTGTTTTACTGTTGTGAACTTTTCTGAGCGTTTATTCCTGTGACTGCCTGTTTGTATTTTTGACCTTGCCCGTTTCTGGATTTCTCCCTGTCTGCTGCCTGCCTACGTTACCTCTGCTTTGATCTCTGACTCTGATTGTTTGCTGCCTGCCCTGATCTTCTGCCTGGTATTATACTACGATTTAGTCCTGTCTTCACTGCTGTATCTGCTGGTTCTGACCATTGCCTGTTTGACCACTCTTATTAATAAATCAAGCTGCAAATGGATCCCTCTGAGTCTTCCAATTCATAACAGAAGACTTCGCCACACCCAGATCCAGCAGCTATGACCTCCTGGAATCCAGCAGTACAGATCTCGCCTGATCTTCCCAGCATGAGCCGGGAGTTCGCTGGACAGATCGCAGCCTTGGCCCTGGATAGCCTCGATCTGTTCCAGTACACCTGGGGGTTTGTTCCTCTCGCTGCTTCTTGCTCTCTGAGTGACGAGGCAATTAAGTTGTGTTACCGGCTGGGGGCTAAGGAGGTCGACCCGAGGGAGCTCCCCGATCTTTCTGGTCTGGATTGGAGAGAGGCACTCTCCAGATGTCTGGAGAGCTTCCTTCCGTGGCACGCCATGTCACCACCTGCACTTCACGCCAGTCCAGCCGAGCCTGCACTTCACGCCAGTCCAGCCGAGCCTGCACTTCACGCCAGTCCAGCCGAGCCTGCACTTCACGCCAGTCCAGCCGAGCCCGCACTTCACGCCAGATCTGCCGAAGCCAAGGCAGTATGCGTCATGCCCGCCGCGCCTGAGACAGCAAGCGACATGCCAGCCAAGCTAGAACCTTCATCGCTGGTCCCGTCCAGCACAGAGCCCTCTTTACCGCTGGTCCCGTCCAGCACAGAGCCCTCTTCACCGCTGGTCCCGTCCAGCACAGAGCCCTCTTCACCGCTGGTCCCGTCCAGCACAGAGCCCTCTTCACCGCTGGTCCCGTCCAGCACAGAGCCCTCTTCATCGCTGGTCCCGTCCAGCTCAGAGCCCTCTTCATCGCTGGTCCCGTCCAGCTCAGAGCCCTCTTCGCCGCTGGTCCTGCCCAGTTCAGAGTCCTCTTCGCCGCTGGTCCTGCCCAGCTCAGAGCCCTCTTCGCCGCTGGTCCTGTCCAGTCCAGAGCCCTCTTCGCCGCTGGTCCTGTCCAGCTCAGAGCCCTCTTCATCGCTGGTCCTGTCCAGCACAGAGCCCTCTTCACCGCTGGTCCCGTCCAGCACAGAGCCCTCTTCACCGCTGGTCCCGTCCAGCACAGAGCCCTCTTCATCGCTGGTCCCGTCCAGCTCAGAGCCCTCTTCATCGCTGGTCCCGTCCAGCTCAGAGCCCTCTTCGCCGCTGGTCCTGCCCAGTTCAGAGTCCTCTTCGCCGCTGGTCCTGCCCAGCTCAGAGCCCTCTTCGCCGCTGGTCCTGTCCAGTCCAGAGCCCTCTTCGCCGCTGGTCCTGTCCAGCTCAGAGCCCTCTTCATCGCTGGTCCTGTCCAGCTCAGAGTCCTCTTCGCCACTGGTCCTGCCCAGCTCAGAGTCCTCTTCGCCGCTGGTCCTGTCCAGCTCAAAGCCCTCTTCACAGCTGGTCCTGCCCAGTTCAAAGCCCTCGCTGCCGCTGGTCCCGTCAAGCTCAGAGCGCACTGATCCAGAGCCAGAGCTTCACGTCAGTCCTGCCGAGCCAGAGCCAGGGCTTCACGTCAGTCCTGCCGAGCCAGAGCTTCACGTCAGTCCTGCCGAGCCAGATCCAGAGCTTCACGTCAGTCCTGCCGAGCCAGAGCTTCAGGTCACGTCTGCCCGTCCAGAGTCTCGTCCCGCCAAGACTGAAATTGTTCCTGAGCCTGAATCTGATCCTGATACTGATCCTGAGCCTGAATCTGTTCCTCTTCCTGCGCCTGTGTCCTCGGACAAGATGGCCGACTCCACGCCTGTGTCCTCGGACAAGATGGCCGACTCGACGCCTGTGTCTTCGGACAAGATGGCCGACTCCACGCCTGTGTCTTCGGACAAGATGGCCGACTCCACGCCTGTGTCTTCGGACAAGATGGCCGACTCCACGCCTGTGTCTTCGGACAAGATGGCCGACTCCACGCCTGTGTCTTTGGACAAGATGGCCGACTCCACGCCTGTGTCTTCGGACAAGATGGCCACCGCATCCCCTGAGCCCGTTCCTGTTCTTGAGCCCGTTCATATTCCTGAAGGGTCGTCTCCGCCTGAAGGGTCGTCTCCGCCCTGGCCGCCTGCACAGCCTGCTCCGCCCTGGCCGCCTGCTCCGCCCTGGCCGCCTGCACAGCCTGCTCTGCCCTGGCCGCCTGCACAGCCTGCTCTGCCCTGGCCACCTGCACAGCCTGCTCTGCCCTGGCCGCCTGCACAGCCTGCTCCGCCCTGGCCGCCTGCACAGCCTGCTCCGCCCTGGCCGCCTGCACAGCCTGCTCTGCCCTGGCCACCTGCACAGCCTGCTCCGCCCTGGCCGCCTGCTCCGCCCTGGCCGCCTTCACAGCCTGCTCCGCCCTGGCCGCCTGCTCCGCCTTGGCCGCCTGCACAGCCTGCTCCGCCCTGGCCTTCTCTATTACCGCAGTCTCAAGGTCCTCTTCCGCTCCACGGACCTGGCCCTCCATCCCGCCCCCGGATCCGCCTCCGGGCCACCTCCCACCTGGACAGTTTGAGCGTCTGGAAGCCGCTCTTTGGGGAGGGGCTATGTAACGGTCACCAGCTGGAGTGCCCTTGAGAGCCACCAGAGGGCACTCCACACCGGACTTATTATATTCACTCACAGACTACATTTCCCATCCTGCATCTACCTGGACTGATTACTTCATACACCTGCACTGCATTATACACCTGCACTGTTTCTGATTACAGTCACACCTGATCCTCATTCTATAGACTATTTATGTCACACACATTCTCACCCCCAGTGCGAAGTCTTGTTTTACTGTTGTGAACTTTTCTGAGCGTTTATTCCTGTGACTGCCTGTTTGTATTTTTGACCTTGCCCGTTTCTGGATTTCTCCCTGTCTGCTGCCTGCCTACGTTACCTCTGCTTTGATCTCTGACTCTGATTGTTTGCTGCCTGCCCTGATCTTCTGCCTGGTATTATACTACGATTTAGTCCTGTCTTCACTGCTGTATCTGCTGGTTCTGACCATTGCCTGTTTGACCACTCTTATTAATAAATCAAGCTGCAAATGGATCCCTCTGAGTCTTCCAATTCATAACAGTTTCCATATATGCTGAAACGTATTATATGGACGTATCTGCAACGTTTAAACGTAACATTATTACGATTTTACAGCTAAATAACGTAAACTATTTACGAATATTTCATATCATAAAGATATCTGTATAATTTCCCTTTTACCATTTTATAGATTATAAATGTAAGATCTCTTAACCCTACTCCCACACCTAAACATACCCATTTTATAGACAATATTAAAAGGATAAAACGTAATGGACAGATACAGTAAATGCAGCCAATTTCTTCATTAAGGTTGCAAATTGTTTTTGACAAGAGAACATCAATGTTTATATTCATATCCTAAAGAGAAGTCCTCCTCTGGCGGCTACTGTAACATAAAGGAAGGTTTTTGGAGTCTGAGACATATTGAACTGACACTCAATAGAGCTCATAATAGTGAACTAATCCGATCATGAGTGTCAGCATCACTTCCTAATTATTTAAAATTTTAAACAAATTATCATTATTAGTTAGCCTGGCAAGCCAGACCTACATCAAGATGTTAGGTCCGGCAACTCTCCATAGACACGGCTTCATCCGAGGGGCGGGATAAACCTGTGTCTCTCAAAATCCCTCTGCATGCAATAGGACAGCGCTTCAACCAATCAGAGCAACAAGCGGAGCTAATCAGTATCAGAATCTCTCTATGGCTCTGATCGGTATATTAAACTTTTTCCGTATCCAGTCGGCAAAACTCCGAACACATCTTCCTTTTTTGAAAACTGAAGTGCCGTTCTTTGCTCTTTTCTCAAAGAAAAACTTAACTGCAAGTCCTCCAGTGTCGCGGGCAAAGCCGATTTCCAAAGACCGCTGTTCTCCAGCAGCAGCCGTCATTCTTTGTTTTCAAGGTTCCCTAATCGTCGCAACTCTGTCGTCATATGTTAAGCCCACCCCACCGACTCTATACACGACGTGATTGGCCTGACCCAATTTAGGTTTTTGCAGAAAAAAGGTCTATGGAGAGTTGCTAGACTACCCTGGCTGCAGAATACATTTTGCTGCCGCTAGGGTGCGTCTAGATTTCTAGGCTAATTATTAGTATTATTCTATGTTTAAGTTTGAAATAAACATACGTCCATCCTTTGGCAAGAGTAGTAGTCACAATCTCAACCTGTAGCTAATGTATTTAGGGGAATATAATATTCATAAACTGGTTTCCACAAAGAACCCATTTGAGGCACAAGCTTCTGAAATGTTATGACCATGTTAAGAGTAAAACCCCCCAGAATTGTTCACTTTTTAGACATGTTACTTTTGTGATTAGTAATTAATTAGTTATTCTTTCTTAGTTCACAAGTAGTTCTCAGTGAGGATATATTTCTTTAGTAATAATCAAATACCTACCAAGGAACTACCTTTGTACTAAATTAGCTATTACTTACTGCTTAGATAATATTGCTTCCATATTAGTAAATAGTATTAAGTTCGGTGTTAGTGCAGTACTACCTATTACTTCCTGCATATCTACTTATTAACTACGGACCATTATTCTAAAGTGTTACCATTTTATGTAGATTTGCTCAACTTTCTAATAAAGTGCATGCAGGAGCGGTGTCTCTGTAAAGTCAAAGTTAGCCGCGGACGCTAGCCTTCGGCATCTCGAAAACGCCACGCTGATATTGATCCTCATTTTAGTTCTCCTTTTGTCCCAAAGTCTGCTTGCCATGATCCATAATGTTTGAATGAAACAACAACAGCGTGAGCGTGCGCTAGACATTACGCAGTTGTCCACGTCTGTCGCCATGGTTACTGTGGTAGTACGAGCGGAAACCAGGGATAACATGGATATTACGTAATTGACAGGTGACAATGACCAGAGCCATTATTTAAAATTGGAATTTCTCTAAAATTAAAAATCTTTGGGAACTTATGGGATATTGTAAGTGCAGAACTGCAGGAAATATATCACACTGTGCAAGTGCTTTTTGGATATTTTATTACAAAAATCTTACATATTGTGGCTTTAAACATAACTTACATGCCAATCTGGTTTATCAAATCAATGACATACTATGTGTGTCATGAACATGTTAAGCAAGATGAGCAGCATCGCATTACTGAATTTTCTGGCCGCACCCAATGTGTTTGTTATGGAAATTCTGAGCAGGAACTCAATTCCAGAAAAAGTCCCTCCCAGGTTTTGGACGGGCTGTTTGCAAAACAGATGACTGATGTTCTTACATTTAAAAATAAAAACACAACCGTAATGTGCTGGGGAAATCACTTCTCATGCAGCAAAGGCAATCTATCAAAACACAGCAATCTCCCCACATGAAAATTAATGCTTATGATCTTTTTGAAGCGTAACATTAAGTGCTCTTGTACTGCAGACAACAGCTGTTTAAAAAAATATGTTTTACAATACTGTACATCATTAACCAACATTTTCTATGCCACTGCATAAATATAATGGCACAATAATCAATAACGAAATTTATATAAATATTTTATAAAATATATATATATATCATTTATGTTGCCTGCATAAAAACAACAACAAAAAAGGCTAGACCACTGAACACAGCCTGCATCTCCACTCAAGCTGACTTTCAAAGACTATAATTCAATAGTCAAGTCTCCATTTATACAGCGCTTTTAACTATATAGATTGATTCAAAGCAGCTTCACAGTGATAATAAGAAATTAAAGTACAATTAAACAATTTAATCATTACCTTACTAGCGTATTAAATATAACTAATAATAATAATACACATTGTATAGTTAGATATGTATTTGGCATATGCGAAGGTTAGTGACCACCACATTGGCAGCAATGAACCTGTGTGGAGCCGTGTGACTGGGAGCACCTTCACTCAATCAAGAAGAGGACATCCTGTATACAAGACAGACAGAAGGGCAGCACTGACTCTGAAGAACCTACTAATGCTCTCTCTCTCTCTCCATTACAGAGATTTTCTCCTCTCTATCACCCAGTCACCGGCAGAACAGATCAGCACAGAATCCACCTTAGCACCTTAACAGACCAGACAACTGCATGTTTTACTCTTCTTTTCTTTTTATCTTATTCAATAAACTAAGACATCCACAACCAGTTAGAATGCTGCAAATCTCTATTGAAAACATCGTGAAGGAGCACATAAAAAAAACAAAAGGCTAAGTGCAAGTGATGTCTGTCACTCCCAAACTGAAAGTGAAATTGTGATGCTTAAGTGCTGACGCATTAGAAAATAGCTACAGGCCCCCACCATGTTGAGGGTGGCACCAGCTGTACAATTGGCTGTGTTCTTAAGGACAGTACGCAGCCTGATGGGCACATAAACACTGAGAAGACGGAGAGACAGTTCACTAAAGGATTTTGGCAAAATAAAGGGCACTAAAAAAACTTTTTCCGACTGGAAAGAATCTTATCACAGGAGCACAGGCAGTAAATTACAAGGAAGACGACAACAACAACTGGGGAACGACCAGAATACAAACCTTCATCCAAGATGTTCTCAAATAAATTGAGAATAAAAAAAAAGAAAAACAACAACAGAGATACAACTAGAATCAAACAGGACTAAAGTAATTATTACCAGAGACCTTCAACTTGCCCTATGCAAGAGGTAAGCAATAATAGCTTTTATTTTTCCACAGTTACTAAAACGAATTAGAAGAAAAAAGTTGAAGAGGGAAAACCCTTCAGAACCAATACATCTCGCTAAGCATAACGTTAGCAAAGGACAGTAAGTCTTCAAACCCTCTGGTTGGCCAGTTGAGCTATTGAGACCTTTTATTCAAAGTTCGAAGTATAACATTATGGCAGCAGCAAACCTAGGGGGAAAACGTGAGATTCTCGTTAGAGCTAATTGGGATAATAAAATCTGTAACCTTCGCTTCGTCACATATCGCACACCTGTATGGAGAAACACTTTTTACAAATATTATGAAGGTAGGGTTACAGAACGGGACATTCAAGATGCCTTGCAACTGCGCATATGGGACTCAGAGGACCCAAAGAAAAAACACCTAACAGTTAACCTTTACCATAATGGAACTGTAATGTTGCAGGGAGCACGTACAGTGCTCACAAATCATTGAAAATCAGATCTTTGATTTATTAAGAGGAATGGTTGAAGCAGCTCAGCAAATTTGAAATGAAGAAAAAAAAAAGAATAGAAAAAAAAAGAGCGAGAGGGATCATCATTTCTTCTTCCTGGCAAAGACTTCCACCCAGAGACCATCCACAGAGTTAAAGCTGAGATCTCCAAAAGATGTGCTCTTCTGCCCAGTGTGCTAACTCACCACTCTAACATCACAGAAAAAGACCATTATTACTGTCACAGAGACGAACTCTGTGATTGCCTCCTTTGACCATCAGAGAGCTCTCTCACACGAATATTGACTTTTCACTCACACACTACATTTCCATCAGCCCCGTACCTGGCACTGATTACGGTACTCAGCTGTAGCTCATACTTGGACCTAAACTGTCTCCCCACCACTCTTCCTTGTGAAGTCTTGTATTACTATGGTTTGCATTTCTGAGCATTTACTTCTGTATTGCCTACCTGCTGTGACCCAGTCTGTCCCCTGTTTATGATTCTCTGCCGCCTGCCTTTTGGACTATATGCTTTGTTACTTATCTGTGGTTGTTCTCCGCCTGCCCTGATCTCCTGCCTGCTTTTCGACCACAACTGTGTCTGTCCTACGTTTCTGTTTGCTGGAATCTGACCACAGATTTTCTGTTTGCTGGAATCTGACCACAGATTTTCTGTTTGCTGGAATCTGACCACGATTTTAATAAAAGCTTGCTGATGGATTACAGTTTGAGTGACGCCTCTTTACAATGACCATGTGCACCTAAACAAAGACAAAGGGCAAAATGCTTGCAATCAAAAGACATTAAACATGGAACCCCTCACCTCCACCAGGACAAAGGTGAGAACCTTCACCTCATACACAACTCTACTTGTGAGAACTCCGTTTTCCAGGACGACACCATAGACCCACACACATCACACCTGAAACCTCTGACTACATCCGCGCACCAACCTGCAACTCACCAAAGATCCCCAGCATCAACAAGACATCCATCCAGACAGAGAACCCAAACTGACTCATCCTGCTGAAACTGAGAGGGGTGAGATCAAACTGTCACTGGATGGCACAAAATAAAGAGAGACAGTCTGGCTGTAAAAGATACAAATGTCATATTTATATATATATAAAAAAAAAAAAAACAGCAATCAACATTGAAAATTATATTTATGTATTATCACTAATTATAATGTCTTTTATTTAATGTACAAAACAGTATGTGTGTATTTTCTGAAGTGACTGAGGGTCAGTGTTTGCTTGTTAACCTGGCATCATATATGCATATGTGTTGCACTTCATGCAATAATCATTTTATAATCAGTCATTGAATCAAAGGTAATCACATTTTAGACAGTTTTTCATTTGTTTTGCTCACACTGATTCTCATGTGTTCTTGTCTTATGCTTTTACAAGCAGCGTAAGATGTGTGTTTCTTAGGGGTGAGAGGAAAGCCATGCTTAGGTCATAAGTTAATTGATTATGAGAAACTCATCCAAAGAAATATAAATATACAAATATATTATACAAATATAATCACATTTAAATATATTATACAAATATAATCACATTTAAAATTTCAGCACCCATTAATCACTTAATCATTAATCAGATATGCTTGGATTTAACCATAAGTAGCCAGTCAACTTCCACCAGATAGGAACTTCATTAACGTTTAGAGGTTCCAAAAACCATGAGACCTACTTATATGATTGAAAAGAGTCTAGAATTTCCTGTGCTTGTAACTTAGCGGTATCATAGATTAGAGATTAATAGATTTTGCATATGCCTATAATTGTTAGTGTTTCTTTGTTCTACTGTATATAACAGTCCTTCCAGAAAAATGCAGTTTTTTTTGTATTGTTAAGGGCAAAAATCCTTGATTATGCGGCACGTTTTCTTAAAAAATGCGATGAAATTGCGGGAACTTTTTGCAAAAACTGCAGTTTGATGAAAAAGAGAAAAAAAAGTGATTCCCCCAACACGCTGTTCTCACTAGGCTACTACCTTAATGTAACTTCTTATTACTTCCTATGATAAGCAAGCATACTACATCACAGAAAGTGCTGGGAATATATAAGTTCTCAACTTGTTTTATTTCAGACCTTTTTTTGCCCCCAATGTGATGTAACACGCCGGGAAAATGAAAGCTTTAGCGTAAGTTCTGTTAGGAAGAGTCGTTGCGACACTTATTACCTCCACATCTAACCAATCACGTGCTAATACTTGCAGTATAAAAGATTGGTACTTATACATGTCTGAGTTTGCAGATGCTGATGCTGCCAATTACCTCCCTCCTCCCCACCTCCACCAGGATGGTCCCTTCCCCTCCATCCTCCCCACCTCCACCAGGATGGTCCCTTCCCCTCAATCCTCCCCACCTTTACCAGGATGGTCCCTTCCCCTCAATCCTCCCCACCTCTACCAGGATGGTCCCTTCCCCTCCATCCTCCCCACCTCTACCAGGATGGTCCCTTCCCCTCAATCCTCCCCACCTCTACCAGGATGGTCCCTTCCCCTCCCTCCTCCCCACCTCCACCAGGATGGTCCCTTCCCCTCCATCCTCCCCACCTCCACCAGGATGGTCCCTTCCCCTCAATCCTCCCCACCTTTACCAGGATGGTCCCTTCCCCTCAATCCTCCCCACCTCTACCAGGATGGTCCCTTCCCCTCCATCCTCCCCACCTCTACCAGGATGGTCCCTTCCCCTCAATCCTCCCCACCTCTACCAGGATGGTCCCTTCCCCTCCCTCCTCCCCACCTCCACCAGGATGGTCCCTTCCCCTCCATCCTCCCCACCTCCACCAGGATGGTCCCTTCCCCTCAATCCTCCCCACCTTTACCAGGATGGTCCCTTCCCCTCAATCCTCCCTACCTCTACCAGGATGGTCCCTTCCCCTCAATCCTCCCCACCTCTACCAGGATGGTCCCTTCCCCTCCATCCTCCCCACCTCTACCAGGATGGTCCCTTCCCCTCAATCCTCCCCACCTCTACCAGGATGGTCCCTTCCCCTCCCTCTTCCCCACCTCCACCAGGATGGTCCCTTCCCCTCCATCCTCCCCACCTCCACCAGGATGGTCCCTTCCCCTCAATCCTCCCCACCTTTACCAGGATGGTCCCTTCCCCTCAATCCTCCCCACCTCTACCAGGATGGTCCCTCCCCCTCCCCCTCCCTCTTCCCCACCTCCACCAGGATGATCCTCTCCCTCCTTCCCACCTCTACCAGGATGGTCCCTTCCCCTCCCTCCTCCCCACCTCCACCAGGATGGTCCCTTCCCCTCCCTCCTCCCCACCTCCACCAGGATGGTCCCTTCCCCTCCCTCCTCCCCACCTCCACCAGGATGGTCCCTTCCCCTCCCTCTTCCCCACCTCCACCAGGATGGTCCCTTCCCCTCCCTCCTCCCCACCTCCACCAGGATGGTCCCTTCCCCTCCCTCCTCCCCACCTCCACCAGGATGGTCCCTTCCCCTCCCTCTTCCCCACCTCCACCAGGATGGTCCCTTCCCCTCCCTCCTCCCCACCTCCACCAGGATGGTCCCTTCCCCTCCATCCTCCCCACCTCTACCAGGATGGTCCCTTCCCCTCCCCCTCCCTCTTCCCTCTTCCCTCTTCCCCCTTCCCCACCTCCTCCCTCTTCCCCACCTCCACCAGGATGGTCCTCTCCCTCCTCCCCACCTCCACCAGGATGGTCCTCTCCCTCCTCCCCACCTCCACCAGGATGGTCCCTTCCCCTCCCTCCTCCCCACCTCCACCAGGATGGTCCCTTCCCCTCCCTCTTCCCCACCTCCACCAGGATGGTCCCTTCCCCTCCCTCCTCCCCACCTCTACCAGGATGGTCCCTTCCCCTCCCTCTTCCCCACCTCCACCAGGATGGTCCCTTCCCCTCCATCCTCCCCACCTCTACCAGAATGGTCCCTTCCCCTCCCTCCTCCCCAACAGGATGGTCCCTTCCCCTCCCTCCTCCCCACCTCCACCAGGATGGTCCCTCCCTCCCTCCTCCCCACCTCCACCAGAATGGTCCCTTCCCCTCCCTCCCTCCCTCCCTCCCTCCCTCCCTCCCTCCACCAGAATGGTCTCGTTTTTCTGGAGGGACTGATATAAGTTTACTTCTCAACTCATTGCAGTCTGTCCCACTATCTGCATTTTGGAACTGTAAAGAACAACTTGTCTTCAGTAAATGTAATTGATTGATTGCAATCTTGACCCTGACTCTTCATTGTCCATACTCGTCTTTCTACGTGACCAAGCTGTCCGCCCCAATTCTAGTAACACACAAGTGACACTGTTCAACAGCAACACCAGAATACTGTAAAATAAATAAATAAATGAAAAATTTAATTAATAATAGAAAAATGCAATTATAGTATGATACTGGTGACTGTAGCTGACAGCAATTTACTGTTATTAAACAACAGTATACAATTGTAAAAATGAAAACAGTACAGCGCAATACAATAATATATAGTTAACTAATTCATTGATGTTTTATTACTCATAAAAACGTGACATTTAGAGTATACATTGCACAAAGGTTTTATTTAGTAACATTTTAAAATGAAACCCCATGAAACCTGCAATAGAAAAGTGCTTTGAGAAGAATCTGTCTTATAACATTAGACATTATTATATGCAGTGAAATATCACACACATTAGTAAAATAAAACAGTACATAAGTTGATTGTGAGTGTATGTTATAATACTTATTGACAGTTTCTTGACCTGGAAGTGAAGACATCAGTGTTGTGTTTACATGTGGATGTAAGCATCTGTAAGCGCAGCTTTCTATTTAATTTTAGTGATAAAAAGTTTATATCTGTATTTATTTGCTGCTACACTACATTGAGATGATTTCTTGTAGAAGGAATAGTACAGACAAATTATATCATTATCATTAGTCATCATCGCTAACAGGATACTGGATACTCGTGATAAGTCTGATTTTAAAAAAACTTTTAATACAATACTAATACTATTTATAATACATTATTTGTTTTTCAGATGGAAAAGCCATTTTAGAGCTCAGTGAGAGCCCATAACATTATACAGCAGTGTTGACTTGATTTAGCCCAATCATTACAGGGGCCTGTTTATCTACATACGGTTAGTCTTCGAAACACCTTTCAGCATTGTATGATGCTTCATAAATCGTTTTTTTTTCACTATCGACCATCTTGTTTTTAATTATTATTATTTTTTAAATATTTCTATTTCTATACAAACACTACCAGGAACACTCCAATGACGTGCACGAGGTCCAGAGCACACGGCACAGGCGTGGTTAGGGGAATGAAAGCCATAAACTGTCCAAAAACAATTCAGGTTATGCACTGTCCTTCGTTTCAACTGGCCGAAGGCATTACATTACCCCAAATTTGGGCAACATTTGGCAAATGTACGGCACAGTCAGCACTGGCTAACCAGGGAGTAAGCCTTATGGCACAGTAAGGAAGATATTAATTAATAACAATTAGGGCCACTAATTGAATGATGAATATACGGTACAGTTGACAGGGCAAATAAGCCCTAAATATCATTCAAAATTGTGGCCACTTCTGGCTTGGATGCAGAACCTTTGAAAGAGATGTATAGCAAAAAATGCCCACACATGAAAATATGGTGTAAATACTTTTTAAACAAAAATGGGTTATGTTATTTGACACACAATTGTACAGGCTAATCTGGAGAAAAAAGTCTATATCAGTTGTGGATTGGCCTGCAATATGATTACATTTTTTAACATGATTTTAATTGTGTGTGTGTGTGTGTGTGTGTGTGTGTGTGTGTGTGTGTGTGTGTGTGTGTGTGTGCGTGTATGTGTGTGTGTGTGTGTGTGTGTGTGTGTGTGTGTGTGTGTGTGTTTTCTCCTTCTTTCTACTTCCAGGTGTTTATTTAAAAAACATTCAGGGAGAACAAAAAAATATCCTTAGAACCATCTACAATTTATTACCATGTAAACACCAATTAGTTACTAAACTTTCTCATAAATAGTCCACAGTAGATCATAAGGAATCCCTTGTCATAAACATGAAATACTCATTGCCAACTACTCTGAAACCATGAGTCATGAGCTTGAAAGGATGGGCGATACCACTTTTATATCCAATACATTCAAGGCCAGTCCTCATCATGTCCTCATCATGTCAGAGCATGTCAGATGTTCTGACATGCTCTGACATTTGTGCTTTTTTCAGTTATTTATAAACATGTTAATGGCAAAGGTGTAAATTCACTCTATATAGCACAAACAGGGCTACCATAATATGTGCTCAAGATGCATGTATATGTTTGAATTTTTAAGAGAATAATGTTTATGCGTGGTTATTGAAAAAAAATAAAAATGAAAGTTGCTGAAATGTGTGTGTGTGTGTGTGTGTGTGTGTGTGTGTGTGTGTGTGTTTGTGTGTGTGTGTGTGTGTTTTCTCCTTCTTTCTACTTCCAGGTGTTTATTTACAAAACATTCAGGGAGAACAAAAAAATATCCTTAGAACCATCTACAATTTATTACAATGTAAACACCAATTAGTTACTAAACTTTCTCATAACTAGTCCACAGTAGATCATAAGGAATCCCTTGTCATAAACGTGAAATACTCGTTGCCAACTACTCTGAAACCATGAGTCATGAGCTTGAAAGGATGGGCGATACCACTTTTATATCCAATACATTCAAGGCCAGTCCTCATCATGTTTAACATTTTTAAACATGGTTTAGGCCATATGGCTGTTCTTTTGCAGCTAAATGTGCTCTTCAAGCACTCTTCATTTACTTTCTAAATGTTCTCTGGATATTTCTTGATTACACGTTTTTAGTTTTTACATGTAGGCCTGCTTGTTAGGAATTCTAAAACTAAAATGATTCACTCTAGCTAGTTTTAAAGGGTGTGGAGTATGTGACTGGGGAAGGGACCATCCTGGTGGAGGTCTGGAGGAGGGAGGAGGGAGGGGAACGGACCATTCTGGTGGAGGTGGGGAGGATGGAGGGGAAGGGACCATCCTGGTGGAGGTGGGGAGGAGGGAGGGACCATCCTGGTGGAGGTGGGGAGGATGGAGGGGAAGGGACCATCCTGGTGAAGGTGGGGTGGAGGGAGGGGAAGGGACCATCCTGGTGGAGGTAGGGAGGAGGGAGGGACCATCCTGGTGGAGGTGGGGAGGATGGAGAAGACACGACAATCACAAATTCAGACCCATCAGTGAAGTGGTTTCATCATATAAGGTAAGACAAATGTCTCGTTTCACATGTAAGTGAAAGTGACATGTGAAGGACAAATATGGGAACCCATACTCAGAATTAGCACACACATATTCAGTGAGTGGTGAACACACACACAAACACACACACACCCACACACACACACACACCAGTGATTGTGGCTCAAGGGATCCTCAGTCATTTCCTGCCAGCATTGAAAATCAAACCCTGCAACCTTCCGGTAACCAGTCTGAATCTTAAACCATTAGGCCACAACTTTCCTTCTCGACTTCCCTTTACTTTAACCTGTAAAGAACAATACTTAATCATAAACACAAATATTTCATGCATGCACTCAATATTTCTCTCTGCCATTTTACTCAGCTTTATATGACATTTACTGTGCTGTGAAAAAGTATTTACCCTTATCCTGATTGCTTCTGTTTTTGTGTCTCATACTAATTTAAATAACTTTTAATTTAAAACTTAAAACAAAATACAATATAAAACACAGGCAAACTGAGTAAACAAAACTATCACCCATGTGAAAAACTAATTTTATTTACTCCTGTGCTTTGACTCACTTTCTTGCTGCTTGAGCTTCAACTTACAGACTGAAGATTGGAGATTCTGAAAGGGAAAAAAACATAATAGAGGCACTATAAGACATTTTACCAGCTTGATGCTGTTGGAAAAGTCCTTTTTATGTGCTTATTGATTGAACATGACTGCAGTAATGAGGACCTGTTGCGTTTAGTCCAGCTGAACCACATTATAAATAAATTTAATATATTTGAGGAATTAGTAACTACGCGGGCAAATACATTTTCAAGCAGGCCTTGTTGCTATTGGATAACTTTTTACTTCAATAAATAACATTGTCTTTTACAAAGTGTACTTTGTGTTTACTCAAGCTGCCTTTGTTTTATAGTACCGGTAGGTTTTAATTTCTGTATCTAGTATTCTGAATTTAGTATGAGATGTGCACAAAAACAGAAGAAATCAGGATGGGGGCAAATAATTTATCGATCATTGAACGTATCACTGTATTGTCTTATCTTCTTCTCTTCACTGTAATCTGATGTTTGTTGTTCAATTCTAGGAGGAGCTCAATACAGCACTGAAGACCTTACAAGAGAAACTTAAACGCAATGAAAAAATGAAAAGAGAGTTTGAGAAAACAGTTCAACACATCAAGGTGAGGAAACAGAATCAGGAGTCATGTATACTATCACTGTATTCAGTTATGATCTGATATATTTAATATAATGGACTCCAGTTGATTATTTCTGTAAATGACGAGCATCTGCTTCTGGATCTGTCTAATGTCGGGTTTCTGAGTTTATCTCTGATATGAATGATGTGAAGTGTTGATGTGTGTCGATTGAGATGATTGAAGTGAATGTGATGTGATTTCAGTCTCAAGCTGAGCACACAGAGCGTCAGATTAAACAGCAGTTTGAGAAGCTTCATCAGTTTCTCAGAGATGAAGAAGAAGCTACAGTCACTGCACTGAGGGAGGAAGAGGAGCAGAAGAAGCAGAGGATGAAGGAGAAGCTGGAGGAGATGAACACACACATCTCAGCTCTTTCACACACAATCAAAGACATGGAGGAGATGATGAAAGCCAATGACGTCTGCTTTCTGAAGGTCTGATTTCAGATCATTGGTTGATCATTGGTTGATTGATTGAGTTGTTGATGATAAATGGTGTGTTTGTTCTGCAGGAGTTTCCAGTCTCAATGGAAAGGTGAGTGATCTGCTCCTGTCTCTGGTCTCTCTGGTTCTGATCCAAAGCCACTGCAGTTCTGACTCCTGAATGTTCTTCCAGAGTCCAGAGCTCACAGCCGGATCCACAGAAGGCTTCTGGAGCTTTGATTCATGTGCCACGATACTTGGGCAACCTGCCGTTCAGAGTCTGGAAGAAGATGCAGGACATCGTCCAAAACAGTGAGTCTGACTGCAGGAGATCTGAGCTGGAGAGTTAAAGGTTCTTCATGACACAAACTGATAGATGACACAAACTGAATGACATTTTCTTAAGGAAATGAGTGGTGCTTGCCTTGCGAAACTACACTGCCCCCTACACTGCTGGCATGTTCTTAGCAAGATGGTAACATGATTAGCATGATGTTAACAAAATTTGCATGTTGCTAGCATGATGCTAACATGGTTAACATGTTGTTTGCATGTTTTAACAAGATTCTAACATGATTGCCATGATGCTAACACAATTAGCTTGTTAAACAACATGCTATCATGATAATCATGATGCTAGCATTGTTAACACAATCACCATGTTTAATAAGATGCTAACATGATTACCATGATGCTATCATGATCAACATGCTGTTAGCATTGTGCTAACTTGATAAACATGCTGCTACTGCATTTTAGCTATTAGCTAAATAGCATGTAGCTATTCACTGCTAGCATGTGTAGCATGATGGAAGTCCTGTTTTCAAGCATTAGTCAAAAGAGTCAATCGCCTTGCTGAACAGTTGCTAGGCTAGTCTGTTTGGTTGCTAGGGAGTGGCTTGGTAGCTGCCAATGATGATACTCCAAAGGTTGTTTGGCAGTATAAATTATATAAACCAACCACAACTCCTGACATTCACATGTAAAGATATACCTCTTTGAATTTGGGTTGCCAGGGTGCTCGACAGTCGTTGCTAGGGTGTGGCTATTGTTGAAGGTGATTTATGATTGGCTGTTTGCTGCCCCGAGTCAAACGCACCCACCTTCATGTTTCTATGACACTTCAACTCAAATATATCCCTTTGATCTCTTTCAATGAAAGTCTATGGAACTTGTTGCTATGGTGCTCTAAATGGTTGCCAGGGTGTGTTTTATAGCTTCAAAATGATCCTGAGAGACTGATTGGTCGTCTGAGTAAAATGAGCCCGCCCCTTGTCTCTATGACACTGTGATCCAGAGTTATGTTCAATACAAAATCCCTATGCAATTTACCATAGTAGGAGAAACACATGCGTTTCATTGGCCGTCCTTCGCCATAGTGTGTCTATGGGGCAACTTTGGGCAACTTTTGCACCCCAGGGGTGCAACTTTTACCCCATTGTGAGGTATGTTCTTACAGAGCCTGCCAGCCTCTTCAAATGTGGTAAATTACACATTTAATCTTTGCTTGGAGTCTATGGGACTGATAGTGATCAGAGGAAAATGTGATTGATCAACAGGACGAGTGGCATAATTAATAATAATCTGTGTTAGGTTCATTGATGATCATTATATGAAGATCAGAATAAAAGCATTTGTTGATTGTGTCTCATCAGCTCCTGTGATTCTGGATCCAAACACTGCAAATCCACTTCTCGTCCTGTCTGATGGTCTGACCAGTGTGAGACGGAGCGAGAACAATCCACTTCTTCCTGATAATCCAGAGAGATTTGACTCTCTTCCCTGTGTTCTGGGTTCAGAGGGTTTTAACTCAGGAACACATTGCTGGGATGTGGAGGTTAAAGAGAGTTCAGTCTGGACTCTTGGAGTAACTACAGCATCAAACCAGAGGAAGGGACGCGTTTTCTTCAACACTGATGCCTGGAGTGTGTCATACGGATGGACTTTAGGTTTTCGTGTTAATCAGAAGCTTGATCGTGTGAGAGTGAATCTGGACTATGACGGAGGAACGGTGTCGTTCTCTGATCCTGTAACTAACACACATCTACACACATTCACAACCACCTTCACTCACACACTCTTTCCATTCTTCTGGTGTTATTCCTCTTCCTTCTTCATTTGTTCTGGCTCTCTGAGGATCTTACCGGTCAATATTCAGTAAACATCACTCCTGTAGATCTGGATCTTCCTGCTTTCATCATGTTTCCAATATTTAATCCATATCTCATGAGTAAGAGTGCTGTTGATCTGAGTATCAGTACGGTGGCTGTGATTGGGCTGTGATGATCACATGACTGATATTGTCAGAGTCCCGCCTTGACAGTCTTGTCTGTTTTGTCACTGTTTAATGTTTCCTTGTTTGTCTTGTGTCTGAGCACATGGCTGTGTCTTTGTTTATGTTTGCCATGTGCCCCCCTTGTCCTGCGTCCTTGTTTCCCGTTACCACGCCCCCTTGTTTAGTCCACGTCTAGTCCTTGTTTCACTAATTGTGCTCACCTGATCCAGTAGGAAGCCCTCACCAGTAGAGAGGGTGCCAGTTTTTAGAGGCCCCACTAACCATGTCCCCACCCCTCTTATCCCACCCTCTGTTTTTCATGTTCATCTCAGTTTCCCTAAGCCAGCACCTCCCTGGTCAACCTTGAACTTTTTACGTGGTCTTATTCCCACCCACCCAGTCCCGCCCTCTGTGTCCCGCCCTCTGTGACAGAACCAGCCAACACAGGACCCAGCAGAATGAGCTTCAGGGTAGTTCCTCCTACTTCTGTCCGGGAGAGAAAGGCTCTCCAGCGGGGGCTGGGATCACTTCGCCAGTAGGGAAAGGATGTTCAGTCCTTTGTCCAGTTTTTCTGGACAATAGCCAGGGGCCTTGATTATCATGACGCAGCCCTTAAGGATGTATTTAAACTCTGTCTGGATGACCCTCTCCCTCAGTGGGAGATGGAGCTGCTGAATAGTTTGGATTTTGGGGCTTCTCCAGATACCTGCAAAGAGGGGAAGACGACAACACCACCAGAATCTGCCTTCAGTGACCATCACATCCCTTAAGTAAAGCTCAGGACTCTACACTGACTTCCACACTCAAGTGAAGATTGAGAAGGAGGAGGGCAGCTCAGACCGCTGCAGTCACCCCAAGTCAGCCAAGACAGCTGCAGTTACCTCAGAGGTGGTTAAGTTTGAGGCAGTCACTACAGAAGTCCCAGAGCCCGCTCCAGTCCATCCAGAGCCCGAGCCCACTCCAGTCATTCCAGGGCCCGCCAAGCCCGCTCCAGTTATTTCTGAGATGGCCAGGTTAGCAGCAGTCACCCCAAGGGCAGTCACGTTTAATGCAGTCACCCCAGAGGCAGCTGCGGCTGCTGCAGTCACCTTAGAAGCGGTCGATTTGTGCGTTGTGCCCCTGAAAGCAGAAGCCTAGGAGGGCCCATATTGTGCCGTTTTACACTCCTTGTCAGGAGGTCCTAAGCCCATTGGTCCGGGAGGGCCCAAGTCAGGAGACCCCGAGTCCAGTGATCCAAGAGGGCCCGAGCCAGGAGACCCGAGTCTAGTGATCCAAGAATGCCAGAGTTAGGAGACCCTGAGTCCAGTGGTCCAAGAGAGCCTGTGTCAGGAGGCCCCGAGTCCAGTGGTCCAAGAGGGCCCCGAGTCAGGAGGCCCAGAGTCCAGTGGTCCAGGGGGACTTCAATCAAAAGGCCCTAAGTTCTATGGTCTTGGAGGACCAGAGTCAGGAGGTCACAAATACAGTGGTCGTGAAGGACCCGACTCCAATGGTCCCATATCCAGTGGTCCCAGAAGCACGTAGTCTGGTGGAACCACATCCAAAGCTGCTGCCTACTTGACCAGTAGTCTTTGGCCTAGTGAAGGAATCAGAGACTGTCAATGTAACTTAACCAGAACCACCTGTTAGTCCTGTCACATCCTCCAAGTCTGTTCCTGTGCTGGCCACGGGGTCATTCCAGAGCATCCTATTTTGCCTGTTTTGGCAATGGAGGCCACCCCTGAGGTTCCAGTAAGCTGTGTTAGGCCCACAGGAGCCTGTCTTGTCAGTCATGTCTCCTCAGAAACTGCTATGGCCACGGAGGCCATATCTGAGCTGCTAACCAGTTAGGTCATGCCCACAGAAGTTGATCTTGTCACTCATGTCGTGTTATCTGAGACTGTTCCTGTTTTCAATTGTGTTGTTTCTCCAGAGACCGTTCCTGTTCTGGCCATGGTGGTCTTTCCTGAGTGCTCTAACCTGCCCATTAAGGCTACGGAGGCCACCTTGAAGTTGTTTGACAGTCATGCCATGCCCACAGAGACTGTACCTGAGTTTATCCCCAAATCCAAGTCTGTCTACGAGACCAAGTCCAAGTCTGCCCCTGACACCAAGTCCAGTAGGAAGCCCTCACCAGTAGAGAGGATGCCAGTCTTTAGGGGCCCCACTTACCATGTCCCCACCCCTCTTATCCCACCCTCTGTTTTTCATGGTCATCTCAGTTTCCCCTAAGCCAGCACCTCCCTGGTCAACCTTGAACTTTTTACCTGGTCCTATTCCCACCCGCCCAATCCCGCCCTCTGTGTTTCCTGGCCTGTATGGGGCTTCCAGGTTTTCGCTCCACCCGCCCTCCCAGGTGGTACCTCCTTCGACTCCATTGGCTAGTTTGGATCCATTGGGGGAGGGGTACTGTCAGGGTTCCACCCTGACAGTCTTGTCTGTTTTGTCACTGTTTAATGTTTCCTTGTTTGTCTTGTGTCTGAGCACATGGCTGTGTCTTTGTTTATGTGTGACATGTGCTCCTCTTGTCCTGCCTCCTTGTTTCCTGTTACCACGCCCCCTTGTTTAATCTACGGCTAGTCCTCGTTTCACTAATTGTGCTCACCTGATCCTCATGTGCTCTGGTCCCTTTATATTGTGCCTCTTTCCCACATGTCTTTGCTGGTTCGTTGTGTGTACTTTGTGGTGTAGTCTTGTTTGCTTGCCTTTGTATGGTTAATCTTAGTTCCTGTTCTAGTCAAGTATTTGATCGTTCCTAGCAGTAGTGTATCCTTTTGATTTTTCCTTCAAGTCTTGTTCTAGTTAGGTTTTGTTTTTTCTCTTTCAGTTGTATTTCTTCTCTAGGTTATCTTCTCCAGTTTCTAGTTCCCTATAAGTTTTTTTTTTTTTGATTGCAAGTTCCATTCATTTTATTCCTAGCTCTTTTCTTTTCCTTTCTATTTTTTTTTCTGTTTTAGTTTTTATTCTTTATTTGGCCATTTAATTATATTCTTGTGCCTTGTCTGTTTATCTTTTATTCTCTTGTTCTTTGTGAGTCTTGTGTTTGTTCCTGCCCTGCCTTGCATCCTGAGATTTACTGGCAATTGACCCCCACTGTCTGAAAGCTAGACTGTAGCACCTTTCACATTGAAGAGATCATCAAGCCTCTGGTTCCTGTTTGTGTTCCACACCATCATCCCATCTGGTGCTGCCTCATCCTCTGCAGTCTTCAAGCTCTTTATCACCCCAGTTCTGGTTTCAGTGATCATCCTTCCAGCTTGTCATCGTGTCATCTGCCTTGCCCTACTGTTTTAATTGTTTCACACCTCACTCTCCTTGTTGTGCCCTGTCTACAGTATTGTTAATAAAACATCCCTTCACGATAGTTCTGCATCTGGGTCCTCTCTCTTCCAGAAGGAGGAAAAAGCTCTTTCCCCCATGGTCTTGAGCTTACACAAAGGCTGATGTAATAAGAGGGAATTTGCAGAACGGAGAGAACGTGATTGTCAGGGACCAATAAAGCTCGGTCCCATCCACCACACAACGATCACTCTCTCCAGATTACTAATCACCTGCACCTGTTCACCATCAGCAATCTCATCACCAGCACAACAAAACACTCACCAACACCTCAGTTCTTTGTCAAGCCTCCAACGGGAACAGACCATAATCCATTGTCTCCTGAGTCTCTGATGCATCCAGATTTCCAAGAAGTAACATATACTTACCTGTGAAATACTAACCTCTGTATCGTTGTTCTGCTGTCTCCAGACATCCTGTTCGATTCCATGTTATCTGTGATCCTGCATCCTCCCGAGCTACCCGTGTTTCCTCCGAGCTTGCTTGCTAGTGACTGCATCTGAAAGAGAAAAGACAAGTATTAATGAACTGTGACTGCTTGACATAAATTAACCTGAAGAGAACATGCTCACCTGTTATCTGCCCTGCACCGAGTGATCTTCACCGAATCTGCACTTGAACTCACTGAATACTCACCTTGCACTCTTGTCTACTTGAATAAAGATGTGTTTGGATTCATTTACCTCTGTCTCCGTGCCTGTTTCCTGATAGTAATGGGAGTATAAGGGCTAATAAGATCACATAGGTACTCTGGAGCGATCCATGTAGTGCCTTGTATGTTAAAATGAGAATTTTAAAATCAATTCTCGCCTTTAGGGGAAGCCAGTGCAGCTGTGAAAGGACCGGTGTGATGTGCTCACGAGGAGAGGTGCGAGTGAGCACACGAGCAGCAGAGTTCTGTATATACTGTAGCCTGTTTAATGATTTTGCTGGAAGACCAGAGAACAGGGCATTACAATAGTCTAGCCTGGTTGTGATGAAGGCATGTATGTGACTTTCTGTGTCTACAAAGGAGAGAAATGGTCTAAATCGAGCAATATTTCTCAGATGGTAAAAGGGTCAAAATCACTATAAAGTGCCTTTGAGACTTCACAATTTCCCTAAAAAAAATCTGAGATTTTCCATTTAACTTTATATGTGTTGTATTAAGGAGACATTAGGCTGTTAGAAATGCATATTGGTCAAGCTCCAGCACTTTTTATAAATTAACTGCAAGCTGACAATATAAGAGCAAACGATAAAATATGTCCACCCTGTCATGGACAAATTCATAGTAGAATAAATACATTTTCATTGCATAGTGATTATAAAAAGTAGATCTGAGGAAAGATAATGTGTCCCTTTCCCAACAAAACATTTTAGTTAATGGTAAAAGTATTTTTATAATAATGAATTTACTGCTTAAATATGTATTGCCCAATAAAATATGCGATACTTGCACATTCTATTCTAAATAAAATCTAACAATAAAAATATTTAGTCAAAATTTAAAACAATACTAACTAGCCCTCACTTGTTTATTAAGAAATCACACACAAGGTTTTGTTAACTTATTAAAATAATTAGTTTATTTTCATCCTAAAAGTTGAACATGACAGGGTGGACAACAAAATGACAGGGTGGACAACAAAATGACAGGGTGGACAAATGCTTTAATGGGTGAACTAGAACGGGGGAACATTAAAAAAAAAAACAGGACCTTCAAGAAACCCTTAACCAATATAGAAGAAGGAAGGGCCTGGCTCAGGCTGATTTTCAGGAGTTGCAAATGTCCACCCTGTCATGAACCATGTCCACCCTGTCATGTGACAGGGTGGACATTTTTTGGCTAAAGTTAGTATTTAATGAGCACATGGTGTACAGCAGTTAGCAAAGTGATTCACTGTTGAAGCTGACTGTGCACTGTTTAAAATATATATTTAGAATTTCTGAAAAGTTATTATATTAATTAATATTTCACAATGACAGGGTGGACATGTTAAGCTTGACAACAGGCAACTACAAACACAATATGATGAAAATTAGGAAATATAAGTGTAGATACTTATTGTGTGTGTTGCAGATGTTTTAACCTCCACTGAAGAAAGACCAAATGGGGGAGGGGATGTCACTGAGTACATCAGTTGGTTTCTTAAAGGGGCGTTTACCCCATAATGACAGGGTGGACAGCAATTTCAGGGACACATGCAAACTGCTTAATATTATTATGAAAATAAAATATAAATAATCAAAATGACTTGTTTTATTAAATAACTTGCTGAGGACAATAAGTACATTAAAAAAGTATTTTAATTTTATGTCATTTAACCACTTTTTACACTCACTGAAGTTAGCTGAGCAGCGTGTGGGACATGCCAAAATCACATACATCCAATCAAAGAAAATGGTATAAAATCAGAAAAACATATTTCAAGAGACGTATCATTGTACTTTTATGTGTGTAAGTGTTTGGCCATTTATAATAAAACCTCAGAATTTTATTATTTTGCATTATGTTCATGATGACTGAGCGATTCTGATGAGGACACCAAAGGCACTTTATAGTGATATTGACCCAAAAAGCAGTTTTAGAGACCTGTTTTATATGTGCTTCAAAACTCAACTGTGGGTCAAAAATTACACCAAGATTCCGCACCTGTGGAGAGGGGGTTACCCTGCTTGAGTCAACAATCAGACTAACCCGATCAGCCTTACGAATAGCCATTTTAGAGCCGTTTAGCTTCAGGAAGTTGTTCTGCATCCATGAGCTGATCTCTGCCAGACAACTATGCAAAGTATTTAGTGAGCAATGTGCGTCCGGATTTGTGGTGATGTAAATCTGCGTATCGTCCACGCAACAGTGATACCCAAGGTCATATTTACTGATGATCTGCCCAAGTGGAAGCATGTAAATATTAAATAAAATTGGACCTAGCACTGAACCTTGAGGAACTCCCTGTCGCACAGGCACGGTATCCGATTTATAAATGCCCATGCTTACGAACTGTGCACGATGCGCTAAATAAGTCTGAAACCAACTGAGTACAACTCCAAAAATACCCAGCCAATTTTCCATCCTATCCAGCCAGAGAGAATGACATAGAGTGTCGAAAGCAGCACTGAGGTCTAGTAGGACCAAAATACTGCATACACCAGAATCTGCTGCGGTAAGAAGGTCATTTACGACCCTCACTAAGGCGGTCTCAGTGCTATGCCCTTTTCTGAACCCAGATTTAAAAGGTTCAAGAAGACTATTTTGTGCTAGGTGATGATTTAGCTGAATAGCCACAGCACGCTCCAGAACTTTGGCCAGGAATGGAAGATTTGAAATAGGCCTATAATTAGACAGATCAGAGACATCACAACCAGGCTCCTTAGGGACTGGTGTAATGGCAGCTATTTTTAATTCTGGAGGAATGATTCCAGCACTCAGTGATAAATTCAGAATAGAAAGCATATGAGGGCAAACTGATGCAAGGCAGTTCTTAATAACCGAGCAAGGAACCGGATTTAAAATACTGGTGGTTGAATTCATGGTCTTAACTGTACTTGTGATAAAATCATCTCCAACCATGTCAAATTAAAAAAAAATAGTGATCGGGGGATGTAAAGGCAGTGTATCAACTAACTCAACTGTGGTGATGGCGGTTAGGGGGCTGTATATATCATCAATCTTACCAGTGAAATAATGTAGAAACGAATTACACTGGTCAGCAGAGGAGTGAACAATGGCCTTAGATGGTTTAAGAAGATTATCAACAGTCTTAAATAGAGCTTTAGAATTAGTTGCAGAATTTCCAGTGATGTTAGAATAGTAATTTTTACGTGCAATGTTTAGAGCAGAGTGGTATTCAGACACAGGATGGTGTTGTTGAATATAGCGAAGCCTATGTACCGTCAGGTCAGATTTCTTATACTGCCGTTCTAATTGCCTTCCAGCAGCTTTCATTAAGCGCAACTCTGGGGTATACCATGGACATGGTTTCCTAAATGTAACAACCCGTTCCCGCACAGGTGCAAACTCATCCAAAAGTGCAGAGAGCATGGAATTATAGTGCTCCATGGAGTTAGTGATAGGAAGCCCAGAGAGAGAGGCAGAAAAGAACGAGAAGTCCATGTGCTTGATGTTACGAAATTTTATAGTGCGTTTAGAAGTGGCTCGTGAAGACATGACATTCATATCAAAAGTAATGATTCTATGGTCACTTATACTCATGTCTATACCATTCAGAGATCTAATGTCAACACCAGCAGAGCAAACTTCATTCAATGTGTGGCCCAGCTTATGGGTCGCAAAAGTGACATGCTGTGTAAAATCAAAAGTAGCAGTATTTCCACAGTTAGGATTATCAATATGAAGATTGACATCGCCAGTCAGCACCATAGCAGGACAGAGTAGACTAAGGAGTGTCAACAAAAAAATGCAGGATTAGGTTTTAGTGGACAGTAAATGAGCAGCATAGGAACAGGTGAAACACCATTGATTTTACAAACCAGACATTCAAATGATGAAACACTAGGTGCATCAATAACATTAACTGAGACATTAGGTCCAAATATCACAGCTAGGCCACCACCTTTACCACAAGCACGAGCCACGTCAGTGTATTTATATCCAGGTGGGGCACACATATTCAGATTAAGATTAACATTTTCTTTGTGCCATGTTTCACTGAGACACAGAATGTCGATTTTCCTATCTAAAATAGTATCAGTGATAAGTGCCGTTTTGTTGTTTATTGACCTCGTGTTTAAATGAGCAATTTGCATATTGCTGCAGAGCACATTCACCACAGTGTTTTGAGAAAAAGTCTCTGGATAGCGTAAATTTCCATAACAAATTCCAAGTCCCAAATTCGCATGATGCCATTCAGAATTATTCAGCCATTACGTGAAGAGCCTGAAACCTGCTGGGTATCAGGCTAATGCAGCACCAGGGATCCATCTGAACTCACACCGAGACAACAGCAGGCAGCGGACAGGTAGCAGGAATAGTGCAGGAGAAACACGGCAGCAGATGTGATCAGCGAGCAGCAGACAGATCAGAACAAACACTTCAAAAGGCTGGTTCAGACACGTAAGTGCAAATCCGGCAACAGAAAAACTCATAAAAGTTCAGAGTTAAAATAATTCAGGAGAATTTAAAAAAATGCATAAAAATAGTTAGTAAACTAAAATTAAAATAAAATATGGCAGGCGAAGCGGCAGCCTAACATGCGCCAGCGTCCTCTCCAAAACCAGAAGTGTCAATACTGTGTCAATAAAATAAGTATACTTAAGTAACGTTCAAGTATACCCAGGTGAAAAAGATGTAGTATTAAATGTATTAAAAATATACTTGAAATACAAATAATATGTTTATAATACATTTCTATTACCAACATGCTTATTTGAAGTGCATTAAAAATATATTGAATTGCATTTTAATATATTTCTAATAAGTATACTAGAAGTACATTGGTAATAAATATATGCTTAATAATACTTTTAAGAAATATGCTAAATACCAGCATAATTTTAATATATTTTTAACAAATGCACTAGAAGTACATTGGTAATAAATGTATGCTTAATTATTCTTTTAAGAAATATGCTAAACACAAGCATAATTTTAATATATTTCTAAAAAGTGCACAATAAGTACATGTCACATGCCTGTCCTGTCTTGTGCTGCACATGGGTGTTTTGTTATTGTGGGCCATGTGCTCCTGTCTATTGTCTAGCCCCTCCCATCTTGTTATCTGATTATTGGTTAATTTGTCCCACCTGTCTGTCTCGTTACCCTCCTTGTTTGTTCCCCTATTTAGGTTCGTTGCTGGTTCGTTTGTCCGAGTTTCTCGTTCCAGGAGTTTCCTGAGTTTCTGTTTTGTACCTTGTCTGAATGTCACTAATAAATTTCCTCTGCATTTGTATCCTTGCCTCATGATCATCTATTCCGTGACAGAATGAACCAGCCAACAATGTGGATACAGCGGAGTGAGATTTTTCCTCAGGGAGAGGAGAAAGGATCTTCTATTTCCTTATTGGAATACTTCACCAGGTGTGCTCAAAGGACTTTGGAGGAGGAGAGGACCACGGCTGACGACAGTCAGCTGAAAGGAGAGCCTTCACCGCTGATCCCGAAACGGAGGAGAGGGAAGAACCCCTCCGTGACAGTTCCGGTGGTCCCAGTTCCGGTGACCCCGAACCGGAGGAGGAGAAGGAAGACTTCCTCCATGCCTGTTCCGGTGGTTCCTGTTCCGGTGGTCCCGAGTCCGGTGGTCCCGAGACCGGTGGTCCCAGTTCCGGTGATCCCGAGTCCGGTGGTCCCAGTTCCGGTGGTCCCGAAATGGAGGAGAAGGAAGACTTCCTCCATGCCTGTTCCGGTGGTCCCGAGACCGGTGGTCCCAGTTCCGGTGATCCCGAGTCCGGTGGTCCCAGTTCCGGTGGTCCTGAAATGGAGGAGAAGGAAGACTTCCTCCATGCCTGTTCCGGTGGTCCCAGTTCCGGTGGTCCCAGTTCCGGTGGTCCCAGTTCCGGTGGTCCCAGAAGTTCTCCCTATCATCAGTCCTGCCATGGCCAGGAGGGCCGTGCATCTCTTCTATGCTATAGCGGTACTGCATGCGTGGAGGAGACACAGCACGTCTGCCGAGCCTGTGTCTTCGGACAAGATGGCCCAGCCCGAGATTGTTCACGTCACGTCTGCCCAGCCAGAGATTGTTCACGTCACCTCTGCCCAGCCAGAGACTGTTCACATCACGTCTGCCCAGCCAGAGACTGTTCAATCCATGGATGCGTCGCCTGAGCCCTCAGTGACCGCGACACTGGCCATTATGGCCACAGCCATGTGGTGTGTGTGGGCTACGCACACACTTGAGCCGGTGGTGTCTGTTCCTGAGCCGGTGGTGTCTGTTCCTGAGCCGGTGGTGTCTGTTCCTGAGCCGGTGGTGTCTGTTCCTGGGCCGGTGGTGTCTGTTCCTGGGCCGGTGGTGTCTGTTCCTGAACCGGTGGTGTCTGTTCCTGAACCGGTGGTGTCTGTTCCTGAACCGGTGGTGTCTGTTCCTGGGCCGGTGGTGTCTGAGCCGGTGGAGTCTGTTCCTGAGCCGGTGGAGTCTGTTCCTGAGCCGGTGGAGTCTGTTCCTGAGCCGGTGGAGTCTGTTCCTGAGCCGGTGGAGTCTGTTCCTGAGCCGGTGGAGTCTGTTCCTGAGCCGGTGGAGTCTGTTCCTGAGCCGGTGGAGTCTGTTCCTGAGCCGGTGGAGTCTGTTCCTGAGCCGGTGGAGTCTGTTCCTGAGCCGGTGGAGTCTGTTCCTGAGCCGGTGGAGTCTGTTCCTGAGCCGGTGCCTGTTCCTTGGCCGCCCGAGGGGTCGTCTCCGCCCTGGCCGCCCGAGGGGTCGTCTCCGCCCTGGCCGCCCGAGGGGTCGTCTCCGCCCTGGCCGCCCGAGGGGTCGTCTCCGCCCTGGCCGCCCGATGGACCGTCTCCTCCCTGGCCGCCCGAACTTTCTGGCCTTCTGAACTGTCCATTCCCCTTGACCCGCCCTGGTCTGTCCCTCCCGTCCCGCCCTGGTCTTATGGAGCGTCTGGTAGCCGCTCCGTAGGGAGGGGGTAATGTCACATGCCTGTCCTGTCTTGTGCTGCACATGGGTGTTTTGTTATTTTGGGCCATGTGCTCCTGTCTATTGTCTAGCCCCTCCCATCTTGTTATCTGATTATTGGTTAATTTGTCCCACCTGTCTGTCTCGTTACCCTCCTTGTTTGTTCCCCTATTTAGCCTCCCTGTGTTTGTAGTCCTGTGCTGGTTCGTTTGTCCGAGTTTCTCGTTCCTGGAGTTTCCTGAGTTTTTGTTTTGTACTTTGTCTGAATGTCACTAATAAATTTTACTTTAAACACTTAGGCCTAGTGCAATATATTTGTAATATTTATGTATTTATCATTTTAATATTTTAGATTTTTTTTTAATTTATTTTTTATTTTTTTATTTTTTTTTTTTTATAAAGGACCAACTTCTAATGTATTATAAACATTTGTCAAGTTCATAAAGCATTGCAATGTAAGCACTTAAAAATAATGTTGTTCACTTTTACTTGTTTGTAGGATTGAAAAGGGCTAGGTTGTTGTCCATTACATATGTTTTTACTACTGAAATTCCAAAAAGGATATGAACATCATATTATTTTAATTGCATATAGATACATTTTCCAAAGATGTTTAAATGTTGTCCAAAAATATGTTGTAGGCTACTTGTTTAAATTTGAAAAATACGAACAACACACTAATCCTGATTGGTCCCGGAGCCGTTCAACGGCTGTGATTGGTTCTGTGCGTATGTTCCTTGAATGTGATTAGATTTAGAAGTCTAAATTTAAACTGGAGCGATCGTGTTTCTTCAGAGGACTTGGAGGAAACCACGCAATTCATATGGATCATTAGGTGATGTTTTTTTTTTGCGATTAAATTTCTTAAATGTTTTGCAACTGCTTAAGGTTGAGTGATCATGACAGCATTTAGATTTTTTTTTTTTTTATCTAACGTTAATAGAAAACGTAACTGTTAGTGTTTTTATTTTTCCCCCATTCTTCAAGTTTGCAAGACGTGTGGCATTTGGAACCTCATTATGTTGTGATTCTAGGTTTGTATTACATTTACGTTGTCTTTGCCAGTTGTATTTTTACTCAGTGTATGTCTTTTTCAGTTCAGCTACATTCAATTTGACCAATCAGAGCCAAGCTTTTCAAGTCGAAGTCGAATCAGACTTGAAGAGATGAATACTGCTATCAGAAGGTACTGGTAAGTTTTAGTTGCTGTTTGCATAAATAAATAGCTCACTGTTTTTTTTGTTTTTTTCTAGTTGGATAGGTCTCATGCATTTGCTAATATGACGTGTACGTGTAATACTGACGTTAACCGCTGTAACATGATGCTGATACTGATTGCTAGCAACTTCAGCCAATATTATCTGTCTGCAGTCCCGGAGGCTGCATTTTCAGGACCGCATTTCTAGGACCCTAGTTTTTTGTGACAGCGCCACCTACCGACTCGGAGAACCGCAGTCTCAGGAACGCACTTCCAGGACCCTAGTTTTGGAAGACCGAAAAAAGTGCCACCAAGGCAGTATTTCCACCCAGTTTTACTTACGTTAGAGTTTTACATTTTTTAAAAGTTTTATTACACACAAATTCTACTTTCTTTATTGCAATTAAACCTGGTTCCTAGGAATGTTGAGGAATTATTGGGTCTAAGTAGCATAATAACTCAAGTAAAATAAACAAGGAATCAAGTTATAGTCTTTTCAGTCAGATTGACCACATTTTCAAGTAAAGAGGGAAGACAAGGATGACTCTGGGCTACCCTATTTAAGATTGTGTATATTTTACAAAATAATATATAACAACAACTTCAACACACATAAAACATATTTGTTCATGACGTGAACCACATAGACAGAACTTCATGGACAGCATCATCACTGACTCCTAAGAGAGAGAAAGAGAAGTGAATTAAATAAGGAATATTTAGTTGAACATGTTCTACTCTCTAATTTTAAACTTCATATTTAAAAGATCTTAGTTACCACAGAGTGCACACACATATACGATACAAAAATTATGATATCAATCTTCATACCAATTAATGTTCATAATACTATTATTGCATACTGTTAAAAAATTTGAAAATAAATAATAATAATTGATTTTGATGTTGTGGGAACAAAGGAAACACTCATGTCAATAAAGCCCATCTGAACTGAGAAAAATAATAATAATAGAGAGAGATGCAAGAAATCTGAATAGAAATAACATATTATACATTTGTTATGTGTTTCTTGAAAAACATTTTTAAGTTAATTTCATATAAATAAATAGACATAAATAAGGCCTAATTTAACCAATTTATTTATTTATCTTTTGTCATACTATTGCCTACTGTCATGATTCTGCCTTCGTGTCCTAGATTTCTCTTGTTTTGAGGCAGAATCATGACAGACCCATGTTTGTGTGTAAGCACATGGCCATTTGTTTGGCCATGTGCTTGCGTTGTCTCGTCATGTAACCCCGCCCCCTTGTTACCCTTGTTTAGTCATTATTGCTTTACCCATTATCACCTGTGTTCCTGATTAGTTTTCTCCCTATTTAATCCCCTCATGTTTTCTGTCCTGTGTCGGTACATTGTCTAACATGATCTACACTGTGAGTACTTTGTCAGAGACCTGTTAATTCTGTATTGAGAGTTTGTTTCCCTTTATCGTCAAGTCAGAGTTTAGTCTTTGTTTGTTATCTTGTCTTAGTCTAAGTTACCTGTCCTCAGTCCTGTTTTGCCCCCTCGTGGGTTATGTTTTCTGTTTTTGTGTATAAATAAACCTTGAGTGTCTGCACCTCATCTGCTATTGGGTTCATCCTCCACATCCGTTGACAGAATGTACCGACCAGCATCGAACCCAGCAGACAGAAGGTCCTCGCCTGTTGAGTCCCAAGCGGAACTTTTAAAGGAGTGGTGGCACAAGACGTGTTCAGATGTCAGGATCGGTAAGCTGCCGATTCCGCCTCAGGGAGAGAGGTCCATAAGACAGTACGCTCGGGTCGCTCATGAGAAGCGACTCTTCCTCCCTGACACCCTTCTCAACCGCTACTTCATAGCGGGTCTCAACACTCCTCCGCCTCTTGCTGAACGAGAGCAGTTGGTAGACCGGCCGTTTACTGACTTGGTGGACTGTTTATCTCGAAGGGAGATGCGGGGCTCCATCTTGTCTACACCTGCCTCGCTACCTGTAGTCCCGGAGGGTCGTGTCCTGGCCGTTGTTGCCCTTGGTGATCCGGCTGGTTCCACTTCTCCTGAGGCCCCTTCTGCTCCCATTGTTCTCCGTGGTAAACGAGGGAGACGAGTTTCCTGGGATTCCCCGTCTGAGTCTTCCTCGACCGAGTCAGCGCTGCCCGAGAACGCCATCCCTGTTACTGTTCCAGCTGAACATCTCCAACTGGTCGCTAGTCCAGCTACAGATTCGACTTCGCGTTCAAGGAGAAAGAAGAGGAGAAAGGGAGCCTCTCGCTCTTCATCTCTAGCTGTCCCAGGCGCTGTTCCAGAGCCCGCTACTGCAAGCGCTGTTCCAGAGCCCGCTACTGCAAGCGCTGTCCCAGGCGCCGTCCCGGAGCCCACTGCTGCAAGCGCTGTCCCAGGCGCCGTCCCGGAGCCCGCTGCTGCAAGCGCTGTCCCAGGCGCCGTCCCGGAGCCCGCTGCTGCAAGCGCTGTCCCAGGCGCCGTCCCGGAGCCCGCTGCTGCAAGCGCTGTCCCAGGCGCCGTCCCAGAGCCCGCTACTGCAAGCGCTGTTCCAGAGCCCGCTGCTGCAAGCGCTGTCCCAGGCGCCGTCCCAGAGCCCACTGCTGCAAGCGCTGTCCCAGGCGCCGTCCCAGAGCCCACTGCTGCAAGCGCTGTCCCAGGCGCCGTCCCGGAGCCCGCTGCTGCAGGTGCTATCCCCGGATCTGCTGAGAGAGTTGCGGCCGACTTAGCAGCTAAAGAGATTCTTCAAGCTGTTTCTGCCCCTAAGACAATGCCTGTCGTCTTAGCTGCTCGAGCCGTATCTGACTATCTTACCGCTCTTGTCAAGATCCTTGATGTCCCTGTCTGTCCTGTCAAGTCCTCTAGTCCGGAATCCACAGCTGCAAGAGATCCGGTTCCTGAGTCAGCTGCAGCCAGTGTTGATCTGAGGCCAGCCACTCAGAGCGCTGTTCCTAAGTCAGCCACCGCTTGCACTGTTCCTGCTAATGTGTCCAGTCCTGTCTCAGCAGATGTGTCCAGTCCTGTCCCAGCAGATGTGTCCAGTCCTGTCCCAGCTGACAGGAGGATGTCTGTGTCCAGTCCTGTCCCAACTAATGTGTCCAGCCCTGTCCCAGCTGACTGGAGGATGTCTGTGTCCAGCCCTGTCCCAGCTAATGTGTCCAGCCCTGTCCCAGCTAATGTGTCCAGCCCTGTCCCAGCTAATGTGTCCAGCCCTGTCCCAGCTAATGTGTCCAGCCCTGTCCCAGCTAATGTGTCCAGCCCCGTACCAGCTGTCACCCGACCTCTGTTTGTTTCCCCGGACACCCCTGTCACCACTTCACCCCGGTCTGTTTCCCCTAAGACTGTTCCTCGTGTTTCCCCATCCAAGTCTGCCCGGACCCCTCGTCCTCAGCCATCGTCCTGTCCACCCAAGACCACAGTCCCACCCACCCATCCTGGACAATCCCCCATGAACTTTGTTGTCCCTCCGCCCCCCCTCCCGTGTTTGTTATTTTTATTGTTTCATCCCAACCCGGTTGTTGTGTTTTCTTGTCTGCCTTTGTTAGTTTTTGTCATGTATTGTTGGTTTGTGTCCATGTCACAGTCGGTCTTGTCCCGTGTTTCATGTTCCCTCTAGGGAGCGTCTGGTAGCCGCTCCTTGGGGGGAGGGTTCTGTCATGATTCTGCCTTCGTGTCCTAGATTTCTCTTGTTTTGAGGCAGAATCATGACAGACCCATGTTTTGTGTGTAAGCACATGGACATTTGTTTGGCCATGTGCTTGCGTTGTCTGGTCATGTAACCCCGCCCCCTTGTTACCCTTGTTTAGTCATTATTGCTTTACCCATTATCACCTGTGTTCCTGATTAGTTTTCTCCCTATTTAATCCCCTCATGTTTTCTGTCCTGTGTCGGTACATTGTCTAACATGATCTACACTGTGAGTACTTTGTCAGAGACCTGTTAATTCTGTATTGAGAGTTTGTTTCCCTTTATCGTCAAGTCAGAGGCTGCGTTCGAAACCGCATACTCAATGAGTAGGTACTTAATTTCAATGAGTACTTACTTAACGAGCGCTAAAAGAGTAGGTACTTTATAGCCAGATCTCGTTGAGTATGAATGAGAACCGGACATCTGCCATGTTGACGTTATCATGTGACCTACGACGCGTTATCACAAGCGCAACAACTTAAAAGATTTGAACGACACGTTTAATTCATCTGTCTGTAAATATTATGATATTGATTAAACTTGCTCATTTTGTGGTCTTTTTGAAGAAACTGCTGCCCATTTATTGTGTGAGTACATTTAGGGTTGATTTAAGTTCTTATATTTAACCCTACTAATGTGACCCACCGTTTTATCCTTAACGATATTTATTTTTATTACGAAATCCCAAAATTGTCATCTCTTGAATATGTTGTTAATTTCTTTAGCTATTTTATATCCAAACATTTTCATCCATAAGCAAAAGTGGCTTACTGCTTTGTTTTCCTCTTTTTCTTGTTAAATTTAACTCTCGTTTCATCCCTCAGGCCTATAAATAACAGAAAATGCATTTTTTTAAAATGTATTATATAATTAATCATTTAAGAAAATATATATTGATATTCAACCTTATAGTTTTTTTCCTGTGTATAAAATCTCATAATATGTTTGCAAACCCATGATATATATATGTATAAATACATACATACATTTACCTCACATTTACTCGACAGCCCTACCTAGAACGGTTTTCCTCAGCGTTTGTAATGTCTGCACAAAGGGAGATTCACCTTTGGAGAAAACTGTTGATTTTATACTCGAAAAATTTAAGTATCATTATTAAAAATTAATATTACCCCAGAATGAATTGCATTGCTATCCCAGCCCAAAACATACAATAATAACAACGATAAATGCTGATCAATTAATTATATTACTTTTTACTGTAAATTATATAATTCAATAAAACAAACAAAATGTCATGTATGTCATATGAAATAGCTATGCATGAATACACTCTAGATGTGTATATAGTGAACATCTACATTTTCATTCAAACAATAAATAAAGCATTAATTAATTGTATTTTATTTACTGACAACAATGAGAAATATTAATTAGTAAAAGAATGAATCAAAGTCACCATCACACAATAAACAAATGCATATACAAGTCAACACATGAAACAAAGCTTTATTCAAACTACAATCATGTATGTAGGCTACAGGCGCTGAACCACATCCTTCTGCCATCTCAACACAGCGGTGCCCATTCTGCGGCTTTATTCTGATGAATCAGCTGACCGCCAGAGGTGAGCCGTTCCCTCGTGCCGGAGGTTGTTGCGTGATGTGTTGGGCTTCACAATCTGAGGCAATAAGGGCAGGTGGAGTGATGGTGGGTCTCATGAGGGCAGATGGAGGGTCTCGTAAGGGCAGGTGGAGTGATGGAGGGTCTCATGAGGGCAGGTGGAGTGATGGAGGGTCTCGTAAGGGCAGGTGGAGTGATGGAGGGTCTCGTCCATGGCACCATCACCAGGATTCAGCTCTGTGCTCTTCATCCTCAGTGCTCACACCAGTCTGCTGACATTTCAGATCCTACAAAATACACAAACATAACACAAAAGCAGTCATTTTAACAGCACAATGTCATTTGATATCAGTATTATTTAGAAGACAAAAACGCTTTTTTCCACAAATGCCGCCATCATCTTTCCTTGCAGGTCCTGCTCCACAAAAGCTGTGCAGCAAATGCATAGAAATCAAGAATCAGAAAAGTGCTGTAATAGCTCTGTTTGAAATTACAATAATTAAAATAAACTACAACTTAATATTTAAATAGTTGTTGTTATTAATTTCTGTAATGTCACAAAGCTTTTGATGGCAGCATTCAGCTTCATGAGCCACTCTCCACCGGATAAACACACATCTGTTCATCTGTCCCTGCAACATCCAGACAAGATTCACATTACCTCTGTGATTTATGAGCTCAACACTACATTTACATGTTGAGGTTGTTTTAACTTTTTATCCTACATAAATGTTCCTTGATTTATCAACAGTACTAATGGACAAATAAAATAGATAACTTATGTTTAGTTACTTTATAGATTTGTTCTACATAATAGCACACATACATCACTCAGATGCCTATTTCATATAGTAATCTGCAATTCTTATAGAAGAGTTTCTTTCCAGATATTAAATAGACATTTAGTAATTGTATTTAAGATGTATACGGTTTAAAATGTATGCAAATCCACTTTGGAGACGTATGTGTCCTTACTGGAGCTTCTCTGTTAGCTATACATAATAAAATGTGTTTTACAGCAAAATCACACATATATAGCGCTTACATCTTCAACAATTCAACAGTTTACTGTACAGTAGTTCAACACATGCGATCATTTGATTAATACTCACATTTGAAAACAGTCTCGTCCGTCATCCTTTCCGTCACGTTCGAGTATGACCTATCCTTCTTCTTCTTTTTTATGACGTATCCTCTCGCGTGGCCTCCTGGGATAGAAGAGTATCCATCGTTGAACACTCAAAAATCTGGGCGGAAGCGAGTAAGCCATCCGGGAACTTCTCGCCTACTCTTTTATGAATGCTGATGTTTCGAACGTACTGCTTCCTTCACGTACTGTTTTCGCCTACTATATAGTAGGAAAGTAGGCATATTCGAACGCACTTAAGTCCGAATCTCGCGATAATTAGTACGTCACCCAGGTAATTCTCGCCTACTCTTTTGGATTCGTACATACTTTTTCGCTCGCCTACTCTTTTTCCCATACTAAATAGTAGGGAAGTATGCGGTTTCGAACGCAGCCAGAGTTTAGTCTTTGTTTGTTATCTTGTCTAAGTTACCTGTCCTCAGTCCTGTTTTGCCCCCTCGTGGGTTTTGTTTTCTGTTTTTGTGTATAAATAAACCTTGAGTGTCTGCACCTCATCTGCTATTGGGTTCATCCTCCACATCCGTTGACAGCCTACCCTGAGCTGTGTCCTTGAAAGCACTTCATATAGAGTAAAGTACACAGTAAATTACACAATCTAACACGTGGTATTTTAAAGCTGCCGTCGGCAACATTTTTTTGATCAAAATCAGTGAAATAGACACTATAATCCGACAGAACAACATAAATAAGGTGGTTTTAGAAAAAAACCCGAGCTTCTAACTCCACCTGGAGCGTGTTATTTTGTTTTGCAAAAATCCACCGTCCCGGATCATCGGGTCTAATCAGCGCAGGGGGGTGTGAGATCTGACTGTCAATCACAGGTCGTGCACGCGCGCCACAGATTCCCTCTCCCTCGCGCAGACGCGCACGTTACAATATCATATGCACACGACACGCCTGAAGTTCGCCTGAAGTTTGTACGAAGCGTGATGGCAGAGAGAAAATCTACTAACAAGCTTCCAATTCCTCGGTTATTGCTATTGCTATAGATAGATTAGCCAGGGCAGCCTACCTCCGAGTCCATGGTGTTGATCGATGCTGTAGAGACGGACGTCGGACGCGTTCACAGAAAATCAGGTACACACCACATGCACTGACGATGGGCGGGTGTTCGTTGGTAGTGGGGGAGGGGCATGAGATTTGTAAACATTCAAAATTTTGGCTAAGTCCACTCAATCTGCCAGACTTGCCGACGGCAGCTTTAACAGTCAGTTATTATGATGGCCTCTCTGTTATGTCTGACTATTAAAATGTCATGTCTCAACCAACTTTATAAAACCATGTCAAAATGAAGAGACGTACTCAAAACATGTATTGTGAGTAGGCTAACATTAAACAGACTGACTGAGAGCACGTGACAGTGAAACCATTAAGATTATTTTAACTGAATTAAAATGGAAAAACAATGCGTAATTAACAAGCTTTCAGAACGAACATGCTACAGTTTAATGAGCTTTCAATAAGTCAACACAGGCTTATCATGCAACAGTTCCGTTAAATGAATGTGCTAACAATCATTTTACAGCATTAGAGGCTAATATATGATGGCTTTGACTATTCAAGACTATTTATTTACCAAATCCCCATCACATTGGCTACGTTAACTTTCCAATGAAATGCATCACAGTTGTTTTTAAAGTTAAACAAATGAAAATTGATTCGCATTTGATACTCACACTCTGATTGTCATTCATCTTAGTTCGCTGGTCCTCTAATTCGGTAGGTGGCGTTATCACTAAAAACCTAGGGTCCTAGAAATGCGGTCCTAAAAGTGGGGTCCTGAAAATGCAGCCTCCGGCTCTGCAGGCAGACCCTTCTCACTTCAGCACTGGGTATATAGTCAAAGTCTAAAGTCTTTGATAAATGTGTTTAAAATCTATGTGGAGAGATTTGTCTCTGTCTTAAAACAACTATAAAACATTGTCCAATGCATCTGCAAAAAAAAAAAAGAATTAGTTATTATAACATGTACAACATGACATTAATTTTATTTTATATTTGCAAAATGAAGCTGTGTATTTATTTCTGATTACCTGAACATTTTGGCGTTATTGTTATTTTGTAAATGATCTTTGAAAAGTTTTTAAAAAACTGACCAGCCAATTATGGAAATGTGTGATTGGTGTTTATATTTGTTCAAGCTTGACAACTTTATTGCCTTTTTGATAACTTTCTATGGCTGCGTTTACACTTTTTGACATTAACATGCGACCTGTATCCGGAAGTTGTCCACTTTTACATTTAAAAGGCAAGTGTAAACGTGCTTCTTTATTTGCAATCAATTTCCAATCAGTACACACTTCCATAATTGGCTGGTCAGTTTCTTGCAAACTTTTCAAATATCGTTTACAAAATCGTATTATAGATTAGGCTAAAGATGATAGATTTATTATAATGATAGAATGATGATAGATGATACTCTATTATTAATAGAGTTAAAGATGTTTAATTTGTATCATCTTTTCTCTTAATCTGGTGTCCTGCTTCAGACCTAATTTAAATTTATGCAGGAAACAGAAATCCAGATACAGAGGCTACTTAATGTGAACAAATGTAAATGCCTGACTGATAAATATGTATATATGTATGTAAATCTCTCTTTTTAAAAATATTAATATTTGTTGTTTTTCAGACCAGCTGCTATAGAAGAAAAACTGAAATCTGAGTGCAGTGACAAGCAAAGAGTAGAGTAGTAAGTATGGTTTAATCTCATATCACCTCTGTTATAGAGATTTTTGAATCAGGCTTAGTGAAAGGCGATTCGGTCAGTCTTGGTAGGAAAATGTTAGCAACATGTCCATTTCAGGTGTCTAATTTGTGATCATTCATGTAAAAAACTGTTTATTTAATTGATTTTTGGGAAAGCTGCAAGTCATTTGCCCTGGCTTACAATATTTTACACTTCTAATTTCCTTAAATCTTTTTAACAGAGGTGAAGTGTATGTGGTTCTGTACATCACTTTTTTTTGCTCTCAAAGTCAAAAGGGGCTGACTAAAACATTAATGCTAAAAATAAAGATTAGTATTTGTTGTACATTATAATTATTATTCTTGTTGGCTGGGTATACTTTTTCAGTCAAACAATTAAATTGCCCTTTTTTGTTGTGATACAGTGACATACCATGTAGACTTCACAGTTGTTCAAGAGATATTTTTCTCTTTACTCCTTTTCTGAATTACATTAACATTTTATATTGAATGTCTACTGTTAAAAAAATGAACAAAGAATTCCATTTTTAGCAGGTGAAAAAGACTTACAATTAAATGTATTAAATATGTACTTAATGTAGGCTAATGAATGTTAAGCCATAAAGCTAAGTAGTTTCTTAAGTTTGATAATTAATCTGCTATGTCATGTTTATTGTTTATGACACATTTATGACAGGCTATGATGTATTGGTTTATATCAAGGTCATAACAAAGACATCTCAAACAATGTCATATTTGCATAAAAAAGTCATAATTGAGCGAATGACACTTAATGACAGTAAACAAGCATAAAACCTCCTTCATATGAGTCATGCTCTTTTCATGTCAGTCCTATGCACACCCCTTCAAGTAAAGTGTTACCAGTTATTATTCACTGCAATGTCCACACACAAGTTAATATGCTTACAGCTGTAGATTTATTTTACCGTGACTGGTCTTCGTCTCAAGTAAGCAAGAATCCAAGCAAACAGTCAACAAATACACAGTTCCAGTCCTTCACCAGTATGATCTCCTACTTGCATAGCATAACTTAATGTAGCGTTCAAACCCTGTGTGCACCTTCCCTGCAGCAACACCTGTTCCCTGAAAGACGGGTTTCCCCTATATTCTAGAAACAGTTACCCAAGAGAGACCCCTACTGGACACAAGAGAGACCCCTACTGGACACAAGAGAGACCCCTACTGGACACACACGTACATGACAGAGTTTAGAATAAAGACACAATGGCTCTTACAAATAGTTTGCTGAGAGTATACTTCAAAGTGTTCTTTCATAAACTATTTGTTTTTACTACTAGTATTAAAATAGTAAACTAGTAGTATACTTATAAGTTCACTTGTAGTACAGATGCAGTACAAATAGTATGTAGTTTATGTGTGAAATTAATATGGGAAAACATAAATACTCTGAACCCAAAGTAGATTTACACAAACTGAGAAAGTCAAAAAGCGTTAGGTTGTGCCCCGCTCTCCTCTACACTTAAACTCATACTTTTATATACTAAACTGGGCCAGTTTACACCCGAGCAGTGTTGAAATAGTACACTTACAAGTTTATTACAAGTACATTGACATTAGTATACTCACTACATAAAGTATACTTGAACGGTACTTAAGTACTTCATAAAATGAACTATTCGTGAGGGATATCAGTCATGTGATCATCACGGCCCAATCACAGCCAGCGTACTGATACTCAGCTCAACAGCACTCTTACTCATGAGATATGGAGTAAACACTGGAAACATGATGAAAGCAGGAAGATCCAGATCTACAGGAGTGACGGTTACTGGATATTGACAGGTAAGATCCTCAGAGAGCCATGAAAACACCAGAAGAATGGAAAGAGTGTGTGAGTGAAGGTGGTTGTGAATGTGTGTAGATGTTTGTTAGTTACAGGATCAGAGAACGACACCGTTCCTCCGTCATAGTCCAGATTCACTCTCACATGATCAAGCTTCTGTTTAATACGAAAACCAGAACGTGTAATCCATCCATACTTCACACACCAGACATCAGTGTTGAAGAAAACGCGTCCCTTCCTCTGGTTTGATGCTGTAGTTACTCCAAGACTCCAGACTCTACACTCTTTAACCTCCACATCCCAGCAGTGTGTTCCTGAGTTAAAACCCTCTGAACCCAGAACACAGAGACAGTTAAATCTCTCTGGATTATCAGGAAGAAGTGGATTGTTCCCGCTGTTTCTCACACTGGTCAGATCATCAGACAGGACGAGAAGTGGATTCGCAGTGTTTGGATCCAGAATCACAGGAGCTGATGAGACACAATCAACAGAAGCTTTTATTCTGATCTTCATATAATGATCGACAGTGAACCCAACACAGATTATTATGAGTTATGACACTCGTCCTGTTGATCAAACACATTTTCCTCTGATCACTGTCAGTGCTGTTATTAGTTTCACACTCGTTTTATCATCAGCGTTTACAGTGGCGTGCACAGACCTCCTCTGGGGCGGAAGGACCAAAAAGGGCACTTTTTTTAAAAACATTTTTTGAAAATAAATCACCTGTATTTAAAGCAGTATCCGTCTGTCTGTCTGTTGTGTGTTTATATATTTGACTTCCTCACAATTAATTGGAATATCTCGTTCGATGGAGAGCAGCAGCAATGAAAAGATGTTGATATAATTAGAATAACACATCAAACAAAAATAGGGAAATGATGATAATATTACTAAATATAATTTACTTTACCAAACAAAACAGAGAATCAAGTAGGTAATTATGAGGAATTCATGTTTAGTTATGTTGATGTTATAAATTGTATGTATTCATTAAAGTGTTAGCTATCATGAAATCAGTAACACTTTACAATAAGGTTTAGTTAAATTTGTTAACATGAACTAATAATGAACTGCACTTCTACACCATTTATCTTAGTGTAGTGCCCCCTACCCTTAACATTTAATAGGGTGGAGCACCCAGGTTCTAACAATGCCTCTCGACTTTAAATTAATGTCTATCCTATTACCCTAGTTGGCTACCGTAACCCAGATTATACATATTTATACTCTTTTGGTATACCGAATGGAAATTAAACTCAAGAGGAAAAAAAACTCAATCCACACAAAAGGTAAGTTTAAAGAGATTAACAAAAGGATTTATTAAAACAAAAAGGGAAAAATTAATAAAATAAATGAATAAAGTATTAATAAACACTGGAATGGATTAGCAAAAGTCAGAAATGTATATTACTTTTGATAAATACCTCTTAATACCTGTTAATTACTTTCCAGTATAGAAAACAACATTTAATACCCCCAAAATAGATGCAGTACACCGTAAGTAGGAAATCACCAATAGAAATATCAGTAGACACTGTATGAATGAGATAGTAGACACTGTATGGAAGAGGTGGGGAAAATCAGTACCCCCAAACCACACTTAGTTGGTATATAAAACCAAAACCAACAGAATAAAACACAAAAATAACAGAAAAACAATCAATATAAATGCGTGGGCCCACACACACACACAACAGTCAAAACAACCCACCCCGTTGCAGGCCTGTGACGTTGCTGGGGAGCGTTGTGGCCTTGAAAACAGCAAATGGCCTCTTCACTTGAATGAGCCAAAATAAATCAACAGATCACCTGAACTCCTGATGTACGCAGATGAACACAGATGAACTCCGCGATGTTCCTCCTTGGAAACGGCGGATCGTCCTGTAGTCCCCCCCCCCCCCCCGGCAGTCAGGAGAAAGGCGGCGCGGTTCTCTCCACTATGACAGCGGGGATAAGAGTGCAGCCTTTTCCGGATCCCGGAGCTCTAATTCAGCCACAGAAATCAGTCTTGTCCTCGAAATGAACGAAACTCAGATCACTATATGCGGTCAACCTCCAGTTAGTCGTCTAGTTTCTCACTCTCAGTCTCAATAATGAACGAAGCTTCGTGCTGCTCTGGGAAGCAGACTCAGAAGAAAAATAACTTTACTTTAAACTCTTGTACTGAGTATAAAACACAAGCAAAACAAACAAAAGTCTTCAAAACACAGGATATAAATTTAACACACTAATTCAGTCATTAAATTCGCTATCTTTTTCGTCTTAATCTCACAACTCTCCGAACTCCTTCTCTCGCGATCGCCAAATCTCCCTCTCCCCCTCTCTCTCCAATCAGAAGTTCACTTCTCTTCACAGAGGCGGGCATAAGTCAAAAATTAACCAATCAACAATAAATGAACAAACATGCTGGGCAGAGACACGTTTTTGCATGTACATCCCAATCAATCTTTATAGTTTAGCGTAACTCTTAAAGGGGCAGTACATAGATATATCAACTGAACTCACAGACACTATTATGATACTATCTGCATCATAAAACTTATAAATTCTACTTAATCAGTAAATAGCTGTTAATGTAATTAATAATAACCCTAACTGGGTTACACTCTCCCCCTTCTTTATGACTCATGTCCCCATGAGACTAGCCATCTACATTAGTACCATGGCTCTAGATTTTAAGTTTTTACTCAATCCAAAACATTGAGAGCACAGGGCCATAGGGTGGCACCACAATGTTTTGCAAACATTTTTCTTTCTTGGGAAATCTTCAATTTGCACCACCATACCCCTATATACTAGGGTTAGGGGTCTGTCCGTAGATTGCCCCAGTTCATCATTACTCAGTTTTTTCACTGGTTTTACTTGTCTCTTTGGACGAAGTTCAACTCTTTCCGTTTCTGCTTCTTTTGGGGAATTAATGAACTGCCTGTCTCCCCCTTCTGATTCCAGATCCTCTATCCGATCAGGAGTCGGCAGAGAGATACATTCTGCTTCCCACTCTGGTAGATCCCTCATCACTTCCCTTTGATTAGGAATTCTTTCAGGGCTGTTATGGACCTCTGAGTTTTCTGTATTTACTGATGGGGGGTGCATCTGTCTGACCGGTCTCCTTTGTTGAACTGGGAAGTAATCACACAGGCTACTTTCATCACTATCAGAGTGATCTATTGAATCACAGCGTGCTGAATATTGTGCTGATTGCTCTCTTTGTGTTTTCTCCACAGCTTTTGACCTGGTCACCACTGGACGCTGAACCTCTTTCCTCTCATCAGGTAAGTACAACCTCACTCTATCTCCAATAGGTAACAAATGGTCTCGATGCAAGGTCCTGACACTTCATGTGCCGGTCTCTGGCTTTACCCTGTATACAGGTAAGTTTGGCAGTTTCTCCATAACGAGGTAAGGTAAGGAGTTCCAGCGATCCTGTAACTTATGCTTTCCTGTAATGGCCAGGTTCTTAATAAGCACCCGATCTCCTTTCTCCAAAGTCTGATGTTTCACTTTACGGTCGTACAGTCTCTTGTTCCTTTGCTGTGTCTTTAGAGAACTCTCAGAGGCTAAGTGGAAGGCATTCTGCAGCTCTTTTTTCATTCTCTCGACATACTGCTGATGTTTCATCCCACTTTCACCAGCAGCCGAAGTCCCAAAGCATACATCCACCGGAAGACGAGCCTCTCTCCCGAACAACAAGTAATAAGGTGAGTAACCAGTTGCTTCATTTTTAGTACAGTTGTACGCATGCACCAACTGACTGATGCTTTGGCTCCACCTGTTCTTCTGGGCAGGATCCAGGTACCCAGCATGGACAGAAGAGTTCGATTGAAACGCTCCGGCTGCAGGTCTCCTTGAGGGTGGTAAGACTTGCGAATTCCCAAGATTCCAAGGAGTTCTTTGATGAGCCTACTTTCAAAATCACGCCCCTGGTCAGAGTGGATGCGTGCCGGCAAACCATAATGTATAAAAACCTTTCCACAAGGATCTTGGCCACTGTTAATGCTTTCTGGTCTCTTGCAGGATATGCCTGAGCATAGCGGGTGAAATGATCTGTGATGACCAGCACGTTGGAGATTCCCTTCGAGTCGGGTTCAATAGACAGGAAATCGATGCAGACAAGATCTAGTGGGCCACTGCTCATTATGCTATTCATTTAAGCTGATCTTTGAGGTTAAGTCTTCCTAGTGATACATCGTCCACATTCCTTCACATACTGCTCCACGTCTTTATTCATGCGTGGCCAGTAGAAACGATCTTTGCAAAGTTCTGTGGTTCTGTCAATTCCAAGGTGACCTGACTCGTCATGAAGAGACTGTAACACCTGGGCCCGGTATCTTTCGGGTAAAACTAGTTGCTGTCTCTCTCTCCCGCTGGTACTTGTTGTAATTCGGTACAAGAGGTTGTGGCGAATGTTCAGCTTTCAAGCCCTGTTGCCGTAAGAGAGTCTCAATGAGGTTAGAACTTTTTGTAGTGGTAAGTATACACTCACCTAAAGGATTATTAGGAACACCATACTAATACTGTGTTTGACCCCCTTTCGCCTTCAGAACTGCCTTAATTCTACGTGGCATTGATTCAACAAGGTGCTGAAAGCATTCTTTAGAAATGTTGGCCCATATTGATAGGATAGCATCTTGCAGTTGATGGAGATTTGTGGGATGCACATCCAGGGCACGAAGCTCCCGTTCCACCACATCCCAAAGATGCTCTATTGGGTTGAGATCTGGTGACTGTGGGGGCCATTTTAGTACAGTGAACTCATTGTCATGTTCAAGAAACCAATTTGAAATGATTCGAGCTTTGTGACATGGTGCATTATCCTGCTGGAAGTAGCCATCAGAGAATGGGTACATGGTGGTCATAAAGGGATGGACATGGTCAGAAACAATGCTCAGGTAGGCCGTGGCATTTAAATGATGCCCAATTGGCACTAAGGGGCCTAAAGTGTGCCAAGAAAACATCCCCCACACCATTACACCACCACCACCAGCCTGCACAGTGGTAACAAGGCATGATGGATCCATGTTCTCATTCTGTTTACGCCAAATTCTGACTCTACCATCTGAATGTCTCAACAGAAATCAAGACTCATCAGACCAGGCAACATTTTTCCAGTCTTCAACTGTCCAATTTTGGTGAGCTTGTGCAAATTGTAGCCTCTTTTTCCTATTTGTAGTGGAGATGAGTGGTACCCGGTGGGGTCTTCTGCTGTTGTAGCCCATCCGCCTCAAGGTTGTGCGTGTTGTGGCTTCACAAATGCTTTGCTGCATACCTCGGTTGTAACGAGTGGTTATTTCAGTCAAAGTTGCTCTTCTATCAGCTTGAATCAGTCGGCCCATTCTCCTCTGATCTCTAGCATCAACAAGGCATTTTCGCCCACAGGACTGCCGCATACTGGATGATTTTCCCTTTTCACACCATTCTTTGTAAACCCTAGAAATGGTTGTGCGTGAAAATCCCAGTAACTGAGCAGATTGTGAAATACTCAGACCGGCCCGTCTGGCACATACAACCATGCCACGCTCAAAATTGCTTAAATCACCTTTCTTTCCCATTCTGACATTCAGTTTGGAGTTCAGGAGATTGTCTTGACCAGGGCCACACCCCTAAATGTATTGAAGCAACTGCCATGTGATTGGTTGATTAGACAATTGCATTAATGAGAAATTGAACAGGTGTTCCTAATAATCCTTTAGGTGAGTGTATGCCCTTTCTCCACTTCCTGCTTCACCTGTCTGATGATGGGGTCTTGCTCATGTGCTAGTCTCAATTCAGAGTTGGACAACTGCTCTTTGTGTCCCATTTCTAACTGTACAGGATAAACATACACAGAGGGAATGACTTCTGGAGTAGCACCCAACTGATCCACCAGCCTATTGTATGACTCATCGGAGGTGTGAGTATCAGCCAGCTGACAGATGGCCCTTACTCCTGATCTTGGTAAGTCCAACCATTCTTGCGACAACTCAGTGGGTGAGGGATAGCGCAACAGTACGTCTGCATCAATGTTGTGACGGCCCGGCTTGTACTGAAGGCTAAAGTCATATGTGGCTAAGGCTGCCAGCCACCGATGTCCAGTTGCACTAAGCTTAGCGTGGTCAGAATGTAGGTGAGGGGGTTGTTATCCATCCTAACTGTGAACTTTGCTCCGTACAGGTAATCGTGGAATTTATCCACAACGGCCCACTTGAGTGCCAGGAATTACAACTAATGAATGGGATAGTTGCGTTCAGCAGCACTCAGTTTGCGGCTGGCATATGCGATAGGTCTCAGTCCATCTGGGTGTTCCTGATTTAACACGGCATCTAAACCACTCAAGCTTGCGTCGACATGCAGGACATAGGGCTTAACTGAATTGGCATAGGCCAGTACGGGGGCATGTGTAAGGCAATAGATGATGATTTATTTTATATATCAATTTAACGACTGAATAAATTTAACTTCCAATAAATAAATGAACAAACATGCTGGGCAGAGACACGTTTTTGCATGTACATCCCAATCAAACTTTATAGTTTAGCGTAACTCTTAAAAGGGGCAGTACATAGATATATCAACTGAACTCACAGACACTTTTTTGATACTATCTGCATCATAAAACTTTTTTTTTTTTTTTACTCAGTAAATAGCTGTTAATGTAATTAATAATAACCCTAACTGGGTTACATTAGTTAATATTAATTTCAGCATTTACTAAAAAGTTGTAGTATTAACTAAGATTAACAAATAGACCTACCGTAGCCTATAAATGTTTTGCTCATGATTAGTTAATGTTAGTTAATATGAATAATAAACAAATTAACCTTATTGTAAAGTGTACTTTGAAATCAAATATATAAATTCCTTACAATTTAGAGCTGGACATGGACTTAAAACTTCCTTTCACTAGATGTATTTCCCCAAGCTAATAACACTTGCTATGGCCTCGGACAAAAACGAATGACATTTTCAGACTCAGGGCCCTATTTTAACGATCTGAAACGCAAGTGTCAAAGCGCAAGTAACTTTGTTGGGCGGGTCTTGGCGCTGTTGCTATTTTCCCGGTGGGTTAAATGACTCTAGCGCCAGGCGCAAATCTAAAATGGGTTGGTCTGAAGTAGCTTCATTATTCATAGGCGTGGTTTGGGCGTAACGTGAAATAAACCAATCAGAGCGACATCTCACATTCCCTTTGAGAGCAGGCGCGTTTGTTCTAAAGCGGATTCCTATTATAACGGCGGATTCGCCAGACGCGCGCCAGGAATGGTTCACAGCCAAGGAGACCGACGTTCTCGTCAGGGACGTTGGGGATGGAGAAACACACCCAAATTAACTTGGGTAAATGTGTAAGCTAGATGTATGCTTTTATAATAAATTGTCTATCTATCTGTCTATCTGTCTATCTATCTATCTATCTATCTATCTATCTATCTATCGTAATAATGTATGATTTGCAAAAATGAAACTGCTGCTTCTGTTTAGATGAGAGAATCAAAGTGTATGCGCGTTGTGCACACGCTACATTGATTATGGCCAAGCATGCGCCCTTAAAATAGCATATGAATAACATGAGCAACGCGCCACTGACTTTAAACTATTTTTTCCTGGTTAGTGGCGCAACTGTTTTCTAAACCTGCAAAATAGCATTAAAGGAACGTTTGCCCCGGAACACGCTTCCTTTTTGCGCTGAACCTACTGTACTGGAGTGTGGGCCGGAGATAAATAACAGTGTACTCATATCATTTAATTGTTTCCCCAGCAACTCTTTAAGTGAATTTCCTTGTCCCCCTAACCTTCTTATGCCCTCACTCATCTTTGTTCTTTCCTTCTCATATTTCTGACAGTCAATGTTCCACAGATTCAATATTATCACAAAATTCACACCTATCTGATATGAGTTTACCCATAATATGTAAATATTTATTTAATCCACAGTGTCCTATCCTTAATCTAGTGAAGATAATTTCTTCCATTCGATTCCTTCCCGTGACCCTCTCTGTCCCAACCTTTTGTTGAATGTTATATACCGTAAAACTTCAAATAATAGCCCGGGCTTCTATTTACCCAAATCGCCGAACTGCACCGGCTTGTATTTGAGACAGGCGTCTATAAGAGACAGGCCTTTAATTTAGTGTTGAGATGTTCAAGCATGACAGTAGGAGGTTACCACATTATATTATGTTTTATTTATAATTAATTCGAATGTGTTTAACAAAAACATTTAATGTAAGAGGGCTGAACTATGTGCATTTAGAGCATGTTATAAGAGGCGAATCACAACTACTTCAGAAAACCCAGCACAATATGGACTACCAGACAGCGACGCATGTGTACGCTAAAATAAAAAGTCTTTTACCTCAGAAAAACGGACGTTCCTGTCATGTCAGCCGTTACTGTGTTCATAGCGCACACTCTTCAAACGCGCAAATGCGGCGGCGCGCGCTGTGTATAAAGTGCAAAGGAAACTACGAGCATGCAACGTTGTTACATTGTAAATTAGTAAGAATAAAAGTAAAATACCAATAAATCACGTTACTGGTACGTGTGTTAGCTGAGAAGGATTTGCATGCAGGGGTGATTTTCATTCTATTCACCAGGAGCGTTTCCATGTTTCATTAACAGTTCTTGTTAATATTGTGTATTCGCCATGGTAACTGTCCTTTCAATATTAACCCCAAAATGCCACTTTATTTTCACTTTGTATTGTTTAAAAAAAAAACACGACTCTCCCTCTTTGAAACAAAGGTGATCCTCGCTTCCATCAGAAGCTACTGTCAGGCCACATACCTAAGGATAACATCCCGAAGTTAATGAAATGTATTATATCCTCTTTTCCCCTCACACACACACACACACACACACACACGCGCGCGCGCGCAGTGATGAGTCGTTCATGAACGGTTGCGTCTGTCACGTGAAATCTAATTCAAAACATAGAACAGACGATCTGACTGGTTTTAGAAGATCATATAACCCGATACTAAAAAACAGACCAGGGGCCTGTACCATGATGGTAGTTGAACAAACTCGGGGTTACAGGATTAGTTTTGAGTCGACAAAACCAAACCGATGCGATCAGGCTTTATTGGTACCATGATGCAGCTCATCAACTTTCTCTGTCAACTCAGGCTTTGAGCTTTAAGCTATGATTACTCCACGCGCGCGTGCACATACCAAAGTCACGTTGGCACCGAACAACCAATCGCGTTCGATATGTATAGAGCGAGAGCGATATATTTTTCCGCGGAGGGGCAAGAGATAATCATTCAGAATTACCATGAATTTAAATATGTATTTCAAGCTCGAAACAATACGGTCTGCTGCCAAAGAGAAGATAAGACTGTTGGAAAAAGATTGCTGATTGCGTTAATGTGTAAGTTAAACAAATACGTTGTATAGGCTATTCATGTAAAATGATGTTATATTTTAGCCTATTTTTATAATATATAAAAAATGTGCATGTAAGAAAGATTAATATTCATTGATTTTTAGATGCAACCCCAACTCCAAACGTTCTTGACAGCAGATAAAGACAACATATAAAAATATAATTCAAAAAGGTATTTACCACAACCTTTTATTATTTCTGTGAACATTTTATCACAAACACGTTTGCAGCAAACAGAAATAAAGAGTTAAATTCAGAAAACCGGTGGAGGGCCACTCCTCAAGAATACACTGGTGGAGGAGTTGGCTCTGAGTAGCAATAAGGGACGGCCGATTATGGATGGGATTACAGGTACAATCTGACCCTGGTGCTGGCTCCTCTTAGCAAGTAACACTGGGTACGTGTACAATACATTACTACTTTTTTAAGTTGTAAATATGGCTGACTGTATGTTCTGCAGTAGAGTTAATACAGTGTCCCTGTTGAAGCCAGCACACACACACACAGTCTCCCACACAGAGGTCAGTATGCAACAGACAGAACACCAGAAACATAACCTGCTTTACAACAGTTATGCTTTATATTGGCCTACTTTTATTTATTAGGGTGGAGGAAATGATGAAGACACTGTCTGTGCTCTCAGACAGTTGCTGAGGTGAATGCATAGGCTTTTTACTATGGCAAACATTTGAATGTGTGGCTAAAAAAGGGACTGGCCCTTACACATCTCTATTATTGTAGGATTTTTCACAACCTGCTACAGAAACTGAAGCCTCTACCTCAATGGGCTTCAGAACAAATGTGAACAAGGATTTAAAAACCTTGACATAAATTACAGTCAGTCCTGTGTTTGTACGTAGGAAGTCAAGGAACTTTTTGTGATTTGATGAGCCTCCAGAAAACTTGTAAAGATCATGTTTGTGGTGGAATTATGTTTCAGGAGGAAACAGACTTGTCAGGGCCCTGTACAAAAGGAGTCTCGAACTAGACTGCACACTAAATGAGTTTTAAACTAGACTGCACACTAAAGGAGTCTCAAACTAGACTGCACACTAAAGGAGTCTCAAACTAGACTGCAAAGGCGTATCAGACTGCACACTAAAGGAGCTGGACTGTGAGCTGAGGAGGCTCCAAATAAAAGAATAAAAAATTGGAGATCAAACAGCTGGATAAAACTGACCTCAGTATGTGAACTTATTTAACCAAGTAACACTTTAGTATGAATATTTATTAATGCAACTTTCTCTTTCTCTCTTTCTTCCTCCCATCCCACAAAACCAATAAAACAGTTTGAGGCCTATATGCAGTTTCAATGTGCCTTTATTAAGTGTAATATTGTATGGTGATTGCATCTACATCTGCATCAGCTGGGTGGTCAAGTGTGATCGGGTCAGTTTCATCGGGGAGAAGCTGGTTTTGTGGTGGTTCTTGCTCCTTTCTACTGGCTATATTGTGCAGAATGGCACATGCAGCCACTATCTGTGATGCCCACTCTGGTGACTCTTAAGGGCCAAACACAGTTGAAATGTGCCTTTAGGATACCAAAGGTCATCTCGATCTTCACTCTGGTTTTACTGAGGGCCACATTGAAGCGGTGCTGTGGCCCTGTCTGAGGGTCATGATAGAGGGTCATGTTTTGTACTGTACCAAATTTAACTTTCTTTCCTCAAAGCACTGACACAACACAGACTCACAGAAAATTCCTGGTCATGCACTGGAGCCAGGCCATTTGGCATCCAAACTTGTGATCATACGTTCATGACCACAAGTCATCTGCAGATGAAATGTTTAGTAGATCATTGTTATATATGTTAATGTTACTATTAATTTAAAGATTCATCTCACAGAAAATAATCATCTCACATGTAGGCCTACTTGAACATTAAGGCTGTGAAAGGACTTACTATTAACATAATCTGCCTTATGTTCTCCTAGAGCAGTGGAGATTGCAACATGTGTGCAGTCTATTGCTCCAATAAATCCTATCATAAGATTAACAGAATAATAATAAAAAAGATTTAAAATAATTCTTAACATGTACTGTATTGTATAGTATACATTTTTGAAATATGCTTTTTGAAAGAAAAAAAATGTGTTCATGTGATTTTGCCCTATCAATATATCTTACCGGCAATTTTATAAAAGCCCTCTTTTATGGACATGATCGATAAAATGTCCGGGGAACTCTATGAAACTATTAATGCACTCCTGCAGCGCGAGGACCACCTTGTGAAAAAACGCAACGCAATACCATTTGCGGTACAGTAAGTGCATGACGTGTCGTTCGTGCAGTTCGACGTGTCAAATTATTTATGTGCGGCCCAAGAAGTTTGCAAAAATAAGATATTCCTTCCGCGGAAAATCTGTATCTTTCAAACAAAACTCTTGAAACTCTTTCTCTACGAAGTGCTCGTCTAACAATCTGCGCTGAGATGTCCACAGGTTTTTTTTGCTTATGAACAATCAAATAACAAATAAAGAAAACATTTAAAAGGTGAAGACATTGCAACAGACACTGGGAATTAGTTACGTCACCTATATGTTTCTTTGCTCTCAGCTGATTGGTCAAACTTCAGTCTGAGATCTTGAATCCAGAACATAACCTGCCCCGGAGCAGGTTAGCCGTGCAGCGTAAGATACCATGGCAACGAACACCGATTAAAGCCGAGCTACTTTCATAGTACCTAAAACCCAGGGTTGGCGGAAACTAAGCTGAAACATAGCTGGCTAGCCACCTAATCCGGCTTCATGGTACAGGCCCCAGGCCTCTATTTGAGACCGGCCTTTATTTACCCAAACCTGTCGTCACACCAGGCGTTTAAAAGAGACAGGCGTCTATTTGGGACTCGGCTATTATTTGAAGTTTTACGGTAAATGTCTCCCTTTCTCCTCTGCATCCCAATATATCTGCCATTATTTATTAATTTATGACCAGATTTGTGCTTTGGCTTCTGCTTTACTTATTGTAATTGCTATATCCACATCTTCCCGTTTACTGATTTGGATTGCCCTTTTGGATTTGTTTGCTTTTTGTGACCCCTTCCTTTTTCCTGGTAATGGAGCCAGCAAGAAAGAGGGAATCCTCTGGGCTCAACAGAAGCATCAGTGTCCTCATTTACACCAGCTGGCACTGGCATTTTTATGTTCGCCTGCATCCTCTGTTCCTTGTGAAAGGATCTTTTCCAAGGCTGGAGAGATTTTGTCTGAGAAGAGGAATCGTCTAAACCCCAACACACTTGAAATAATTCTGTTTCTCAATAAAAATCTATTGTAATCCTTCCTTCCAGACTATTCTGTTGCAATTTACTTTATTACACACCCTCCAACATAAGCACTGCACTCAACACAGTGTCACTGTTGTTGTTGATACTGTCACTCTCCAAACAATTTATGATTAATTAACTGTATGTGTGACTCTGCACAATTAAATTCAGACAGAGAAAGATAGAACGATTTTATATTATACACAGGTAATGGATAAATGTATGCTCATGTCTTTTTATTATTGCAAATGAAAGGTTACAGACATTAACAGCGAGTACAAAATAAAAATAACAATTTTATTTATAAAAATATTTTTATAAAATTTATATTTTTTAATATATATATATATTTTATAAAAAAAATACTGGTTCAGAATGAATTAATTTGTCTGCTATTTCTTTGCACAGTAGCTAGATGTCACTAGTGAGCAATGTTGAATGAAGCTTCGAGTAATGAACCTTTGGCTGAAGCAATGGGCTGCGAGGTCTCAGTGGTTCAGGAAGCCTCATTTTGCCATCACACTAGCCGCAACTTTAACAGGAGCATGGTAGGATACATGTAACTTTTCCGTATTAGCTTAACATTACCTGCTGCCCGTGCGGTTTGAAGACTCGCGGCGAACTGCTGCGTATATAGCGCTGCAAAGGAAACTCCGCCTACCACTTTACCTCCGCCCCCCAAAAAAAATTATAGATTTTTTTGTATTATTATTGTTAGTGGCAATGGTGTATAAGTGTATTGTTATTTATTATAATATTTATTTTAATAATTATTATTATTTACATTTATCAGAGAGGGGCACAATACATTTATGGCGCTTTTTCATTACCAGTACCGGCTCGACTCGACTCGCCTCGCCTTGACTCAGCTCGGCACGCTTTTCGCTCCGTTTTCCATTGCAGATAGTACCTCCACAATAGTACCTGGTCGTCATAGCGTCGTCATAGAGACTTAATCTTTTACGCGAGATACACCCGCTACCCACACACACAGGACAATGGAGGAAATCGAGTGTATGCTGTTTTTGGATGTTTTTGCTTTTGTTTTTTTATTCAGGATACTCCGTCTGGCGCGTGCAATGATGACGCAGTGAATAGTGACGATTCTCTCTGACCAATCAGCAGTCTGCCTTGTTTGCACGTCACATTTTAGTATCGCCTCAGCTCGCGTCAGCCTGCTTAGAACCTCGCCGGAGGTGGTACGAAAAAAAGTACCTGGAAGCCGGTACAGGTACAACTTTTACACAGTGGAAAACCAAACAGAGCCGAGTCGAGTCGAGTCGAGCCGAGGCGAGCTGGTACTGTGTAGTGGAAAAGCACCATTAGAGACAAAAGGGGAAGGGGCTTGAGCCCCCCATAAAATGAAGCTAATATCTGTTGCTTTCGGTGACGTGCACTCCAGTAAATCTGCATATAGCGCGGAAATTGAAGATCTGATTTAAATCCGTTTCGCAAAAACACATTTATGTGACCAGGTGTAAATTAATCCTTTTGATAAATCAGATAGCTATCCGATCTGAGAAAACACATGAAGTAGCCAGGTGTAAACAGCCCCTAAAGGACATCAAGAGCGTTGGATGAAGTCGCCGTGGACCTAGGCTACAGTACAGTCAAGTGAGAGCAAGTCTTCAAATGCATCATATTTTTGCCAGCGATGAAGATTTTTATTAGTTGAACATCTTCGAGCTGTCTGTGAATGAATGATTCCACAGGATGATATATTCGATTTCATTTCACTCAGGTAATACATTTAACAACCAAACAGATTATTATGCCACGATAGCACTACTAGAAAGTATAACATTACCCGTTTTTTGGACATATACATTAATTTATACATTAAATAAGCTACCATTGTTCACAGTTTATGAACACCCGCCATCCCGCGGTAGTTTGTGTGTATTGTTGCGCAGTGGCGTGCAAACTCGACTTGAAAACGAATGCCTTTGCCTACCGTAGACACAGTTAACCTCCAGAGGTCGACGGTATCGCCGGCGATACCAGCTCGCTTTTTTTTATCAGTGTAAAAGAAACTCATAAATACTCTGTTGACTTTGATTTTCCATAGGAGTTTCATACATCAATCGATTCTGTTAAATGTGTATTATTTTTGTGTATACTCACAATAAAAAGTGTTGTGCTTTTTGCCAAATAAAGAAAAATAAACACGAAGCGAGTTCTGCCTTCTCTCTGTCCGTGTAGTCCATTCTGAAACGCGTCCGAAAATGAACTGCAACTCAGCGAATACTCAGTCAAACAGACATACAGACACACAGGTATGAAGCTTGAATTCTCTTCTTTTAAATGAAGTAATTTATATAAAAAAACAAATATTCACAGTTCATGTAATCTGTAAGAAAAGAGCAAGATGTCAGTCGTTCTCATCTCATCTAATTACTTTTAATGTGACTCCGCCCTCGGAGAGCGCGCGCTATTCAAACGCAAATGACTGAGGCAATCCGTGCATACTGTGAACGCCAGCTCGAGAAAACAAGTTGAATCAGATCATTACTTGTTTACACCGTCTCACAGCGCTGTGAGGAATAATAATAATGGAAAATGTCCCTCAGAAGTGCGGGTATATCGAGGAGCGAGCTGAGGAATACTGTAGTAAGTTTTTTTCCTTCTCACGTGAATTGGGTTTCTGTTTATGAATGAATGAACGGCGAGATGCGCGCTGTTTACCACAGCTCGCAAAAAGACAGTTTAAATTTAAATCGCGTGTGTGAATGAATGATGATGTTTTAGCAAACTGTATTGCTATACTGAGATGAGTAAAATCGACTGAAATATGTTGAAATAAAGTGTCTAGGTTTTGACATAAATACAAATATAAATGTAATTTTACAAAATATTATCGATTTTCAAATACTGCTGTATTGAATGAACAGCTTTTAGCAAACTCTATTGCTATACTGAGATGAGGAAAAATATCAAAAATTATCAAAAATAAAGTCATCAAATAATACGTTTTGTATACTTTAGTTTTTAAAAAGAAAGATTACACTTGAATTGTTGTAATTGTAACCTTTTTAATAAAAAAAATATTTATAAGGTAGATGTAAACAAGTAAATATAATTTTTTTCTTTAAATAATTTGTATTGTGTTTTATTAGTGACAAATTTGGGGAGAGGATAAATATTCCAAAACTGAAAATACAGTATGAGAATTAACTGCACAAACATGTTTACCTTGGATATTATACAATTTGCAAGCACAATTTGTGAAAAAAATAATAATATCTCAATAAATTCATGAGCTGTATGCCAAAATCATCAGTATTAAAACAATAAAAGACCTGAAATATTTCAGTTGGTGTGCAATGAATCTAAAATATATGAAAGTTTATTTTTTATCATTACATTATGGAAAATAATTAACTTTATCACAATATGCTAATTTATTGAGAAGGACCTGTATATATATATATATATATATATATATATATATATATATATATATATATATATATACATCTATCTTGTAAATATGTTTTGCTATTTTATTAAAAAGGTTACAATTACAACAATAATTACAATTTCAACAATATTTCAAGTGTACTCTTTCTTTGTAAAAAAAAAAATATTATAGGCCTACATTTTATTTATGTATTCATTAGTTTGAATATAGCCAACATTGGAACAGCTAACATCTTAGTTGATGACTTTATTTTTGACAAAAATAGTATTTTATATATATAGAAATTGCTAAACAAAAGCTTATTTGATGTGGCAGTATATTCTACAGTAAAAACTGTACCCAAATCTAGTCAACAAAATGTTGTCTTTCATATTTCGCCTGACTGTAACGTTGTTTTTATGAAATATTAGGGCATATAAATGTTAATTTGCAGTTTAATACGTTGCTTATAGGCCTGTACTACAGTATTCCTCAGCTCGCTCCTCGATATACCCGCACTTCTGAGGTACAGTTTCCATTATTATTATTCCTCACAGCGCTGCGAGACGGTGTAAACAAGTAATGATCTGAATAAACTTGTGTTTTCTCGAGCTGATATGGGGGCGTTCACAGGTTTGCAGGATTGCCTCAGTCATTTGCGTTTGAATAGCGTGCGCTCTCCGTGGGCGTGTCACATTACATTTGAATGAGCTGTAATTAGCTCAAGTGGAATCGCTCTCTTTTAATACAGATTTCACAAGATGAGAATATTAGTTTTTTATATAAATTACTTCATTTAAAAGAAGAGAATTCAAGCTTCATGCCTGTGTGTCTGTATGCCTGTTTGACTGAGTATTCGCTGAGTTATGGTTCATTTTCGGACACGTTTCAGAATGGACTTAACTGAGAGAGATAAGGCAGAACTCGCATCATGTTTTTTTTCTTCTTTATTTGGCGAAAAGCACAACACTTTGTTTTTATTGTGAGTATACACAAAAATACTACACATTTAACAGGATAGATTGATGTATAACACAAGCATATAAGATAAAAAGTAATATTTTTATTTTATTTATTTTTTTCACTAATAAGGAAAAAAACGAGCCAGCCGACCTCAGGGGGTTAAGCAAGACGATTGGAGATTGCCTGTCTTGAGACTAATGCTAGAAAACAGGACTTCCATCATGCTACACATACTAACAGTGAATAGCTACATGCTAATAGTGATTAGTTAAGTGTTAAAACGTCAAAATGCAAACTTAAATGCAGTAGCATCGTGGTAATCATGTTAACATCTTGTTAAACATGCAAGGAACATGGTGATTGTGTTAGAATCATCCTAGCATCATGCTAATCATGTTAACGGCTAAGAACATGCCAGCAGTGTAGGGGGCAGTGTAGTTTCACACGGTAAGCACCCCTCATTTCCTTAAGAAAAAGTACATTCTAGTTATTATTCTGAGACTAAGTTTTCTATTTGTAACTCCTCCTAAAAACCTCCAAACTCGGCTCAGACCTTCAGACTGTTCTGACTCCGGCTTTATCTTTTATAACGGATCTGACAGTTTTCCTAAACATGAGGATGAAAATCCCATAGACTGACATTTTTGAAATCTTTAAATGAGCCAAATCTTTCTATCTATCTATCTATCTATCTATCTATCAGTTGGTGTCATGAAAAACCTGTAACTCTCCAGCTCAGATCTTCTGCTGTCAGACTCACTGTTTTGGACGATGTCCTGCATCTTCTTCCAGACTCTGAACGGCAGGTTGCCCAAGTATCGTGGCACATGAATCAAAGCTCCAGAAGCCATCTGTGGATCCGGCTGTGAGCTCTGGACTCTGGAAGAACATTCAGGAGTCAGAACTGCAGTGGCTTTGGATCAGAACCAAAGAGACCAGAGACAGGAGCAGATCACTCACCTTTCCATTGAGACTGGAAACTCCTGCAGAACAAACACACCATTAATCATCAAGAACTCAATCAATCAACCAATGATCAACCAATGATCTGAAATCAGACCTTCAGAAAGCAGACGTCATTGGCTTTCATCATCTCCTCCATGTCTTTGATTGTGTGTGAAAGAGCTGAGATGTGTGTGTTCATCTCCTCCAGCTTCTCCTTCATCATCTGCTTCTTCTGCTCCTCTTCCTCCCTCAGTGCAGTGACTGTAGCTTCTTCTTCATCTCTGAGAAACTGATGAAGCTTCTCAAACTGCTGTTTAATCTGACGCTCTGTGTGCTCAGCTTGAGACTGAAATCACATCACATTCACTTCAATCATCTCAATCGACACACATCAACACTTCACATCATTCATATCAGAGATAAACTCAGAAACCCGACATTAGACAGATCCAGAAGCAGATGCTCGTCATTTACAGAAATAATAAACTATAATCCATTATATTAAATCATAACTGTATACAGTGATGCTATACATGACTCCTGATTCTGTTTCCTCACCTTGATGTGTTGAACTGTTTTCTCAAACTCTCCTTTCATGTTTTCTCTGAGTTTAAGTTTCTCTTGTAAGGTCTTCAGTGCCGTATTGAGCTCCTCCTAGAATTAAACAAAAAACACCAGATTACAGTGAAGAGAAGAAGAGAAGACAATACAGTGATATGATCAATGATTTAAATAGTATTTGCCCTCATCCTGATTTCCTCTATTTTTGTGCACATCTCATACTAAACTCAGAAATTAAAACCTACTATAAAACAAAGGCAGCTTGAGTAAACACAAAGTACAGTTTGTAAAAGACAATGTTATTTATTGAAGTAAACAGTTATCCAATAGCCTGCGTGAAAATGTATTTTGCCCTGTAGTTACCAATTCCTCAAATCTCTGAAATGTATGTATAATGTGGTTCAGCTGGACTAAACACAACCAGTCCTGAAAACCCTCCAGTGTCACTGAACTAAAGCAGTTCTGCAAAGACAAATCCACCACAGCGCTGTGAAAGACGGATCTCCAGTTATCACAAGCGTTCGGCTGCAGTTATTGCTGCTAAAGGGGGTGATTAGTTTTTCACATGGGTGATAGGTGTTGAAAACTGTATTCTTTGTTTACTCAGTTTGCCAGTGTTTTATGTTGTATTTTGTTTTAAGTTTTAAATTAAAAATTATTTAAATTAGTATGAGACACAAAAACAGAAGAAATCTGGATGGGGGCAAATACTTTTTCACAGCACAGTAAATGTTATACGAAGTTGAGTAAAATGGCAAAGAGAAATATTGAGTGCATGAATGTAATATTTGTGTTTATGATTAAGTATTGTTCTTTACAAGTTAAAGTAAAGGGAAGTCGTGAAGGAAAGTTGTGGCCTAATGGTTAAAGAGTCAGACTGGTTACCCGAAAGTTGCAGGTTTGATTCTCAATACTGGCAGGAAATGATATTTGGTCTTCACACTTCACTTTCACTTACATGTGAAACAAGAGACATTTGTCTTACCTTATATGATGAAACCACTTCACTGATGGGTCTGACTGTGTGATTGGCGTGTTTCTGTGAAGTAAAGCACACTATACACACAGGCTGTTTGTCCTCCAGACAGAAGAGTTTGAGTTTCTCACTGTGTAAGCTGCAGATCACCTCAGATCCTGATGAACAAGTCTCATTTCTCTCCTTCAGGATTGACTCACACAAGTTTTTTAATGCCAGATTATATGGAGGATTGTCTCTTGAGGATCTTCTCCTGCAGACAGGACACTCCTGAGTTTTCTTGGTTCTCCAGAACTGTTGAAGACACTCTTTACAGACACTGTGACTACATGATAAAAGAACAGGAGCCTTGAAGATTTCACAGCACACGGGACAAGAAAGCTCTTCTGCAGAGACATTTAGTGAAGCCATTTTCACCGTTTGAGCTCCAGCAACACAAACTTTACTTTCACTTTCTGAACGATGGGTTTAAAAGTGAATCATGTAGAGAATCACAACGATCTGCTGTCTGTTCAGAAACAAATGTCTCACAAATCCTTGAAAGTGTTTCTCTTCATTCTCCACTGATCACTGCTTCTGTATTGCTTTTGTTGAGAGAGAAGAGAGTCATCATGACAGAAAAGAGAAAGAATAAGTCAGTCTCTTCCTGGTGGTAAGTGTTGAAAGAGGGTGGAGTTTATGAGGGTGGAGTTTCTTTGGGTAGAAGAAAACTGCAAAAACAAGTGTGTGTGTGTGTGTGTTCACTACTCACTGCTCCTAAATGTGTGTGCACTAATTCTGAGTATGGGTTCAGGATTTCTTCAGGTTAAATTTGAACAAAACTTGCATTGAAACTTTCTCTGGTATAATGGTATAAAACCATGAATCAAACACTATAAGAACAATGAAAAAACACAAATATTGACAATAAAAAAATACTCAAAGACACTTTATTTGTGTGTTCCCTTACGAGAACGTTCTCTCGTACTGCGCTGAAAACGCTGTGGGAAAACTCCTTTTCTCGAGAATATTGAAGCCTTTATTTTAAAACGCATTGCTGCAGCACATGCGAGAGCTAGAAGCTCGCGTGAGCGTGCTGATTGGCTTGTGCAAAGCAACTGCACGAACCAATGGCGGATCAGCAGAGGAGCGCGGACCAATCGGGGCGCTTGGCACTCTGCCAGAGTCAAGCGCGCGAAACCGCACGTGACAGAAGAGTATAAATACACAGAGAATCCGCCATTTGACAGATTTTATCTCCTTCAGCTTTCGACTCACCTCGTCGCTGATTCTCTCCAGAGTGAAGCCGCTCGTCGTCGAACAGCCTTCCAGCGGAACTGCTTCGCATCTCGGCGTCTGCCAAGCTGAGCGTTTCCCTGTGGCATCCGACGAGTATCCTTTTTTCTAACTCAAAAAGAGCATTCTAAGAGAGCAAATCGCTGTTTTCACAGCGCGTGGCGTTGTTTCAAATGCCGCTCACCGTGTGTGACTCATGCGGGGTCTCCCTGCACGCCTCTGACACACACTCTCGGTGTGTTGCCTGTCTCGGCCCTGAGCACGCCGAGGCAGCGCTCACTAAAGGCGGCTGCCTCCACTGTGACGGAATGCCTGTTGCCACGCTCCGTGCCAGATCTTCCGCCGCCTCGCTGAGTGTTCCCGCCCACCTTCCATCTTCGGCGCCCCGTGAGCCCCGTAGGAAGAAGCGGCGCGACCAGAGGCCTCCTGAACGCGCTCATCTGGACGAATGCACGCCGGGTCTCTCCCCGCACGCTTCGCCCGCGCCTTCATCTCCAGTCCTGTTCTCCCAGAGCGACCAACGCCCCTCTTCTGAAGCGGCAGGTCTCGTCTCTTTCGGTCTGTCAGCAGAAGAACTGGACGACGCTGTTTCTATGGCGGCATCTGAAAGTGAGGAATGGTCGGGCCCCGCAGACCCCGCCCCCCTCTCTCAGCTGGATCCCACTGACACTCGAGCGAGCATCGACGCCGAACTCTTCCGTGTCATGTCTCGCGCTGTCGAAGAACTGGGACTCGACTGGCTTTCCCCAGCTGAGCCTACCAAAAGCCGCCTCGACGAATGGTACCTGCCGGGGCGCCAACAGGCCCCTCGTCAACGTGCCGCCCCCCTTATGCCCGAGGTCCATGATGAGCTCACTAAAAGCTGGCGCGCGCCCTTTTCAGCGCGAACGCGCTCTTCAGCTTCTTCAACGCTCTCCTCTGTCGACGGCGCTGAAGAGAAGGGGTATGTTTTTCTCCCTCCATTAGAGGAAGCGGTCGCTGCACACTTATGCCCCCCCACTGCTGGGAGTTGGAGGGCTAAAACCGTGCACCCCTCTAAGCCGTGCAGGACCACTTCGGCTCTCGCCAGCCGCGCTTATGCTGCCGCCGGTCAAGCCGCCTCTGCACTCCACGCTATGGCGACCCTGCAGGTGTTTCAAGCTAAGCTCCTCCGCACTATGGACGAGTCTGGCCCGGACCCAGACACCTTCAAAGACCTCAGGAGTGCTACAGATTTGGCGCTGAGGGCCACAAAGACCACCGCGCAAGCACTGGGCCGCAATATGTCTAGCCTGGTTGTCTTAGAGCGCCACCTGTGGCTTACTTTAACGGAGATCAGGGACGCTGACAAAACTGCCTTCCTCGACTCTCCAGTCTCTCCATCCGGTCTTTTCGGCCCTTCTGTAAATGGCTTCGCTGATCGCTTCACGGAGGCTCAGAAAGCTTCAAGTGCTATGAGGCACTTCCTGCCCAAGCGCGCTAGCTCGGTCCAACGGCGCCCCAAGAGCACGCCGCGACCGGAAAAGCCCGCGTCTCAGGTTCTCCAGCCCCGCCCCGCGGCTGACACCACTCGACGCCTGAAGCCTGCAAAACGATTCCCGTTTCCCAGGCGCCAGGGCCCTCGACCGAAGCTGACGCTCGACCATGAGCCCAAGAAGCCATCCTAACCGGCAGAAAAAGGGGTCTATGTCCCGCCGCGGCCGGACCAGCCCCGAAGATCGCTCGAGTGCTTCTCACAGCCCCCTCTTCAGTTCAGGCGGCTGGAGCAGCTGTGTATGCAGACAATGGGCCCGTCACGTGTTACGCACCCCTGCACCCAAACGCTGTTTTAACAGCGACCCACACAGAGCACAAAACGAGCAAAATTTCTCCCCTGACTTCATATCAGTTCGAGCCCCCGTCTCTGGGCGTTCCAGATATGATGATGCCTCTGGCTCTTCGGGCTCTAGCCTGGCAGGCTATCCCAGGAGTTTCAGAATGGGTGATAAACATCATAAAGCACGGCTACTCGCTTCAGTTTGCACGCAGACCCCCGCGCTTTCGCGCTGTGGTTCAAACCTCGGTCAGCAGCACACTGTGTCATGTCCTCCGCACCGAAGTATTAAGTCTGCTAGCAAAAGGGGCTATCGAGAGGGTTCCCCCTTCTCTAAGCGAGTCAGGCTTTTACAGCCGTTACTTTCTCGTTCCGAAGAAAGACGGCGGCCTGAGGCCCATTTTAGATCTCAGACATCTGAACAAGGCTCTCATGTCACAGCCGTTCAGGATGCTCACGACCAGACATATACTGGCGCAAATTCGCCCAGGCGACTGGTTCTTCTCAGTAGATCTGAAAGACGCTTACTTTCACATTCAAGTGAATCCCCACCACAGGCCATTCTTGAGATTCGCCTTCGAGGGGCAGACATACCAGTACACGGTTCTACCGTTTGGACTGGCTCTGACACCTCGTACATTCACGAAGTGCATGGATGCAGCTCTCTCCACCCTGAGACAGCGGGGAATGCGCATTCGAAACTACCTCGACGACTGGCTCATTCTGACTCAGTCAGAGGCGGAGTCACATACTCACAAAGCCTGGCTCCTCAGCCATCTAGAATGTCTAGGGCTCAGGGTGAACTTTTCAAAGAGTATTCTGTCACCCAGCCAACGTATCATGTTCCTGGGGACAGTATTCGACTCCGTTCTTATGAGAGCATGGCCCTCCCCGGCCCGTGCTCTATCGATTCAGCGGCTCGCCGCATCGTTCACGGAGGGCTCTCATGCACCCCTCAGAACGTTTCAGAGGATCCTTGGCCTTATGGCCTCAGCATCATCAGTACTCCAACTAGGCCTACTGCGCATGCGTCCTCTTCAGCTATGGCTAGCACCTCGGGTGCCACCCCACGCCTGGCACTCAGGCCGATTGATTATCAAGGTGGATCAGCGCTGTGTTCAAGCCCTGGCCCCTTGGACGAACGCCAGCTGGTTTCAGCAGGGCGTGAGTATGGGGGTGGTCTCCAAGAGGAGGGTGATTTCAACAGACGCTTCCAACTTAGGTTGGGGAGCCCTGTACGAGGGCAGGCCTGCCTCCGGCCTCTGGTCGAGCTCGGAGAAACGCCTACACATCAACTGCCTCGAAATGAGGGCAGTTTTTCTGGCCCTGAAAACCTTCCTCCCATACCTGGCTGGACACCACGTATTGGTCCGGACGGACAACATGTCAGTGGTATCTTACATAAATCGCCAGGGCGGCCTCAGGTCCCGCAACCTGCTTGCCATAGCCACACAGCTACTGTTATGGGCTCACACCAATCTGCGCTCGCTCAGGGCAGCTCACGTGCCGGGCACGCTGAACACAGGAGCAGACATGCTCTCTCGGGGCAGGGTTCCCCCAGAGGAATGGTCTCTCCACCCTCAGACGGTTCTCCTACTTTGGGAGGTCTTCGGGAAGGCAGAAGTAGATCTCTTCGCCTCAAAAGACAATCGTCACTGCCCAATCTTCTTTTCAAAGAACAGGGATGCGTTGGCCCACGACTGGCCCAGCCTTCCCCTCTATGCTTTCCCTCCGGTCTCGATGCTCCCTCAGGTCATCGAACGGATCAGAGACACGAAATGCGCAGTGCTCCTGATAGCTCCTCTATGGCGAACCCAGTCTTGGTTCCCGGAGCTGATACGGCTGTCTGTGACAGACCCTTGGCCAATCCCAGTGAGGCGCGACCTCCTGGCTCAGGCCAGCAGGACTATATGGCATCCCCGTCCCGATTTGTGGGCCCTACACGCTTGGCCACTCAACGGGTACCCCAGGACCTCCCAGAGGGCGTCCTGAACACGATCAGGGAGGCTAGAGCTCCGTCTACCAGACGCCTCTACCACCATAAATGGTCAGTGTTTTCCAGCTGGTGTTTAGCTCGAAACCTCGACCCACACACTTGTGAAGTTCCGAGAGTGCTATCCTTTCTCCAGGAGATGCTGGATGCGGGTCGCTCCCCCTCCACTCTCAAGGTATACGTAGCAGCCATTGCTGCACAGCATGTACTGGAAGCCGGAGCCTCCTTAGGAAAATGCGACCTTATAGTTCGCTTCCTTAAGGGCGCCAGAAGGCTTAACCCGCCTCGGCCGCCATCTGTCCCAGCATGGGACCTTTCTTTGGTTCTGCGGGCTCTTAAGGGACCTCCCTTTGAACCACTTCAGTCAGCCGACCTAAAACCTCTCTCCCTGAAAACCGCCCTGCTGTTGGCACTGGCGTCAGTTAAGAGAGTAAGTGACTTACAGGCGCTCTCTACTAGCGCTTCCTGTCTGGAATTCGGCCCTAATGACTCTAAGGTCATCCTTAGGCCAAGACATGGATATATTCCTAAGGTGCTCTCAACTCCGTTCAGAGCCCAGGTTATTTCTCTGTCAGCTCTTCCCACTTCGGAAGAGTTCAGTGATGTTCTCACACTCTGCCCTGTCAGAGCTTTGAGGATTTATTTAGAGCGTTCAGCCTCTTTCAGACAGTCTGAACAGCTTTTTGTTTGCTTCGGAGGCCGAACCAAAGGTCTTCCCATCACAAAGCTCACGCTGTCCAGATGGATAGTGGATGCCATTGCTCTGGCCTACACCTCACTGGGCCTTACATGTCCCATAGGTGTTAGAGCTCACTCCACGAGAGGCGTCGCCTCCTCGTGGGCCTGGTCAAGTGGTGTTCCTATCGAGGACATTTGTGCGGCGGCCGGATGGTCCGTCCCGTCCACATTTGTGAGATTTTACAACCTGGAAGTTCCTGCTCTGCAGGCACGAGTTCTCTCTATCTAAGCTCTGGCTCTGCGGACCCAGGCTAATTTTGACATTCCTTCTAGCACATTTGTGCGATGACCGGCTAGTCTGTTTCGTCCACATCTGTGAAACGTTACAACCCAAAAAAGTCCCTGCTCCGCAGGTACGAATTCTCTCTAGCTAGGCCCTGGCTCTACGGATCCAGACTAGTTACGAAAATGCCTATGTAGGACGTTATGCGGCGGCCGGCTGGTCCGTTCCGTCCGCATCTTAAACCTCTATGGTACCTGCCTTATAGACATGAGTAGTCTCTATCTAACGTATGCGGCGGCCGGCTGGTCCGTTCCGTCCGCATCTTAAACCTCTATGGTACCTGCCTTATAGGCATGAGTAGTCTCTATCTAACGCTGGCTCTGTGGACCCAGACTAGTTTTTGACTCAGACACTGGTTGTCATCTCGAGTTGTGGGATTCTTAAGACTGGCCCTTGGCCCAGCTTTATCTGTTTGGATATCTAAGGGCCCGAAGATTCGGTCTCTTTATCCTAGGCTATTCTGTACTTCCTGGAGCTCTCGGTGAGTCAGATTGGCCAAAGACGACAAGCACGGCGTTTTAAATAGTGTTCCCACAGCGTTTTCAACGCAGTACGAGAGAACGTTCTCGTAAGGGAACGTACTTGGTTACTTACGTAACCTCGGTTCCCTTAGAGATAAGGGAACGAGTACTGCGTTGCCTTGCCGTGCTATTGTCTCTTATGGCAGGTGTCTTTTCGCTTCAGTCGATTTAAACCTGTCAAATGGCGGATTCTCTGTGTATTTCTACTCTTCTGTCACGTGCGGTTTCGCGCGCTTGACTCTGGCAGAGTGCCAAGCGCCCCGATTGGTCCGCGCTCCTCTGCTGATCCACCATTGGTTCGTGCAGTTGCTTTGCACAAGCCAATCAGCACGCTCACGCGAGCTTCTAGCTCTCGCATGTGCTGCAGCAATGCGTTTTAAAATAAAGGCTTCAATATTCTCGAGAAAAGGAGTTTTCCCACAGCGTTTTCAACGCAGTACTCGTTCCCTTATCTCTAAGGGAACCGAGGTTACGTAAGTAACCAAGTACGTTTTATGTATTGCTCTTTATTTGTACATAGTTTAAGTATCCAATGACTTATTTGAGTTTTTTTTGTTTTCCACACTCCCTCACTCTGCAAAGGACAGCAGGGATTAACTTGACCGGAGGGAATAATGCATACAGTCTCAAAATTCGGCCACAGATGAGCGAAGGCATCTATCCTAAGAGGTGACGGATGAGACAGGGAGAACCAAAGGGGGGAACTGCGTCGAGCCCTGCGACACAAAGAGGTCTACTACCTCGTCGAACATGCTCCAAATTTGAGCCGCTGTTTGGCGGTGCAACATCCACTTTCCCGACCTGAGCTTCAGTCTCAACAGGAGATCCGCTGCAACGTTCAAGTCTCCTGGAACGTGAACTGATCTCAGTGAAAGAAACCTGTCTTGAGCCCAAAGGAGGAGGCAGAGATGCCTGTCCAGGGTGCATGACCGCGAGCCTCCCTGGCAATATACGTGGGACACCACATCATGTTGTCCATCCTGTCCATGACATGACAGCACATTAGGGCAGGAAGGAAGCGATCCAGGGCCAGAGAGACGCCTTGCAACTCTCTGCAATGTATGTGCCAGAAGAGAGGCTCGCCCGTCCAAACACCATTACCGGTTTGCCCTCGAAGATCACACCCCAACCAATCAAAGAGGCATCAGTCCTGACAAACTGGCAATGGCAAACAGCACCCATCTTGACCCCTTGAAGCAAAAAGGGGGTGTCTTTCCACCTCAAAAAAGCACAAAGGCAAGTGCTCGACACTCTTAATGTGGAAGGAGGTGAAAGGAAGACCAAGAAGGGCAGATGCCCCTGAGTTTCATCCACCACAGGAATGGTCTCACATGAAGGAGACCCAAAGGCAGCACAGGAGAGACTGCTGCCATGAGCCCCAGAAGCCTGCAACATGCGACCACCGCAACACGATGGCCGAGTCTGAAACAGGCCAAGCACGCACAGAGACTGGAAACTGGAGCAGGGGCCAGATGGGCCTGCATTGAGAGAATCGAGTTGGACAAGTGTGCTGAGAAGGAGTTAAGACATTTTTCATTTAACCTAAAATCAAGAGACCGGAGGTGGTGGAGAAGGACATCCTTGTGATGACACAACAACTCTCTGGAATGAGCCAGAATGAACTAGTCATCTAGATAATTTAGCACACGGATGCCCTGGAGCCTCAAGGGGGCAAGAGCTGCATCCATGCACTTGGAGAATGTCCGCAGAGCCAAACCTGGACGAAATGGAAGGACCCAACACTGGTGCAAGACAGTGTGACATGCATGGTAGAAGTGTCTGACTGTAAAGATTGGCCCACAGGGGTCACTGAGGAGGTCTCTATCATTCCGGGGTCTAGCATATAGGCTGGAGCTTTCGACACTGGAAGAAATCCAAATGAGTCTCCTTCCATGGGTGAAACAGCTCAAGCAAGAAGTTGTATTGAGTGGAGATAGCCTGGAGTGTCTCCATCCTTCAACATAGGAAGATGGTTTTGGCAGGCTGACTCTGTATCCCCCAACGTGCGCGAAGCGGTATCTGGGTGTGGGGGAAGAAGTGGGAGGTTCACAAGCCGGGAACACTTCCCATAAATCCTGATGTATTTGTTACATCATGAAAAGAATGGCATCTACGCTAATTTTAGTGTCTGTGTTTATCCCGAGGTTTTCCTGCAGCCTGCCGGATCCGGGCCGTATCCAGATCTGATGAAGGACCTTCGCCTGGACCCGATGACAACGCAGTGCTGAAGTGCCAACTAGTCTCTCCCTATGGAGGATCCCTCTACCACTCTACAGATAAGGCGTTGTCGGGAAATTTCGTTTCGCGTTCCTACCCCAAAGCAACAAAATAAAATACAATTCTTTATCAAAATTTATAAGGAAAGACAAGTACTTTGTTTAGGCTTGGCTTGTAGGAAATTCCAAACCTGCGTATATTCAAAAGCACATAACTATAGAACCCATTCTAAATGCGCATGCGAACGCCATCAGTGTTTCTCACAGGTTCGCATTTAAAGTCTGTGTAGAGGGAATGGTGTCGTCTTAGCGGCCCCTAATTTAATAACAAATGATCGTTGCGACGGAAGCAAATCAATCAAAACTAACTTTAGATGGAATAAAACTTAACTCTGCTATAAAGCCAAAACAATCTCTGTTACCTTAAATTATACGCTTATCTCTGTAAAGCTGCTTTGAAACAATCTACATTGTTTAAATGAAGATGACTTGACTTGACAAGCCCTCCTAGGCATAAACTGCTTAAGGGCATCCAATTGCGTCTTAACAGTTCAGAATGTGTTGACCCCTGAGTTGACTGCCTTTTTAAACAAACCTGACTGGGAGATAGGTGCATCCAGTAGGAAGTCCTTCTATTTTTCATGGATTTTGGTGAGATTTAGCCATAGGTGGTGCTCAACAGCCACCAAACCCACCACCCACAAATCACACAGTGAAGATCACTGAAAAATGACAGCTTTTTTTTCTAATGGTGCGCCAGTGGATTGGCCACTCAGAAAATGCTCATAAAGCTTGGAGGACTGAGAATTGCGAGGCTCTTCAGCTTCTCAGTAGCAAGTGTTAACACATCCACAAGCTTAATGTAGGCCGCTGGGCGAGAGAGCATCGGCACCCAGAAATCCTCAGAAACAGACGCAGCGGTGGGTAAAATATTATCTTGGTTACGTATGTAACCCTCGTTCCCTGAGGAGGGAACGGAGATGTTAAGTCAGTGACTGACGAATGGGGTTTCGCGTAGAATGCCTATTACCTTCGAGTTCTTACAAAATGAGCCAATGGCAAGGAAATGCTATGGATCTGCAGAATTTGCATAGTGCAGCTCCACCCCACCGCGTGGGTATAAAAGGAGGGATGCTGGCAATCTCGCATTATGTTTTCCTGGGGCGCCTTCCTGCGTCTACCTCCACGGCGCGGACCAGGTGAAGGCTGCTGCTGGGGCCGGGTGGGAGGGACGGAAGTCACAGGAGGGCATCCTCGGCGGCAAGCGGACTGAGGCGTCTGAGCTGGCAGCTGGGTGGCAGCAGCTGGCCGCGGGGTCAGAACATGTTTGATCGCCACAGTTAGCTTCTGAGCGGCCGAGAACTGTTATGTCAGCCAGGTTTAGCCAGAGGTGTCTTTCCGCGACCACGCATGTGGACATAACCTGACCCAGGGAGTGTGTGGTCACCTTCGTTGCCCATAGAGTGAGGTCGGTTGTGGTATGCAGCTCTTCCATGAGCCCTGGATCAGTTCTATCCTTGTGCATGTCAGTGAGCACCCTGGCCTGGTAGTCCTGAAGGATGGCCATAGCATGCAGTGAGGCGGCAGCCTGCCCCGCAGCTCTATAGTTCTCTGCCACCAGCTTAGAGTCGCCATGCCAGGTGGAGGTGCTGTGGGGACATAGTTTTGTTGCCACAGAACATACCACAGGCGGAACCCCGATGTACCCTTTGGCCATGGCCTCATCGAGGCTAGAGAAGGCGGAAGAGGTCACTAAGGAGTTGCGGGGGGGGGGGGGGGGGGCGCTACTGAGGTACACATGGAGTAGACATCAAGTTACATCAAGCTCCTCCACGCCAAGTTTTTAAATTGATGGAATTAGGTGCCATCGTCTTAATATTTTATTTTGTATATGTGTTTTGTGAACTTCTACTTAGCTTGTGTTTCACCTGGATGCGTGAAAATGCCTTTAAAATCAGCCAAAGCCTCGAAAAGTTCAGGCCCTCAGCCTTCGGCTAACGTTAGCTGTGACGGAACAAATCTCGCCGATAGTCATGCTTCTACCGACGATATGCCACTGATGTGGGAAAAGATATCAGACAAGATTCTTGCAACCATAAATGAGAGATTCGACAAGTTTGGGGAAGACTTTCGATCTCTACAGACATCGGTACGGGAATTTGCGGAGAGAGTGGAGACCGTCGAGAGTCAGACACGGGAACACGAGGGCCGCCTATGCTCTCTCGAATCAGCTTTGTCAGATTTGCAGAAGACGAATAAAGCTCTTCGAGCGAAGGTCAACGATTTAGGGCGATCGCGACGCAACAATATAAAAATAATTGGTATCCCTGAGGGAGAGGAGAAAGGGAGACCTACTGAGTTTGTTGCAGCGTTGATCCCAAAACTACTGGGCGAAACTCACTTTCAGGTGCCGTTGGTCATTGACCGTGCTCACCGTGCTCTCAAGCCAAGGCCGCCAGACGTGGAGAGACCCTGCATCATCATTGCTCGAGTGCATTTCTTTCAAGAAAAGGAATTAATCCTTCGACTTCGCCGAGATCGCACCCTGGAATACAACGGAAACAAGGTGTATATCTTTCCAGATTATACTGCGGAAGTGATGGATCAGCGAAGAGCGTTCAGTGATGTGATGCGTGAGCTGAGGGAGTTAACGGTATCGCACAGTCTCCGCTTTCCTGCGCGCCTCCGTGTTCAGCACAACGGACAGTTCAAGACCTTCACGGACCCTGCAGAGGCTGCGAAATTTGTGGAGACTCGGCTGAGGAAGGAGTAGATAAATATGCGCATTGCGCAACACTGGTATCACTCTTAAAATACAATTATTATTATTTTTATATACATAGCCTATATATTTTTTATTATCTATACTAGCTGCTGATACGCTATTATTTTTTGTTTTATTAAGAGTGTTAACAAAACGCGATATATATGTTAAACCGTATATAAAATAGGTTATATATGTATATATATATATGGCACTATAGTTAATTGTTCTAGAACTTCAAATGTTTATTACTTGGAAGTAGAGTTGAGCGGGATCGAAGTGACGGGAGATGGATCCTCTTGCTACTCACATGCGAGTGATGTTTTCGGGTCGAAAAGGGGATAAAGTGCTTCATTTCGGGGAAGCCAGATGTGGGAGGGAAGGGGGGGTTGACTTTGTTCTAAGTCCTGTAGAGTTCTGCATGTCGGTGATTAATGTTTTTTTTTTGTTTTTTTTTGTTTGTCATCTGGACTGCCTCATTTCAATATCCCAGTCTTTAATTATTACAAAGGTTGATGACTAATATAAATGGGGAATCTATTACATTGGCTTCTTGGAATGTAAGAGGCCTTGGCCATGTAATTAAAAGGAGCAGAGTGTTTGCACATTTAAAATCACTCAAGGCTGATATAATATTTCTTCAGGAAACTCACCTTAGTGTAACTCATCAATGCAGACTTAGGACCAACTGGATATCTCAGGTTTACCAGGCCCCATTCAATGCCAAAGCTAGAGGTGTAGCTATTATTTTCCATAAGAATGTTCATTTTCGATTTTCATCCATGGTTGCTGATCCTCAAGGTAGATATATAATGGTTTCTGGACATATCAATTCCCTCCCCATAACTTTCCTCAATATTTATGGCCCCAATTTTGAGGACTTTGATGAGATTTTTTTGCAAAATCTTTAATATAATTCCAGATGCAAACTCTTCAAATGTAATAATAGGTGGTGATTTCAACTGTTACTTAGATCCCTATATGGACAGACTTTCCTAAAAACCACCACCTACAATTACTTCCATACAAACACTTCATAACTTAATCAAGTCTAATAATATGGTTGACATTTGGAGGCTGCAGCATCCGACAGATAGAGATTATTCATTTTATTCTCATGTTCACAAATCGTACACTAGAATTGATTACTTTTTGGTAACGTCTGAATTGGTTTCTAATATCAGCAACACTAAATATCATAATATATTAATATCTGATCATAGCCCAGTTACATTTCAGCTTGATAGTATTTTGCCAAAGAAAAAAATACCCAGAATAATCAAAGACCCAGCCTTTATATCTTATTTAAAGCTACACTGTGTAACTTTTTTAGTTGATTCTTATCAAAAAACACTTAGTTCTTTTAAAAATATATGTGCTCATTAATGTATATTTACTTCTTTCAAGTAATAAAGTATTCTCTTAAGTTTATAATCTGCCATTGAAAGTACATACGGGTAAGGGGTTCCAATGCCGGTCGCCATGTTGCCCCTCCATCTTGAAACTACATTAGCCAAAGAGGGACATGCCTTTAAATTCACGCTTCGCCTTTTGCGTTCTTCACTCAGTGACACCGACGCATGCGAGGGGGAGATTACTCGCGAGCGCCAGCATATTTGAAAGATAGTGTGGTGTGTGTGTGTGTGTGTGTGTGTACTCAAATTTGAAAGAGAGAATTAAAACGTCAACGCGACAAATCAAACAGTCAATATTGGAGTAACTTTTCCCAAATGGAAAGACCTCATGAGGAGAAAAGATTTTAAAACGGACGCCGAGGTTGCCTAGCTGCTTTCTTCTCGACAGGTAATTCAGCCTGTTGTAAATCATTTGTGTAAATTCGAAGTTTTATAGTTGCTTGTCTAACCATAGCATGGTTGTACATAACACCAGAACAACTTTTGTAGCTATAACTTCATCCTTGCGTCAATGGTGAAAAAGTATTGTTTACCTTGTAGCATAAATCTGTGCTGCGACAGATCACAGGTAATGAATAGTTTTAAAGGCACAATTTTTTAATAAAAAAGGACACTGTAAATTTTAGTTATTTTTAATTGCTTTTACTTTGTACACATTGTAACGTTAGCCTAATCTGATTATGCTGGGATAGCCGATTCCAAGGGTGACGTTTACCTCCTGACATCTGTCCTGTAGTTTTATTCATTTTAGACGTATTGTTTATTATTGTCATGGACGAAGTGATAACTGGAAGCCATGTTAATCCTGGAATAATACGGCCACCGTAGGAGTTAAAACGCCCTCAGAATTGAGAGGAACAGAAACTATTATTCACTGGGTAGTCATATACAACTTCACCGCTAGATGGGGGTAAAAATCACACAGTGTAGCTTTAACTGAAAAAATGGATGAGTTTTTTGTAATTAACGACAATGGAGAGGTTTCAGATTCGATTTTGTGGGAAACGTTTAAAGCTGTTATGCGAGGCCATATCATATCATTTGAGTCATCCAAGAAACAGGCTTTGAACTGTCGACTAAAGAAAAAAGAAATGCTGCCAGTGCTCGAACAAGCTTATAGAGTGTCACTCTCAAATTCGGACTATAATAAAATTTTTAAATTAAAGTACGAGTATAATTATATCCTGAATGGTCAAATAAATAACCTTCTCCTCAAACTTAAGCAGAAGAACTTTGAATTAGGGGATAAACCTGGAAGGTTGCTTGCAAGGCAATTGAGGGGAGAACAAGCTAAGAAGGCGATTCATATGGTTAAATAAAAAAAACGGGTAGTTTAATAACTAATCCCAAGGAGATTGTCACAGAGCTACCCTCATTTCTTTGTGACCCGTTGTTAGCCCTTTCACAAAACACATGAACACATACTTGGTTTTTTAAAGACTCTTTATTTACCTTGATGTACCAGCGACAGGAGAGATGGATTAACCACTCAAATTTATCTACAACTATACTGTTGTGTCTCAGACTGGCCACCTGAGCACTAACCCAGAGGACATTTAAAGTTTGCTACAGACTGTTGATTATCACCTGGATCAGCATACATGGTGGTGGCCATCTTGATTTGGGTAAAAAACTGGAATGGACTATTCTCATGCTTTTTATACCTGTGCTGTGTTGCATCATGGGGAGTGGGAGATACCAAGTATGGTGGGAAAGGAGGGGGGATTGTTTGATGTTAATGTTTACTTCTCTTAATTATTGCTGAAGTTTTACTTATTGAAGTTTGTACTGTGTAACCTGCGTCGCGGCGACAGTGCAACCCTCACTTACAACCAGCGAAATATGCAAATGAGCGTGAAGTGCACCGCTTAAAATTTGGACCAGTGACCAGAAGACCAGAATCGCTCAAGAGACTGCGCTAACAGCAAGGGGAGAAAGAATTTATGACAAACACAATTGTGTTAGAAAATTTAGGATGATGTATTTAAAAAAAAAATTAATTAATAAAACAGTGAAATTTAATACATCACATCACATCAGGAGGGAAAGAGAAAAAAAAAATATATATATAATGGCAAGGAGAACAGCAGATCTGCCGTGGAACAAATAATTTATAAGCCCTAAAATAAACCCTAATTTGTATTTCCTATTTAGTTTATAATTATTGTTTCTCTTTTTTATGACCTATTTAGTTTCAATCTAATAAATTTAATTTACCCTTATTCTATTAATATATATTATTTATTTATTTACCTATTTATTCAATTTGTTTCTAATTGGATTATTTAAGGTTAAGTAAACGTTTTAAATTCACATACAATCTTTCAAAATGATTACCCCTTTAAGAATACCCTTTTTTACTCTCGTTCTCCAAGAAAAATAAATAAAAATAAAATATAAAATCAAAATGAATTGAAATGAAATACAATGGAATTTGAAAGATTTGAAAAAAATAACAGTAGAGAAAATAAAATCACAGGTCAAAGTTTACTGCTTATTAGTAGTCTCAATACAATTCAGATTCCCATATGTATATAATTTATATACACATTAATTCTCAGTTCCAGTTCGAATGCCGCTCTCACGAGATCCTTCTTCCGCAATGTATCTCAGATCAACACAGTTCAATTCAGTTGTGTGCACAATCATACCACTCTGTTCGTTTCTTGACTCACAAGCTCGGTCCTTCCTTATATGGGCAAATGGCTCGCCAGTTCCCGCTCGCAACGTTTTTTTTTTTCAGATGTGAAGCAAGCAGGGACAATTCACATACAATTCTCCTTCAAACTCGTCCGGTGTCCAGGAAATGTGCAGCATCCGACTCAGAAATGACAAAGAGTAGAAAAGAAGAAAAAAAACAAGAAAAAAGAAAAAAGGGAAAAAGGAAAGAAAGAAAAGACCCAACCTTGTAAAGACAAGGCCAAAAATACAATTAGACATTCCTTTCAAAAATATATACATCCTTAGAGCAGTTAGTCTGCATATAAACAACATTTTTTCCTTTTACTGCAATTCTGTCTTACTTTAGCACATATAGTTTGTATGTGCAAAGAGCTATTTTTCCGATGACGCACTTAGGCCTCATCTGCCCGTTTTACATGTGCGCCATGACCGCGCATTAACTCATAGCTCAAATACACGACGAAATTCGTTAAAATAACCTCTATTAACCACTCAAGGTGGCTTTTAACTCTGAAACATTAATTATTCAACACATACATGCAATACTCTTCCCATTATAAACGAAAGGGTCAACTCTTTTATATACAACTGCATATAACATCAGAATTTAGTAATTCAATACCATTTATCAAGTATTTTACACACAAAAATAATTATTTAAAAAAGAAAAGAATTATAAAAAGAAGATTTAATTACAACACTCACCAAGAGAACTCAATACATCGGCTATGAAGGGCAAAACTTCCAACTTTGGAAATGTATTCTCTTCGTAGCAGTCAATAACGCATTCAGTCGTAACGTTTGACCGATGAAACTCAATCCGCACTTTAATCTTAAAGTCTCTCTATTGTTTCTCTGATTTCACTCTTGGTTTGTTCGTTCTAATTCTCGTTTTTCTTTCTTCAGGATCGCACCAGCAGCTTCTGTAACTTGAACTAGCCGCTTCACTGTCTCGTCAAAAGTGTTGCATCACCCTGCCCTGAGTCCTTCTATTAAGGCGGGGCTAACTCCCACTCGTTGAATTGAACCAATCCTCGTCTTGTTAAATTGGATAACTTTTCTAAATGAATTTTATCATTTTATTTTATGCATTTTCTTATTTTCTCTTAGAATCTTAAACTTTATATATTTTTTCTTTCCCCACAGATATTAATAAAATAACTGTTTTATATATTCACAAGTGTTAGTCCTTTTTTTTCTCTCTCTCCTTACGTCAACAGAGTCTCTCTAGTGACCTGGGTTACAACTGTTACTTAAATTTGTGTGGTGAAGAAAAAAGGAGTTACTTGATCACATAATATTTTTATTTGATATTTATTACATGTTCATGGTCTTTATTACTTCCCCATGTGATTATTGCTGAGAAATGGTTGTACCCAGGTGTATAAATTCTCACCTAATGAAGAGATCAGGAGGGTTAAGACTGGTGGTAGTGAATGCTGTATCCGCTGAGTACTCTGATTGAAGTACTAGACCTGATGCAAGGTTATTGTTTTTTTTTTTTTGTATATTGAAGTTGTTGTTTTTTTTCTTTTTGAATTTTTCATGCTGTGGCACCTGTGAGCACTCTGCACTTTATTGGCTTGGGAGAACTTAAATAAATATAAGAAAGGCATTTAACGTCCTCCATGTGTTATTTTGAAGAACTCGGGATGACTCTGTGACAGAGATAAATGAATGTTTCAGGGAATTTTATTCTGAATTATATACTTCTAAAGTTAAAGACACTGACCCTAACTACAATAGTTTTTTTTCCAAATTAAATCTTCCAAAACTTAGTGAATCCTCTAAGTCTGATCTAGAATCTGAACTTTCAATTGAACATTTATTAGAGGCAATTCGTGCTTTTCCATCTGGGAAAGCTGCAGGCCCGGATAGGTTTGGCTGTGAATTTTTTAAAGCTTTCAGTAAGAGGCTAGCTCCATATATGCTGAGAATGCTACAAGATTCAATCCAAAGGAAGAAACTGCCTGATTCTCTATATGATGCAAATATTTGCGTGGTTTTGAAAAAGGGAAAGCCTGAGAATGATCCAGCTAATTATAGACCCATTGCACTCTTAAATTTTGATCAAAAAGTACTGACTAAAATATTGGCTTCCAGGTTAGCACAACACATCTCAACAATTATCCATCCTGACCAAACTGGGTTTATTCCAGGAAGGTTTTCATTTTGTAATGTCCGACTACTACTTAATATTTTATACGCAGACCGTCAGTTAGCTAACAATTCTGCAGCTATTATTTCACTAGATGCCCAAAAGGCCTTCGATCAGATTGAGTGGCCATAGGCTATATGTTTGAGGCACTAAAACAGTTTGGATTTGGAGACAGATTTATTGACTGGATCAAAATTGTTTATTTCTGTCCGTCCTCATCTATTTTGACTAATGGTATTAGATCCAGCTCTTTTAAACTGCACCGGGCGTACGACAGGGTGATCCTTTGTCACCTCTTCTTTTCAACATCGCACTTGAGCCACTAGCTGTAGGAATCAGAACTCATCCGCATATTCATGTTGGGGAATGCTCATATTCCATTGGGGAATGCTGAAAGTCTGATAAATTTATATGCTGATGATCTTCTACTGTGTATTACTGATCCTGAGATTGCTGTCCCTAAAATTTTAGATTACATTGAAACTTTTAGTAAACTTTCAGGATATTCAATAAATTTGAGTAAAAGTGAATTTATGCCCCTAACAAACAACTTAAGTGATAACTTTTTGAACAGTATACCATTTAAAATAGTGGAGGATCACTTTACATATCTTGGCCTGAAAATGCCAAAGAACCCTAAATATTTGTTTAAATTAAATTTTTTAGACATGATTAACAAACTCAAATTAAGCATCGAAAGATGGAAGCTGCTTCCTCTATCGCTAATTGGCCGTGTGAATGCGATAAAGATGGTTGCTCTCCCTAAGTTTCTATATCTTTTTCAAAATCTCCCTATTTATTTGCCGGCAACCTTTTTTAAACAACTTGATTAAATTATTCTGTCATTTGTATGGAACTATAAAACACCTCGCATAGCTAAAGCCCACTTGCAAAAACCTACTGATTGTGGAGGCCTCGGCCTTCCTATTTTTAAGCATTATTATTGGGCAGCAAATGCCAGAGCTCTCACTTTCTGGCAAAGGGGCATTCTGGACAACATGCAGCCTGAGATTTCCCCATTATGGGTTCGTGCTGAGGCTATGTCAGTGCCGGAGTCCTCTCTCCCAACTTTACTTTTTACAGAGTGTAAATCTATCTGCAAAATAGGAAGCTATAATTTTGTGTTGAGAAATTCTTTGAGGATTTTGAAGCAGATAAATAAATTCTACAAATTACCGAAGGTCTCACTCAATACTCCAATATCGTGCAATCCTTCATTTGAGCCTTCTCAGATTGATGGAGCTTTTTCGGGATGGAGGAGAAAGGGTTTATGCTGTATAGGAGATCTCTATATAGATGATCAATTTGCATCTTTTTCACAACTTAAAAGTAAATTTGCACTCCCACAGTCTCACTTCTTCCGTTACTTTCAAATTAGAAATTATGTAAAGGAAAATATTTATTATTATTCACAATCTTTTATCTTCTAATCCTGAAACCAGACATTTAGTTTCTTGTTTTGTTCGGGCTTTTACAACATCTGTATGCACCAACCAGCTCAAAGTAGGCTGGTCTACAGAACTGAACAATGAGGTGTCTGATGTGATCTGGGAAGAATTAAGAGCTGTTCTGTAAATTCGAGATATAAATTAATCCAGTTTAAAGTTATACACCGCATTCACTACTCCAAAACTAGATTAAACAAAATATTTCCCTCCATATCTTCTCAATGTGATAGGTGTAAGATGGCGGAGGGGACATTGGCACATTTATTTTGGTTTTGCCCTAATTTGTATGATTTCTGGTCTAACATTTTTGAATTATTCTCTAGTGCATACAGAATTGACATTCAACCTGACCACAATCTGGCTATTTTTGGCTATTCTGATGTAATGGATACTATCTCTCATACTCTTCAGCATGCTCTAATGGTAGGCTTGATTGCAGCCAAAAAAGTAATACTCCTCAATTGGAAAACTTCACAGGCCCCTTGTTTCCGGAGATGGTTAAATAAGATGCTTTATGTTATCCAAATGGAACAGTTACATTTTGGGGAGTTCTGCTCACAAAAAAGATTTGAAGCCACATGGGGACCTCTCTTGAGACTTTTGGAAGTTTAAAGGGTTACTTCAGGATTTAGCATTAAGCTTTGTATTAGTAGAAAACCTGTAGTATTTTCGAATTACCATGCTTTCCACCCTCATATCCCCCTGAGAGGAGAGATTTATGTATTTTTTGTCTGGAAAAAATCCTCCGATGATGCAAAAATCGTCATTTTGCGTCATAGGAGGATTTTCTGGCCAGAGGCTAAAGACTACAGCCAGTAGAAGGCGTTGTCCCGCATGTGTTCAACCCGCCCATAGAGGAGGGATCTCACTCACAGAATGTACACAGTGTCAGCCGTCTTTCTTTGGAAGCTAAGCTAGCAGGCTCTTGTTCTGTGGAGAATGCTGAATAGTTGGAGAAAGCTGAGTAAGTAGGGGTTATATCCTCCTTTTCCCGGACTTGTCCGGCGGGCGAGATCGTTCAAAATGTCGGGGATTCAGCTTTTGCTTTCTACGGTCGCCATTCATTGTTTACATGCACACCTTATGTTTCAATCTAACTTTATTCATTCCAATTGGTGAGTCTGAATGTAGTGTTTACATGAACGCTAATCAAGTGATCGGTTGATGTGCGTTTTAAACATTGCTAAGAAAATTCCTGCACCTCCGTTGCGAGACCGGCGCGTCTCAGTAATGACGCCACCGGCCTCGCGCCGTTCTCCCGCGGCCGTCAGCCTCGTCCTGCTCGCCACAGTAAACATGATGAATGCCGACTGTAGAACGCAAAAGCCGAATCCCAGACATTTTGGGCGATCCCGAAATCCCAGGCAGACTCGTCACGGAGACTCACTAGTAGCCTCATAGGGTAGCCTAACCTTGTTTTCAACCCCGGCCCGCTGTCATACCGGTAGGCGTGGCCTCCTAGGGCAGCGAAGCAAGTGCATTCTGGGAGTTGTTGTCTTTCATCCACATAAGCCAAAAATACATTTTCTGGCTTTTCTCAGTCTAGAAAGCTCCAAATTAAAAAATGTCTTCACATTTCTTCTACATAAATGACCTATTTTAAATACACATTCATCTTTCCAGAGGTGAAGTAACCCTTTAACATATATTTTCTTCTCCTGTGGTGAATTAATTGAATTATAAAACAATTGTGAATATAGTTATTTATGTTTATTTTCTCAATAATTATCTTGCATATATATATATTTGCTATCTAGGCAATCCAGACCCTTTTTTTTGTGTGTGTGTGTGTGTGTGTGTGTTAATGTACTTTTTGTTGTCCTGATTGTTTTATGATTTTGTGTCTGTTAATATAACTTTAAAACTCTTAATAAAAATAATTTGAAGAGGAGTTGCGAAAAGTCAAAGGAGACTTCCATGATCTCATGAGCTCATCATGCACTTCCGGAAAGAAAGGAATTGAGTGGTGTCAGCACGTGCCGCCCCCAAAAACCAATCATGGACATGGACAAAAAACTGGACATGGCGGAGGGTTCCACACAAGCCCAATGTTCGCGGCCCCAAAGGAGGCAGCACAGCCGAGTCTTTATCTCCAGATGACTCAAGCCCACTTTGTGATGGATCATAGACATGATTTCATCTGCCGGGGCGGCGAATGAAATGCTGGGCTCGCCGGCGACCACTGGCCGAGACTGGTCAGCGACCCCACCCGGAAACCTCACGGGTTGTGATACACCAGCAGCCTCAGATCACCCTGACCACCAGCCAAAGTATCCCCTCTCGTGGAGAGAATAGATTGGGGTGTGGCAGAGGGGACTCTACCTCTAAGGAGGTCATTGAGTCTCAGTCACAACATTGCGATGGTCATGTTCCCGCAATGAAAACATGACACATCCACGAATGGTGCCTGAACATGATTTAAGCCCAAACACGCCAGGCAGCGTTCGTGCCCATCATCAGAATTAATCTGTCTACCTCACCCAGAAATACACGGGTGAGACATCTATAAAAAGATGTGCCGTGTGCAGCTCTTTTAGAGAGGATAAAACTCAACAGCAGTGCTGAAGCGCCCAGGGAGAAACACACACTTGTTGGCAGATCACTGCACAGACCAGCAGCAGGAAAACCAATTTTACATTTTTTCCTCTCACGATAAGTAATTCCAAAAATCATGGCAACGGACGTTGGTAGGTTTATATATATCACATTCACATACCGCACTAGACATTATTATTATTAATGGAAGGAAACGTAGGCTTGTTATCCAAGCATTAATGGCAAGGAAAGATCCTATCACATAGAGCCTCTTTCACCTAGCTATCATCATATAGAGACTGTGTCTGTTCCCCGAATTTGGAAATCCAAAAAACGTTTAAACCTATCTAAGGTTAAAAATTTAATTGATGTTCAACAAATAAAAAACAGCTATAATACAGATGAGCAAATGCTAAAGCTTGGGTTGCTGAATATTCGATCGCTTACTTCAAAAGCACTCGTTGTTAACGATATGATTTCAGATAATAACCTAGATGTGCTGTGTTTGACAGAAACCTGGCTAAAACCAAACGATTACATTACTTTAAATGAATCAACCCCGCAAGATTACTGTTATAAACATGAGCCTCGTCTGAAACGCAAAGGGGGTGGTGTTGCTGTAATTTATAGTAATAGTTTCAATACCACTAAGAAATCAAGTTTTAAATATAATTCTTTTGAAGCATTGGTGCTTAATGTAAAAATATATAGTGTAAACGATAAATCACGTTTGAGATTTGTGCTGGCTACTGTATACAGGCCACCAGGGCACCATACAGACTTTATCAAAGAATTTGCGGACTTTCTATCAGAATTAATATTGACTGCAGATAAAGTACTAATTGTTGGTGATTTTAATATACACATCGATAATGAAAAAGATGCATTGGGATTGGCATTTAAAGACATTGTAAATTCAATTGGAGTTAGACAACACGTGTCAGGACCTACTCATCATCGTAATCATACTCTAGATCTAATATTATCACACGGAATAGATGTGGATGCCGTTGAAATTCTGCAGCAGAGCGATGACATCTCAGATCATTATCTAGTCTCGTGTAATTTGCATTTAGCCAAGGCTGCAAAGCTGACTCCGTGTTTCAAATATGTGAGACCTATCACTTCTGCTACTAAAGATTGCTTTATTAATAATCTTCCTAATCAGTTTCATCATCTCAGCATCTCAGATAGCTTAGAAGAACTAGATATTACAACAGAAACGTTTAACTCTCTCTTTTCCAGCACTTTAGACACAGTTGCTCCGTTGCGCTTAAAGAAGATTAAAGAAAATAGTCCAACGCCGTGGTACAACGAGCACACTCGGGCCCTTAAGAGAGCAGCCGGAAAAATGGAGCGCAACTGGAAGAAAACAAAACTAGAGGTATTTCGCTTTTCATGGAAGGAGAGCTCAATTACTTACAGAGAGGCTTTAAAAGCTGCTAGATCTGCTTATTTTTCAACCCTATTAGAAGAAAATAAACATAATCCTAGGTATTTATTTGAAACGGTGGCTAAACTAACGAAAAATAAAGCTTCAAGCACCGAAGTTTCCAAGCAACACAGCAGTAATGACTTTATGAACTTCTTCACTTATAAGATTGATAATATCAGGGACAAAATTATAACTATGCAAACGTCTACTACAGTATCACATCAGGCAGTGCATTGTAGTCTCCCTGAGGAAAAATTTGATTCATTCGTTGCTATAGGAGAGGAAGAATTTACTAAACTCATTAAATCATCTAAATCTACAACATGTATGTTAGACCCTATACCGACTAAGCTACTGAAAGAGATGCTTCCAGAGGTCATAGATCCTCTTCTTAATATCATTAATTCGTCGTTGTCTCTAGGATACGTACCAAAAAACTTTAAGCTGGCTATGATTAAACCGCTTGTTAAAAAAACGCAACTTGATCCTTCAGAATTAGTCAATTACAGGCCGATCTCGAATCTACCTTTTCTGTCAAAGATATTAGAAAAGGCAGTATCCTCACAACTGTGTTCCTTTCTTGAAAGAAATGATATCTGCGAGGATTTCCAGTCAGGATTTAGACCGTACCATAGTACCGAAACAGCTCTCGTTAGAGTCACAAATGATTTGCTCTTATCATCCGATCGTGGTTGTATCTCTCTATTAGTGTTACTCGATCTTAGTGCTGCGTTTGACACCATCGACCACAACGTTCTTTTAAATAGATTAGAACATTATGTTGGCATTACGGGAAATGCACTAGCATGGTTTAAATCATACTTATCTGACCGTTATCAGTTTGTAGCAGTAAATGATGAGATGTCTCATCGATCACAAGTTCAGTATGGCGTACCACAAGGCTCAGTACTAGGACCGCTGCTGTTCACTCTGTACATGCTACCCTTAGGAGATATCATTAGGAAACATGGCATTAGCTTTCACTGTTATGCCGATGATACTCAGCTCTATATTTCTTCAAAACCTAACGAAACTTCTCAATTCACAAAATTAACGGAATGCATAGCGGATATAAAAAATTCGATGACTTGTAATTTCCTACTTCTAAATTCTGAAAAAACAGAGTTTCTAATTATTGGACAAAAAACTTCCTCACGTAATAACCTAGAATACTGTCTAACACTCGATGGCTGCTCTGTTAAGTCTTCGTCGTCGGTTAGGAACCTGGGTGTGCTCTTTGATACCAATCTTTCATTTGAAAGTCACGTGTCTAGTATCTGTAAAACTGCATTTTTCCATCTTAAAAATATATCTAAATTACGCCATATGCTCTCATTGACAAATGCGGAACAATTAGTTCATGCGTTCATGACCTCAAGGCTAGATTATTGTAATGCTCTACTGGGTGGTTGCCCTGCACGCTTAATAAACAAACTACAGCTGGTTCAAAACGCAGCAGCTCGAGTTCTTACCAGAACCAGGAAGTATGACCATATTAGCCCAGTTCTGTCAAAACTGCATTGGCTCCCTATTAAACATGGCATAAATTTTTAAATATTGCTGATTACTTACAAAGCACTGAATGGTTTAGCTCCGCAGTACTTGAGCGAGCTCTTAACGCATTATAGTCCGTCACGTCTATTACGATCTCAAAATTCCGGCCAGTTGATTATACCTAGAATATCAAAATCGACTGCTGGCGGTAGATCCTTTTCCTATTTAGCACCAAAACTCTGGAACAGTCTTCCTACCATTGTCCGGGAAGCAGACACACTCTGTCAGTTCAAAGCCAGATTAAAGACACATCTCTTTGACCTAGCTTTCACATAATACTTTATAGACTTCTATAATTTAATGTTATGCTGCATAGATTAGGTCAGCCGGAACCGGGAACACTTCCCAAAAATCCTGATGTACTCGTTACATCATGAGAAGAATGGCATCTACGCTAATTTTAGTGTCTGTGTTTATCCCGAGGTTTTCCCGCAGCCTGCCGGATCCAGGCCGTATCCAGATCTGACGAAGGACCTTCGCCTGGACCGATGACAACGCAGTGCTGAAGTGCCAACTAGTCTCTCCCTATGGAGGATCCCACTACCACTCTACAGATAAGGCGTTGTCGGGAAAATTCGTCTCGCGGTCCTACCCCAAAGCAACAAATAAAATAAAATTCCTTATCAAAATTTATAAGGAAAGACAAGTATTTTGTTTAGGCTTGGCTTGTAGGGAATTCCAAACCTGCGTATATTCAAACGCACATAACTATAGAACCCATTCTAAATGCGCTTGTGAACGCCATCAGCGTTTCTCACAGGTTCGCGTTTAAAGTCTGTGTAGAGAGAATGGTGTCGTCTTAGCGGCCCCTAATTTAATAACAAATGATCATTGCGACGGAACCAAATCAATTAAAACTAACTTTAGATGGAAATAACTTAACTCTGCTGTAAAGCCGAAACAATCTCTGTTACCTTAAATTATACGCTTATCTCTGTAAAGCTGCTTTGAGACAATCTACATTGTTAAAAGCGCTATATAAATGAAGATGACAAAAAGATCCTTAGATTTAGATTCCAGCATTTCTGTAATTCTTTTGTCTTTTATGAATTTAATAAAGAACTCTGTCTCGTATTCTGTCCAAACACACTGCGCCGTCTACGTCAGGTGACCTGTAAATGCGCAAAAACTGTTTCCATTGCAGTTTTGCAAAATATTCCTTTTTCGAATTGCCTGAAAACCCCCCTCATGTACGCGTGTAAAACTTTTTTGCAATAAATGGAAATTTTTGCAAAATTGACGTGTTTCCATTGAGCGTATTTCCAATTCGCAATTCCAATTTGCGCAATTTAAAGGGTAATGGAAACGCGGCTATAGTTAAATGAAGCCCAGGCGCCACCTACAGGCCTAATGTGTGAAGTGTAGAATGACAAGAACAAGCCAAATGGAGACGTGAAATGATTTTGTTATATCTACATGTTTTTTATGTTTTTTAAAGAAGTATTTTGTAGTCATCAAGTCTGGATTTATTTGATCAAAAATACAGAAAACAATTATTACAATTTAAAATAATGGTTTTCTATTTTAATATACTTTACAATGTAATTTGTTTCTGTGATGCAAAGCTGAATTTTCGACAGCCATACTGCTTAATATTTTTTTGGAAACTGTAGTACTTTTTTCAGGATTCATTGATGAATAACAAATTAAAAAGATAAAAATAATAATATAAGGACTTTTATAAGTCGTTACTATCCATTTTTTTTTTTTTAAATATGAGATTGCTGAAAATTATTAATATTTTTTTAACAAAAAGAAAAAGAAAATTACTGACCCCAAACTTTTGAATGGTAGTGTATTATTTTTATCAAATAAACGCAGGCTTGATGTCTTGTGTTCTTAATTCAAACAGCAGAGATATTAATTGTTCATGCACAAGTGGCATCATACATTATATGTGTAGCAACACTTCACACTCACAGTGAGGTTTTGTTTAACAAGAGTAGGAACCTATACACCTTTTTCCTACACCCATGATGCTTTCCATGAATTCCATTAAACCATAAACAATCAGCAAAGGTTTATTCTCTAAGTGAAGAGAAATGATTTTGAAATATAGTGTGAGCAGCAATGACGGCCCAAGCATACACCGCCTCCTGCTGGCTCTGGGAAACACAGCAGCTGGACACACACATTTATAAGAGGACTATATGAAAGTCACAGTGTGTGTCAGACCTCCTGCCGCCAGCTGGTGGCGCTGTGAATCTGAGTAAACCTGAGCAATATTAGAACTGATCCGCACTTCAAAAATACACTGGAAAAGTAGATCACCTGAGCACATACACATACTTTATATATAGATTTTTATAATACCCTTATTATGACCGCCGCTGTTACGATCTGCTCCGAGACACGAAGGTTGAGATCCAAATGCAGCTTTATTATGGGCAATCCAAAGGCGTAATACAAAGTACAGGCAGTGGGTCAAAACACAGGTAGGCAGTCCAAACAAACAAACAAACAAACAACCGGAACAGGCAAGAAATCCAAAAACCAAGAGACATGAAACCAGGGAAAACGCTCGGAAATGCAGTGCAACAACATACAAAACTTCGCAGTGAGTGAATGAGTGAACATGGTATAAATAGACTGAGACTAACAGGGTGATGGGACACAGGTGAATGCAATCAGTGATAATGAGGTACAGATGAATGTGATGAGTAATCAGAGATAATGAGTCCGGGCAGTGAGTATGGGAAATGTAGTCTGAGAGTGAACGTGAGAGTCTGATGTGGAGTGCCCTCTGGTGGTTCTCAAGGGCACTCCAGCTGGTGACCGTTACATAGCCCCCCTCTAAGGAGCGGCTTCCAGACGCTCTAAAATTTCAGGAGGGAGGTGGAGCGGAGGCGGACCCGGGGGCGGGATGGAGGGCCAGGCCCGTGGAGCGGTTGACGACCTGGAGACTGCGCCAAGACGGGAGGCCAGGGCGGATCAGGCTGTGCAGGCGACCGGGGCGGAGCAGGCAGTGCAGGTGACCGGGGCGGAGCAGGCAGTGCAGTCGACCAGGGCGGAGACGACCCCTCAGGCGGCTGGGGCAGAGACGACCCTTCAGGCGGCCGGGGCGGAGACGACCCTTCAGGCGGCCGGGGCGGAGACGACCCTTCAGGCGGCCAAGGCGGTTCCGACAGTTCAGGAACAGGAACAGTTTCAGGAACAGGAACGGGCTCAGGAACAGGAATGGGCTCAGGTACAGGAACGGGCTCAGGTACAGGAACGGGCTCAGAGGATGCGGCGCCCATCTTGTCCAAAGACACAGGGGTGGAGTCGGCCATCTTGCTCGAAGACACAGGCGTGGAGTCGGCCATCTTGTCCGAAGACACAGGCATGGAGTCTGCCATCTTGTCCGAAGACACAGGCGTGGAGTCGGCCGTCTTGTCCAAAGACACAGGCGTGGAGTTGGCCATCTTGTCCGAAGACACAGGCGTGGAGTCGGCCATCTTGTCTGAAGACACAGGCGTGGAGTCGGCCATCTTGTCTCAAGACACAGGCGTGGAAGACGTGGCGTACACAGTCTCTGGCTCTGGCTGGGCAGGACTGACATGAAGCCCTGGCTCTGGCTCGACAGGACTGACATGAAGCTCTGGCTCTGGCTCAGGATCAGCGCGCTCTGAGCTTGACGGGACCAGTGGCGGCGAGGGCTTTGAGTTGGGTAGGACCAGCGGCCAAGAGGACTCTGAGCTGGTTAGGACCAGCGATGAAGAGGGCTCCGAACTGGATGGAACAAGCGGTGAAGAGGGCTCTGAGCTGGGCAGGACCAGCGATGAAGAGGGCTCTAAGCTGGACGGGACCAGCAGTGAAGAAGGTTCTGTGCTGGACGAGACCAGCGGTGAAGTCTCTTGCTTGGCGGGCATGTCGCTTGCTGTCTCAGGCGCGGTGGGCATGATGCTCTCAGTCTCAGGGGCGGCGGGCATGACGCATACTGCCTTGGCTTTGGCAGATTTGGCGTGAAGTGCGGGCTCGGCTGGACTGGTGTGAAGTGCAGGCTCGGCTGGACCGGCGTGAAGTGCAGGCTCGGCTGGACTGGCGTGAAGTGCAGGCTTGGCTGGACTGGCATGAAGTCCAGGCTCGGCTGGACTGGCGTGAAGTGCAGGCTCGGCTGGACTGGCGTGAAGTGCAGGCTCGGCTGGACTGACGTGAAGTGACTTCACAGACTCGGCAGACGCCAAACTCACTGAAAAATGTGAGCCGCTCAGTTGCAGGGCCAAGTCAGTATAATGTTTCAGAGTCCAGCTAGGGTGATGCAGTGGCATAAAGGAACTGAGCGGCTCGGATAGCCCTCCACGAAAAAATATCATCAGGCATATCTCATCCATAGAGGTCAGATGGGCAAGCTCCAAAAAGTCAACAATGTAATTCTCAATCGGTTGCTCTCCTTGACAGAGACGCATAATTTGTGCTCCTGGATACATGGTTGGTCGTTCGTTCGGTTGTCGCTGATGGATCTAGGTGTGGCGAAGTTTTCTGTTACGATCTGCTCCGAGACACCGAGGTTGAGATCCAAATGCAGCTTTAATATGGGCAATCCAAAGGCGTAATCCAAAGTACAGGCAGTGGGTCAAAACACAGGTAGGCAGTCCAAACAAACAAACAAACAAACAAACAAACAAACAAACAAACAACCAAAACAGGCAGGGGTCAGAGGCAAAAGAGTAATCCAGGGAACAGGCAAGAAATCCAAAAACCAAGAGACATGAAACCAGGGAAAACACTCGGAAATGCAGTGCAACAACATACAAAACTTCGCAGTGAGTGAATGAGTGAACATGGTATAAATAGACTGAGACTAACAGGGTGATGGGACACAGGTGAATGCAATCAGAGATAATGAGTCCGGGCAGTGAGTATGGGAAATGTAGTCTGAGAGTGAATGTGAGAGTCTGATGTGGAGTGCTCAAGGGCACTCCAGCTGGTGACCGTTACAGCCACTAGCGTAGCTAGCGAAAGCGGTCATATAGGGATTGTCAAAGTTTTTTTTTTTTTTTTTTTTTTGTCAATCTACTGAATTTTCCGTCAACGATACCAGGGACACCGAAACACCGGGGAACATGAAATTTGGTGGGCATGTAGCCCCACTAGACTTTTACGGAAAAATTTAATTTGGTCCCCGGGGGCCACTCCCCCCCCCCGCCCCCGCCCTGGGCCCCCCCCAAACCCAAAAAATGCAGTTTTTCCTAAATAACTACCTGAACCGTGGCACCGAGGATGAAGAAATTTGCATGGTATGTTGGTCTTAAGGGCCCACATCAACCTAGCCCATAATCACTCATTTGTGATTTGCGCCCCTCCCATAAAAAATGAAAATGCAATATTATTCTGCTTTAATCGCCCCTATCTTCAGTTGAGATGTTCAGAACTGCACCATATTTCATGTGTATGATTAACCCTCTGAGGTCGACAAACATGCCGGCGCGTTTTGCTGGATTTTTTTCACATAGCAGCAACATAAACTTGAAAAAATCTGTAATTTGTGGTCATAAAAATAAAATAAATACATGATTATAAACTATAGAGTGTCTTCTTTTTTTTGTGTACACTCACATTAACATCAAAACATTGTTTTTATTTTTAAATAAATAAAATAAACAGGGTGCGCTTTCAGCTCACTCTGTCTCCGCAAAAATCTTTCTGAAACAAGTCTGGAAAATGAACTGAAACTCAGCTAATACTTATCACACAACCATGAAACATGCGTCTAAAGAAAGCTTTAAATTTCTACTTTTAAATAAAACAATTCACATTCAAAACAAATATTCTCCTGCAATGTAATCTGTATGAAACTAAATAGAAGTACAGTTTCTGTACTTATCAATAATGAGTTCACACCCTCTCGCAGAGCGCGCTACTCATAAGATAATGTGCTGAGGTGATCTATGCAAAATAAGGTAAACGCCCCTTGAAATGCCTTCAAACTAGGGATGAGCGAGTACAGCATTATCTGTATCTGTAAACCATATGAATTATCTGTATCTGTATCTGTACTCGGACTGGGCGGGGCCTAACCCGGAAGTGGGCGGGATTTAACCCGGAAGTGAATCGGGTTGTCTTAAAATGGGCGGGGCTTTAACCGGTATGTTATTTTAAGCATGCAATTGATATGGGTTGATCAGAAATTGTTATATTTATTGCTGATTAAAAAAATATTTACATGACAGCATCAGCATTGAGCTTCAGATCAATGGTTTTGATCACGATAACAAACGAACTACAGAACAAGTTTTGCAACAATGAATACAACACATGCTGTTGCAAATGCAATTATGAAGTAAAATGTAATGAACAAGAGTTTTCATCTCAACTAGGGCTGGGTGATATGGACCAAAAGTCATATCCCGATATATTTAGGCTGAATTTCGATATACGATATATATATCCCAATATTTTTTTTTTTTTCATGTTTTATTTTTTTCCAAAATTTGTTAACACACACACAAGTACTGTCCCCCTTTACTTAACATAAATTGTAAGAATATGACTAATAGTAAAGACTAATACTAATAAATAAACATTAGGCCTATGCTAAAGGTATTAAATAGCAGTCCCAAACTAGTTTTTGTTAATTCAATGTTGGTATGAGCCACTACAGTATATTTAAAAATATAAAAAATAACACAAAGAAAAATAGTGGCATTTTGGGGTTAATATGGAAACGACAGTTACCATGGTAAATAGCCTACACAATACAAGAACTGTTAATGAAACATGGAAACTGCTCCTGGTGAATAGAATGAAAATCATACCTGCATTACTTTTATTTCGTGTAGCCTAATTTACAACGTAACGGCGTTGCATGCTCGTAGTTTCTTTTGCACTTTATATACAGTGAGGCGATACACAGCGCGCGCCGCCGCATTTGCGCGTGCAATTGAGTGTGCGCTACGACTACAGTATAACGGCAGACAGGACAAGAAAGTCCGTTTTTCTGAGGTGAAAGACTTTATTTCATGTTATAACATAACATGCTCTAAACACGCACGCAAAGTGGAAAAGGAGGGGCGGGGTGCAGTGCAGAGAGCTCCGGGTCAGCACAGCAGCTTGCTTGGAGCAAGGATCACAGCGCAAATTTGAACTATATCGGTATGCGATATGGTCTAATTCCATATCGCATTAAAAAATAAATGAATATATATATATATATATATATATATATATATATATATATATATATATATATATATATATCGATATATCGCCCAGCCCTAATCTCAACATAACTTTCTTTTTTTTTCAATCCGAGCACAGATATTGACTCGTATTATTCGTATAATAGCCTACTCGTACTCGACAAAAGTGCTTTATCCGTACCGGATACTCGTTTCAGCCGAGTATCCGGCTCAACTCTACTTCAAACCTCTATGCTTCAAACCAGCAAGTTTCATTCATTCACATTCCTGCGCTGTTGGAATATGACACAAGTTCAAATTTTGCTCAGAAGAAGAGCAGGACTCTGACGAGTCGACGAATGTTTGTATTTTGAACGACGAACGTTGAGCGACTTGATCCAGCCGTGGATAATATTTCGGGTGAGTAAGTCTTTTAAATTTACTTGCATTAGTTGACACGTGTTCGCATTTATGAGGAAAAAACAATATTATGTGACAGTTCTCCATTATAGACACGAGCGCTTTGAAAGCAGCAGACTTTCATACTTTCACAGAGACCTCAAAACAGAAAGCACAAATCCTTTCTTTAAAACGAATTTCGTTTTGTATTAATTGTATCTTAATTTTAATATTTTTTTCATTAACAAATTTCCTGGATTTAATACATAAAAAGCAATCACAACATAAGGGGCTTGAACTGGAGATCATCATTAACCAGACCGTAGCCTACTCGCCTCACAGCACAGGTCTAAAAAATGTGAAATATATTTACAGAAAGCTGGTTCTAAACAAAACCATCCAAAACAAGAAAAAACTATGTAGCCTAACAAATGTGCATTTCTCCGGTGCATTCACTAGCCTAGGCCTACTGCGAAGATCGCGAGTCAATAGCCTATCGTCAACTTCACCTTTGCCAGAAGTTAATAAACAATTAAAATGTATTATTGCAATATTTTACATATTCATAATCATTACTTTTGATGGATCTTTGAGGCAGCTTTTTAGGTTCATGGCGTTTTGGAAAAGAGCTCTTCACGTAGGCTATAACACCGTTTCACCAAGGCACAGCGGCCCTTCAGCACATAAGAAAAAAAAAAAAAGAGAAAAAGCACGGACTTACTCATTACGAAACTTTGATGTGGTTGAACAGGTGAAACAGTCACAAATTCCTCTGCAACTCAAACTTTCTCATTACGAGTTATGAAGGGAGAGAACATTACAGTTTTCAGCGCGTCCTCCTCTGATTGCTGTGTTCTGACTGAAAAAGTGTGTGAAGGAGCACATGCGCAAAACGTAAGTTTGTAAAATGTGCTTTTTTAAAAATGACATATGATAAAATAAAAATAATTCATATATCATTTTCATTTTACAAAACGGTTTTGCGCATGTGCTTCTGCGCGCACTATTTCGAATTTATGTATGCGTTTTTAATGACACGGGACCATGGGCTGGGCCACTCGGAGGTTGCTTCCGGGAATAGTATTAAAAATCGCATATAATTCATAACATATTATTGTTTCTAAGGTTATAATGTGCGTTATTTGTTTTCTCTGTAACTTCTTTCAGCTCTTTTCATGTTTGGGGGGTCGGATTGTACAAATTACTTTTGTTTATCACTCACAATTGCTTTGTTTATAACAGACTGATTATTTTTTTTATTTTGCTCACATTTGATTTGCTGGTAACACTTTAAAATACGGATCCTTCGTTAATGAATAACTACACAGGAACAAATGAGTAACACAATATTAACAATCTAGTAACTACAATTAACTAACAAGTAACTCTGATTAACAAATTAGTAAGTAATAGCACACAGATTTAAGTGGTAGTTCACTATTAACTAATCAATAACTACTATTTTTTAATACTTCACAGAGAACTACTGAATTTTTTTTACAGATTTAAGTCGTAGTTCACTAATAACTAATCAATAACTACTATTTTTCAATACTTCCCAGAGAAATAATAAAAAAAATTCACAATTCATGCTAAACTAATTAATAACTAATGCAGGACAAATTACTAGCACTAGATTAAAATTTAATCCCGCGCCGCATGATTCCCTACGGGCGTTTCACACAGTGAGTATGCGGCGGTGAAATCGCCGCGCGACTACGGCTTTTCTCAAGTAGTGGAAGAGTTTTGTGCAGCATTTAGGATTTCCAAAATAATCCGGCGGGCCAGAAAATATTGCTGGCGGGCCAGTTTTGGCCCTGTACGACCGAAGCAGGAGCTTGGTTCGCATTGCCGGCAGTAAGTCAGACTTCTTCCCGGTGCATGTTGGACTCCGGCAGGGCTGCCCTTTGTCGCCGGTTCTGTTCATAATTTTTATGGACAGAATTTCTAGGTGCAGCCAGGGGCCAGAGGCTGTCAGGTTTGGTGACAACACGATTTCGTCTCTGCTCTTTGCGGATGATGTTGTCGTGTTGGCCCCTTCAGACCAGGAACTTCAGCATGCACTGGGACGGTTTGCAGCTGAGTGTGAAGCGGCTGGGATGAGAATCAGCACCTCCAAATCCGAGGCCATGGTCCTCAGTCGGAAAAGGGTGGCTTGCCCACTTCAGGTTGTTGGAGAGTTCCTGCCTCAAGTGGAGGAGTTTAAGTATCTTGGGGTTTTGTTCACGAGTGAGGGAAGGATGGAACAGGAGATTGACAGACGGATCGGTGCAGCTTCGGCAGTAATGCAGTCGATGTACCGGTCTGTCGTGGTGAAGAAAGAGCTGAGCCGCAAGGCGAAGCTCTCGATTTACCGGCCAATCTACGTTCCTACTCTCACCTATGGTCATGAGCTGTGGGTCATGACCGAAAGGACAAGATCCCGGATACAGGCGGCCGAAATGAGCTTTCTCCGCAGGGTGGCTGGGCGATCCCTTAGAGATAGGGTGAGAAGCTCGGTCACTCGGGAGGAGCTCAGAGTAGAGCCGCTGCTCCTCCACATCGAGAGGGGTCAGCTGAGGTGGCTCGGGCATCTGTTTCGGATGCCTTCTGGACGCCTTCCCGGGAAGGTGTTCCAGGCGCGTCCCACTGGGAGGAGACCCCGGGGAAGACCTAGGACACACTGGAGAGACTATGTCTCCCGGCTGGCCTGGGAACGCCTCGGTGTCCCCCCGGAAGAGCTGGAGGAAGTGTCTAGGGAGAGTGAAGTCTGGGCATCCCTGCTTAGACTGCTGACCCCGTGACCTGGCCCCGGATAAGCGGAAGAAGATGGTATGGTATGGTATGGTATGTTGTGGTAAGCTTGTAGAATTGAACTAGAACCTTATGAAAGTGCTGCAGGGTTGCTAACTTCTCCATCTCACCATGACTCTAACCATTCTCATTCACAGTTCCATGCTGGTGGAATGCTCTCCCCATCCTCATCCGGAATGCAGAATCTCTGGCAACATTCAACATTCAAAAGACAGCTGAAAACCCATCTTTTGCGTGAGCACTTAACCTAAAAAAAAATCCCTTTTCCTTTAAACCCTCGCTTATCGGGCTTATACTACTTTACTAGACTTTACAATTATATTACAGAATGGAGGCGTGAACTTAATTAGAAATTCGATATTTTATTAAGATATTACATAAGAATGGGGTTGTCATGCCGTTGGATTCTTTATATATTGGATTAATAGGCTATATTCTAATGTTCCAAATATAATTGCGTTCTACTAATTCAGCAATAAACAATCAATATTTGACTAAAACTTGTCTATTAATATCTGTTTGCATGAACTTTGCGTCGGACATCGAACAGGCACAGATAGCCTCCGAAGATGTCTACTGACTAGGTAATGTTTCACGATTTCATACAAATATGCCAGCTAAAGTTTGCATAAGCACAGTACACATGCCATACAAAACCTGAACCAGACAAAGGACTATGTGATAAATACACATCACAACACCTGAGTTCAGCTGGTAAACTTGCTTGTGAGGCAAGCTGGGCAATAAAACATAATGCAAAAACACATTCGAGAAACAAGTGTTTATCAAGTCTGCTAACAGCTCTGCTAATCGCTAGCTAGCTAGACATATGTGGACATTAGTGGACTGGTCTTATTATCAACATTGGATGAATGAACATACAACAAGCAAGCGCAACAACATAGAACACAAGCAAGTTTACAAATAAGAGATTTACTTACTAGTCCATCAACAAGAACGCCAGGTAAAGCATCGCTGTTGCATCCTTTGCTGCTTTTTAGCTCTCGCCAACGAGTGAAAGCCTGACCGAGTGTCTCACTTTCTCGTTTCCTTTTCTTTGACTCTTCCAACCGCGTTTTCTTCATCAACTCTGCCATGATTCACGTCTGAAATGTGTGCTAGTGTCTTTCATAGAGGCTGCTTCATATGTTGTTGATGTTTGTGACGTTGTGCCGTAAAGCAAGTCGTGATTTGTCGGGACGCCACCTCTCAAACCACCTCTCTAGCATTGCTGGTTTTGCACAGCTGGATGGGTCACTTTCAGCAGATCACGTAGTGCAATAGACGTCTGTCATATCAGAATTAAACCTTCAGCAAATAACTCCCACTGTTTCTACAGCAGGAGGCTGTTTCCCTCCATCCAAGTCCAGGCCATCACTGATCACCAGGGAAATTCTGTGATGTGTCTGTGGGATATCCTGGATGATTCCAGTGTGCTGAGGCTCGATGGTGGCTATCGTTGCCTGAGTTCACCATCTGCCTCATCACCTCATACAGAAATATATCTTGGGAATGGCCACGGACTCAGCCGCTCTGATAGAGTTGGGCAGATCATTCCACCAGCAGGGAACAGACCAGAACAAGGTCGGAGAAAGAGATGTTGTGCCTCTTTGAGACGGCAGCACAAGACGGCGTTCACTTGCAGAGCACAAGTTTCTGGATGGCACGTAAGTCTGAAGTAATGAGTTTAGGTAGGAGTGAGCAGAGCCAGTGGATGTTCTGTAGGCAAAAGTTGTTATTAATGAACCCTCCCTTATGATAGGAGGACCTTGTGACTTCATTAAAACAATCCCACAGTGACACCTAGTGGCCATAGTGACATTGCAGTTTTAATGAATTGTTCTTGAGTTGCAGTAGTTAGTGTTGCATCAGAAGAAACTCGACAGAACCCTGTATTTCCCTGCATGCGGTTTCATGTTACAAAGGCTTTGAAAACATATGTCTGTGAGTATTTAGTTAGTATTTTTGATTGTTAATATAGTAAAATACAAGTATAATTGTATTTCTAAAGAAGATAAAATTGCAGAGCTGATTTGTTCGGCCATCTGTATAGAAATGTACACCTTCATTATGTTATAATCTGAATGTAACAATTGAATTATGATGTAAAGACACATTATTTTACATTTTCTTTATTGTATGTTCAGTTTTACAGTGCTTCCTTCCAGTAAATCACACTCAAACAAAGTCTGGCATCTGAGTCTTTCTTGGAGGAACCTGTTAGCGATCTGCCAAGCTAGTCAGGCTCGAGCACTCCTGCAATCATCCTAACAGCGGCAGAATAGTCTTCATGTGTATTCCAGTGTTGAGAGCAGTCAGTGAGAGGACATTTATCTGCAATGTCTACATCCTCTACTGTGTTGATTAACTGTGATGTTGCTGGACCCAGTAGAGCCAGAGACTCCTGGTCTTCCAGTCCCAGTGCTGTGAGGACGGATAAGCAGAGACGCGAGGAGTGTGGGAGAGGGAGGGAAAACACACACACACACACACACACGTGCTTTGGGTTTGTAATTAACTCTACAGTAGAGGAGAACACATATGACAATAACCCTAAAGATGTCTACATGTAGATACATTTGAACTTAACTGTACATTAGGTCATAACTATTCATAAGTATTAATTAGGTCCACTATAATTGTTTCATAAGCACATATATTTATTCAACACCAGAATGAGGCAAAGCCTAGCGCAAGCAGTGATCCAAATAATGAAGACACTCATGCGGGACTGCTTATATTATTCCACCATCTGTACACACATGTAAATAGTGTGTGTGTGTGTGTGTGTGTGTGTGTGTGGTGATGTTATGTTCACTTAAAGAAAACTTACTTAGTATAGTAAACTCTTAGTGTAAACAGCCAAGACAGTGTGTGTTAATGGATGCGCATGCCAGGGTTATTATTCACTGCAGTGTCCACACACAAGTTAATATGCTTACAGTCGTAGATTTATTTTACCGTGACTGGTCTTCGTCTCAAGTAAGCAAGAATCCAAGCAAACAGTCAACAAACACACAGTTCCAGTCCTTCACCAGTATGATCTCCTACTTGCATAGCATAACTTAACGTAGCGGTCAAACCCTGTGTGCACCTTCCCTGCAGCAACACCTGTTCCCTGAAAGAAGGGTTTCCCCTATATTCTAGAAACAGTTACCCAAGAGAGACCCCTACTGGACACAAGAGAGACCCCTACTGGACACACACGTACATGACAGAGTTCACAATACAGACAAAATGGCTCTTACAAGTAGTTTACTGAGAGTATACTTTAAAGTGTACTTTCATAAACTATTTGTTTTTACTACTAGCATTAAAATAGTAAACTAGTATACTTATAAGTTCACTTGTAGTACAGATGCAGTACAAATGAGAAACGTAGTTGTGAACTAGTTGTGCACTTAAAGTTTACTACTGTTCCACTTACAGTAGTGGAGAGCGGCACAAGCTAACGCGGGGCTAGTCGTAACACCCTTGTTTTAAATACTTCCACACATGCTAGCATAACGAAACTTAGTGTATTTACTCGTAGCCATATCAACACTAGAGAAAAATTCAAAAAATTCAGAAATCTTTGGAAGATATCACTGAACATTTATTTAACCATAGCAAAAGTACATTTCTTATTTTAATTTTTCATCTCTATTTTTGGTGTTTATTTTAAATGAGACAAATCTGATATTGTTTTAATCTCCAATATGTTTTTAACAGTTGATTTGGTTCTTTAATGCTTTGCTAACTAGCAGAAGACACTAGCAGGGTTTAAACCCCAGTTGTGCAGGCGGGGCATGTTGTCACACTGCGTTACAATGAGCCTCTATTAGAACTATGATATTCTATTCTATACATTTATGAATTCTATTGAGAAAAGGAATAAAAACAGAGTCAATGTTAAGAAATTATTCATTATTATTATGTTTTGAACTATGTTGTATAGCTGTGTTTTCCTGTGTGTTCGTTGTCACTCAAATAATATTTTTAATTATTAAAAAATGCCATTATTTTAAATGAAAATGTTAATAATTGTATTTTATTGAGAAATTATTTTAGTTTGTCTTGTATATTTTTTTGATTAGATCAGAGAGCATTTTAAGCTGTCATGTGGTCATGTTATAATGTACTTCACCTATGGGGCAAGTTGTCACATTTCACTTCCATTCTTTCGGGGAATATCAAGAAACAAGTAATAAAAACTCAGTGAGTGTTTTAGCGCAATTTTCTGACGTCATGGGATCACAACATTAAGAGATAGTAAATGTTTTTATGTTTTTTTTTTTTTTTTTTTTTTTTTTTGTGTGCGTTCCCGAGATTAGACCTTCCTTAACATAATGCCGAAAACCCGAAGTCTCTAGGTGGTCTGGTTGAGGAGGAGATAGAAGTGCAAGATTGGTGCGCACAGACAGAACAGAAATCATGAGTTAACAATCGCAATTTTGTCCGTAGGAAAATTGCGCTAAAAAGTATACACTGTATTAATAAAACAAAACCACATAATTAGATTAATAGATTAGCCTTAATAGATGTGTGTTAGTTACAGGATCAGAGAACGACACCCAGTGTTGTGCCTGAAAGCGTTCATTGAACGATAGTTCATGAACTCGTTCATATTTTGGGCGAACGTGAACTGAACATACTGCATTACTGCCTGATGAACGTTACTGTGAACTCGTTCATTCTGGTGTCTGTGAACGCCACGCTCTCTCAGTTTAACTTCGTTCAACTGAGTGCCAGATTTCTATAGAGCCTTCCAGGCGAAAACCCGGCTAAAACACACCGTAAACCGGCCTTTGTAGCGAAAAAACACCCAATCTTGCAACACCAGCCACCAGTATCCACTGACTCTCTTGTTAGATCTCGTTCATCAAAATGAACAAATCACCTACGCAATCTTGATCATATTCTGAATTAAAAAATCACTATAATGAAGTCAAAAATCGTTTACAGGGAACATAAATAATTACTTTACCTTCCGAGTCTTTCGTTCATTTGTCACGTGACAGACGCAATGAATGGATCGTTCATTAACGACTCATCACTTACGTCACAAATCAAAACAAAAAGCAGCGTATGATCATTTAAACGAGTTTTATGACAAGGTCGGTGAGGATGGGAAAAATCTGACGCATAGCTTCAGTGTTAAAACTGATAATATAATTGTCTGTGGTTCTATATGGGCTGTGGCAATCATTTAGAAAAATAATATCTTGCAGCAATATGGAAAAAAAGAACTATGAACTTAGTTCAAAATTTTGATTATGAACTATGAACTGAACTAGTTCATTTTAAAATTTGTGAACTGAAATTTGAACTAGTTCATGTAGAAAGTGAACTTTCCCAACACTGACGACACCGTTCCTCCGTCATAGTCCAGATTCACTCTCACACGATCAAGCTTCTGATTAACACGAAAACCTGGAGGCATTCTGTACGACACACACCAGACATTAATAAAACAAAACCACATAATTGTATTAGATGTGGGAAATTAATGTGGGAAAACATAAATACTCTGAACCCAAAGTAAATTTACATAAACTGAGAAAATCAAACAGCGTCAGGTTGTGCCCCGCTCTCCTCCACACTTAAACTCATAGTTTTATATACTAAACTGGGCCAGTTTACACCCGAGCAGTGTTGAAATAGTACACTTACAAGTTTATCAGTCATGTGATCATCAAGGCCCAATCACAGCCAGCGTACTGATACTCAGATCAACAGCACTCTTACTCATGAGATATGGATTAAATATTGGAAACATGATGAAAGCAGGAAGATCCAGATCTACAGGAGTGACGTTTACTGAATATTGACCGGTAAGATCCTCAGAGAGGGATAACACCTGAAGAATGGAAAGAGTGTGTGAGTGAAGGTGGTTGTGAATGTGTGTAGATGTGTGTTAGTTACAGGATCAGAGAACGACACCGTTCCTCTGTCATAGTCCAGATTCACTCTCACACGATCAAGCTTCTGTTTAACAAGAAAACCAGAACGGAAAGTCCATCCGTACGACACACACCAGACATCAGTGTTGAAGAAATCACGTCCCTTCCTCTGGTTTGATGCTGTAGTTACTCCAAGACTCCAGCGCTGACTCTCTTTAACCTCCACATCCCAGCAGTGTGTTCCTGAGTTAAAACCCTCTGAACCCAGAACACAGAGATGAGAGTCAAATCTCTCTGGATTATCAGGAAGAGTTTGATAGTTCCCGCTGTCTCTCACACTGGTCAGATCATCAGACAGGACGAGATATCGATCTGCAGTGTTTGGATCCAGAATCACAGGAGCTGATGAGACACAATCAACAGAAGCTTTTATTCTGATCTTCATATAATGATCAACAGTGAACCCAACACAGATTATTATGAATTATGACACTTGTCCTGTTGATCAAACACATTTTCCTCTGATCACTGTCAGTGCTGTTATTAGTTTCACACTCGTTTTTATCATCAGTGTTTAATGGCATCAACTACACACATTAAATATGAGATTCAGACATTTGTGTCCATCAGGAGAAACTGATACTTTTGGAAATTTAAATAATAATAAATCACTGAGATGTGTTGAGATTTCTGCTGTAGATGAAGAACTGTAAGTGTGTGTGTGATCTTCATCTGATCATCTTCATTTTATTGCCTCTTATAGTCTGTGTATCAGTTTAAAATAGTTTATTCTGACAGTCTGTTGTGTTTGGCTGACTAATTATGTTGGATGTTCCTCCAAAAATAAAAATAAAAAATTGTGTGAAAAAGTCCCATAGACTTTGACGGGTAAAGCAAAGATTAGAAAACCATTTAGAGTCTACGAAAGAGATCAAAGGGAATATTTGGAGAGAAGTGTCATAGAAACATGAGGGTGGGTGTGTTTGACTCGGGGCAGCAAACAGCCAATCATAAATCACCTTCAACACTTCATGGCCACGCCCTAGCAACCACTGTCGAGCACCCTGGCAACCCAAATTCAAAGAGGGATATCTTTACATCTGAATGTCAGGAGTTGCGGTTGGTTTAAATAATTTATACTATTCTTGTTTAGTAGCATGCTAATCATGTTGGCATCATGCTAGCAAAATGATTATCATATTAGCATCTTGTTTAACAACATGCTAATTGTGTTAGCATCATGCTTGTGACATGTTAATCATGCTAGCATCATGGCAACCATGTTAGCATCTTGTTAAAACATGCAAGCAACATTTTAACCATGTTAACATCATGCTAGCAACATGCTAATCGTGTTAACATCTTGCTAAAAACATGTCAGCAGTGTAGGGGGCAGTGTAGTTTCGCTCGGCAAGCACCACTCATTTCCTTAAGAAAATGTATATTCTAGTATCTATCTATCTATCTATCTATTTAACTCCTCCTAAAAACCTCCAAACTCTGTTCTGACTCCGGCTTTATCTTTTATAACTGATCAGACAGTTTTCCTTAAAATGAGGATGAAAATCCCATAGACTGTCATTGATGAAATCTTTATCTATCTATCTATCTATCTATCTATCTATCTATATAGTCATGAAGAACCTTTAACTCTCCAGCTCAGATCTCCTGCTGTCAGACTCACTGTTTTGGACGATGTCCTGCATCTTCTTCCAGACTCTGAACGGCAGGTTGCCCAAGTATCGTGGCACATGAATCAAAGCTCCAGAAGTCATCTGTGGATCCGGCTGTGAGCTCTGGACTCTGGAAGAACATTCAGGAGTCAGAACTGCAGTGGCTTTGGATCAGAACCAGAGAGACCAGAGACAGGAGCAGATCACTCACCTTTCCATTGAGACTGGAAACTCCTGCAGAACAAACACACCATTTATCATCAAGAACTCAATCAATCAACCAATGATCAACCAATGATCTGAAATCAGACCTTCAGAAAGCAGACGTCATTGGCTTTCATCATCTCCTCCATGTCTTTGATTGTGTGTGAAAGAGCTGAGATGTGTGTGTTCATCTCCTCCAGCTTCTCCTTCATCCTCTGCTTCTTCTGCTCCTCTTCCTCCCTCAGTGCAGTGACTGTAGCTTCTTCTTCATCTCTGAGAAACTGATGAAGCTTCTCAAACTGCTGTTTAATCTGACGCTCTGTGTGCTCAGCTTGAGACTGAAATCACATCACATTCACTTCAATCATCTCAATCGACACACATCAACACTTCACATCATTCATATCAGAGATAAACTCAGATACCCGACATAGAACGGATCCCGAAGCAGATTGATGCTCGTCATTTACAGAAATAATAAACTATAATCCATTATATTAAATCATAACTGTATACAGTGATACTATACAGATGGTGGTCAACCAGAATGCCTATTACCGCCGCGCCAGCCGCCGCGGCGAAATTACCGCGGCGAAAATAAACCAGCCGCATTTCAAAGTCGTTCCCGAAATGACCGCCAGGTGGCGCAAAGGGACATTGTGCAAAACAGCAGCAATTGCCGTATTTTAAAATGTAAGTGGGTTAAATAATAGGCATATTTTTCATATATATAAATAGGCCTATTAGGCTACAACAGAATAGAACCAAAGATAGAATCAATTTTACAGCTGAAAAAATAGAATCAAAAGTTAAAAATAGAGACGATGTTAGGAGCAATGACGCTGAATATTTTTACTATTCTATTGAGGAATTAGATAAACGAAGAGCTCTCGTGAGCGATACAATTTATAGTGATTTCAAAAGCAGTCCTTAAAAAAAAAAAAAAAATTACATGGAGTAGTGTGGCATAATTTTTGAGAGATTACGCGGAACACGTTTTAGTTAAGATCCTGGTTTCAATGCCCTTAATGTATAGGCTAGGCTTTAAAAAAAAAATCACAACGCGTTTTGAGATTGTTTTGAATTAAACATTGAAGTTTAAAATGTAGTGTTTTGGCACACCAGGCCGAGTGGCGTTACGCATTGTTCAAAAATCAGGTTTTATTCTGGCATGTTGAATTGGCGTTAATATTTTTTATTTTTATTTATTAGATTTAGATTTTAGGTTTTGTTAGATTTATTTTTCTCATAACAGCTAAAATAACTTAATATATGCCTTGTCTTCATATGATTTTTATCAATGAACTAGTGTTTTCTGACAGTGTCGACAAAGATGAAGTTGACGATCGCCATATTTGTAGTGAACGCACCTAGAGAGAAATGCACAAAGACATAATCAGAGAGTAGCCTTTTTCTTTTTCGTTTTGAATTATTTCGTTTGAAGACATTTCAAGCTTTGTGTATTTGATGTATTTATCATGTCTGTGTGAGGCATATGCTGAGTTTCGTTAAGTTAGGAGGATGAGATGCGCTCCAGCTGACGTGCAATGCAAGTGACCTCACGGGCGCCTCTATGATTAGTGTCTGTTTGCTTCTCTTACTTATTGAATCCAGACAATTGGGTGATGAAAAAATGATTAAAATTAAGATACAATTTATAGAAAACGAAATTCACTTTAAAAAAAGGTTTCTACTAAACAAAACTTAATGAAGTGGTCAAAATCATGTCTGACCCACTCCATATCCATCTCTCGATATAATGCATCTTATCTTACTCATGCTGTTCAATTTTCATATTCAACATAGATTGAAAAAACAACATTATAATATTTTAACAAATATGATACTAAATGAGATTATTTAATGTCTACAACAGTAGGCCTATAGACTCTATTTGTACAAATTGCTGCACGTTAATGTAATTAAATGAAACCTTGTAACGAATTCACACTGTATGGTAGACTGTGTACAGTTGAGACACCTTAAATAACTTGCGTTCGCAGCAAGCACAAGTTGTGATTTTTGCTGTGCACTTGCATATAAGTGACAGCTGGGAAGGAAATATAGAGACCAGACCTCTTGGAACTTTAATTGAATACATAGCGTTGGTAAAGCATACTGAAATTACATCCCTACAAATGTATTAGGCCCTACTGAAAATAAATGTATCGAATTTAAGCAAAGTAGCCTAAATGTTAAGACTGTAAGCCCTTTGCTTTTTTACGTAGCCTAAAGGACTCTTATAGCCGACTTTGGGTTAATTTAATTTGTAGAGGATTTTTTAACTCAAACATTAACACTGAAATAAATTAAACTAAATTATTGTAATTTTTTGGCACACCACGACGAGTGGCGCTATGCATTGTTCTAAAGCCAGGTTTTATTCTGGCATGTTGAATTAGTGTTCAACAAATGCGGCGGCGCGTTCATTTGAATGAAGAGCGTTTCTCGCTCGTGCGAGCGAACACACACTGGAACGTTAGGCCGTATCGCAACGAGTGAATAGTGGCCGAGTGGTTGAACGTGCGTTACGATCATTTAGATGACACGGGTTCGAATCCCGAACTAACTTGGACTACTGGTGTTTTTATATTAGCCTATTAATGCATTTTATAGTCTATTGTTGATGCAGAGAGATTTGTCTTCTAAAACATTTTTTTTTTGCCTATTTACAAAATAAAATCGCCATGCATTTCCATTTTACACTAAGGAACAAATATTATACAATGACTTTACTTCTGTAGCCTATAATAATTCATATATATGACGTTTAAACGACAAACGATAAAATCAGAACCAGTATTCTGTTGCGTTCATGGTTCCAGTGGCAGTAATGCATCCACGGCTTTTCAAAATGTCACAAAGCGTTTTGAGATTGTTTTGAATTAAATATTGAAGTTTATAATTTGTTTGGCACGACGAGTGGCAAACTCTTTGTTTTGTTTTGCAAACTCAGCTAGCCTGTGGGGGGTTTGGAGAAGGCAATACTTTGCTTTATCGTGGGGGTGGAGGACAGAGGTGTTAATGTTCCGTCTTTCATATGGAGAGTGTCGGAGCCAGCCTGATGAGCAGGCAAAGGAAAAATTATTTTAAGGATTAATCTCAAAATCTCCAAAAGTCCATAGCCTATGTACAGTAGGCCCTATATCTTATTAAATTATATATTGTAGTTTTATTGATTGTATAGGTTTTCCACAAACAATTTCAATTTAGCAGATACAGAGCTCTTTAATTCGCGACCCACCTCGTTTTATTGTAAGGTGAATTCAGCAAGGCATGTTGTATCTTTGAAGGAACAAAAGCTATTTGTTACAGTTTTTTCTTTCGTGATTTGTGTGGATGACACACAGCGACATATACAGTATTATCAGCTGTATGGTGTTTTTTTACGCTGAAATGCTTAATTTCGAGAAAGACCCGCCGCGCGCAGTGAGGGAGACCAAACTTACTAAAAAAATATCCATCGCGAGAGAGGCAAAGAAAAACGCCTGTTCTTAATTTATGTTGCTTTGAACTTTTTCCGTTTTGTACCGTTTTAATTTTTTAATTTAGCTGCAATTTCTTTGACAATAGAAATTTAAAATGTTGCAAGAATAGGCCTAAGATTCTGTGTTTCTTATTTTGCATCACAAAGGGAATAAACTCTATCGATGCAACCCTGTTTAAATAAATAAACTGTCCCGACACTTTATTCATATCTTAAAATGTGCGATGGGTTTTCAAACTTAATTAATTTTATTTTTATTTTACATTTTCATTGTTTATTTTTTAATTGAAAGCAATACTGTATTGAAAGTATTTTTCTGATTTGTTCGATCTGTTTTGAAAAATGTCTTCCGTTGATATGGCCGGGTATCACTGTCAGTCATCTCAATCTCGTGAATGATTCACACACACACAAAAAAATAATTTAGCAGATTAAAGACGAATCATCTTCATTTTCTGGTGCAATCGGCTGACAGTCTTCCTTCATCAGATGTGTCGTCTTTGCAGCGGGAATGTAGCAAATGTATGTTGTAATGTACAATTGATAATTAAACAAGATGATTGACTTTAATAAACAGATACATATTTAAGCATCAAGAACGGAAAAACATAAACACTGTCGGCTACACTGAGATTCGATCTCAGATCGTTTGAAGCTCCGAGAGGCTATTGATAATGCTTTGACCACAGAGCTACCGTCTGAATCGCCAACGTCTACTATTTTCTCTGTTTTAAAAGTTTGTAACATGTAAGGCTATTTAGTTCTGAATATAACAAAGAATGCTTAAACCGACTACATCGGTTAGGAGCTGCAAGTCCTGAAAATGTTTTAATTTCACGGTAAATTATTTTAAGTTATTTCACTGTTATGTTTCAGTTAATAAATCTACAAACACATTAAAATAACACGAAGAAAATGACAAGTAACCTATTGACATAGCCTTTCTAAATTATAGAAAAACTGGGCACACAATGTTAACGTGTGTCTACTTTGTTTAAATTTAATGAATTTGAATTCGTTTAACCACAATATTTATCTTGAATTTATCTGTGACCTCAGCTCAAATTACTGCCGCGGCAGATTACGCCATAAAGAGAATAAACTGACACTTTTCAAAGTCTGTGATTACAGCGCCACTCAGCGGTAAAAGGCAGCAAATACACATCCCAATTTTGCCGCCGCGGGAACGGCGGCGGTAAAAGTCTCATTCTGGTTGACCACCATCTGTACATGACTCTTGATTCTGTTTCCTCACCTTGATGTGTTGAACAGTTTTCTCAAACTGTCCTTTAATGTTTTCTTTGCGTTTAAGTTTCTCTTGTAAGGTCTTCAGTGCTGTATTGAGCTCCTCCTAGAATTGAACAAAAAACACCAGATTACAGTGAAGAGAAGAAGAGAAGACAATACAGTGATATGATCAATGATCGAAATAGTATTTGCCCCCTGATTTCTTCTATTTTTGTGCACATCTCAAACTAAATTCAGAATACTAGATACAGAAATTAAAACCTACTATAAAACAAAGGCAACTTGAGTAAACACAAACTACACTTTGTAAAAGACAATGTTATTTATTGAAGTAAAAAGTTATCCAATAGCAACAAGGCCTGCGTGAAAATGTATTTGCCCCTGTAGTTACTAATTTCTCAAATCTATGAAATGTATTTATAATGTGGTTCAGCTGGACTAAACACAACCAGTCCTGATTACTGCAGTCATGTTCAATCAAATCAACACTTAAATAGGACTTTTCCAACAGCATCAAGCTGGTAAAATGTCTTAAAGTGCCTCTATTATGTTTTTCCCCCGAACATTCCCTGTCAGAATCTCAGATCTTCAGTCTGTAAGTTGAAGCTCAAGCAGCAAGAAAGTGACTCAAAGCACAGAAGTAAATCAGCCTCTGAACGGCTCAAGAAAGCAGTTCAAGTTTTAGTTTGTCCTCGTCAAAGTCCTGACTTGAACCCAATTGAGATGATGTGGCAGGACCTTAAACAGGCAGTTCATGCTTGAAAACCCTCCAGTATGGCTGAACTGAAGCAGCTCTGCAAAGAAAAGAGTTATCACAAGCGTCCGGCTGCAGTTATTGCTGCTAAAGGGGGTGATTAGTTTTTCACATGGGTGATAGGTGTTGAAAACTGTATTCTTTGTTTACTCAGTTTGCCTGTGTTTTTTGTATTTTGTTTTAAGTTTTAAATGAAAAATTATTTAAATTAGTATGAGACACAAAAACAGAAGAAAACAGGATAAGGGTAAATACTTTTTCACAGAACAGTAAATGTTACTTACTCAGTAAATTGTTCTTTACCAGTTAAAGTAAAGGAAAGTTGTGAAGGAAAGTTGTGGCTTAATGGTTAAAGAGTCAGACTGGTTGCCGGAAGGTTGCAGGTTTGTTTCTCAATACTGGCAGGAAATGATTGAGGATCCCTTGAGCCCCAATCACTAGTGTGTGTGTGTGCTCACTACTCACTGAATGTGTGTGCACTAATTCTGAGTATGGATTCCCAATATTTGGCCTTCACATGTCATTTTCACTTACATGTAAATCGAGACATTTGTCTTACCTTATATGATGAAACCACTTCAGTGATGGGTCTGAATTTGTGATTGTCGTGTTGTTTTGAATCTCTGCACACTAAACACACAGGCTGTTTGTCCTCCAGACAGAAGAGTTTGAGTTTCTCACTGTGTAAACTGCAGATCTCCTCAGATCCTGATGAACGCATCTCATTTCTCTCCTTCAGGAACGACTCGCACATGTTTTTTAATGCCAGATTATATGGAGGTTCAGGTTTTGAGGATCTTCTCCTGCAGACAGGACACTCCTGAGTTTTTTGGGTCCTCCAGAACTGTTGAAGACACTCTTTACAGACACTGTGACTACATGATAAAACAACAGGAGCCTTGAAGATTTCACAGCACACAGGACAAGAAAGCTCTTCAGCAAAGACATTTAGTGAAGCCATTTTCACCGTTTGAGCTCCAGCAACACAAACTTTACTTTCACTTTCTGAACGACGGGTTTTGAAATGAATAACCTTTAGAATCACTACGATCTGCTGTCTGTTCAGAAACAAATGTCTCAAAAATCCTTCTTGAAACTGTTTGTCTTCATTCTCCACTGATCGCTGCTTCTTTATTGCTTTTGTCGAGAGAGGAGAGAGTCAGCATGACAGAAAAGAGAAGTAAGTCAGTCTCTTCCTGGTAAGTGTTGTAAGAGGGTGGAGTTTATGAGGGTTAAATAAAACTGCAAAAACAAGTGTGTGTGTGTGTGTGTGTGTGTGTGTGTGTGTGTTCACTACTTACTGCTCCTAAATGTGTGTGCACTAATTCTGAGTATGGGTTCAGGATTTCTTCAGGTTAAATTTGAACAAAACTTGCATTGAAACTGTCTCAGGTATAATGCTATAAAACCTTGAATCAAACACTAAAGAACAATGAAAAAAAACACAAATATTGACAATAAAAAATACTCAAAATTTGTACATAGTTTATTTATTCAAGTATCCAATGACTTATCTGAGTTTTGTTTGTTTAATAAATCCTTTTGTTATTTAATCCATTTTGTAACTCTTCATCATCATCATTGGACTGAAATGTTACATGTCAATTCACAGCTACTCTTGTTTCACTGTTTTTACAGTTATGCTGTGTTTTATAGTAGTTGTAATTGTAGTTGATTTACAGTACTCTTGTTACTTTACAGGCTTGCTGGCAACCAAAATTTACTGTACATTTTACAGCAATGTTTTACAATGTGGTATCATATTTTTATGTGGATACAAGTACTTAAATAGTTTGTGGTGGACAACAATCAAGTGCTTCAAATAAACCATCATGCCGTGAGTGAGACATGGCAAAGCGAAAACATTCATTATTTTAAGTAAAAACCACAACAAAACCCTCCAGTTTTTGTGTCCTGGAGGAACAATGTTAGCAAACAACAGTGGGAGATTTTTCACAAGACGTCAGAATAGAACTGAAACCAGTGCCATTATCAGCACTCACCGCAATAACCTTTGTGGGATGTTTTTTATGCTATAAAAATCCATAATCAAAGTAATACGTTCTAGAAAGCAAATCCTGTTCTGATATAAAGTTTTGTGTGAAGAGAAGACCATGCTTCATATCGAATGAGGAGTTATTGCAAACATGAAACTGAGACGACTTACGCCACTGAACAGGACAAAGCAAATGAAGCTTCGCCTCCTCAGAAGAGGAAAAAGGAGTGGGACAGAAAGAGTGAAGCATGAGCACCTGAGAGCGGAATGACGTGGACAAAACATTGGGGACATAACCAGGTCTGGGTCGCAGAAACACCTTCAGAAGACCCGGGGCAAACTCCATGTAAGGCTCACTCATAGAAAGAGCCTGCAAATCCCCCACACGCTTGAGAGAGGCTAATGCTAACAAAAGTGCCAGAATCCGGTCTGGAGCTGACTCCAAGGGTTCAAAGGGAGGCTCCAATGGCCCCTCCAAAACAACCGATAAATCCCAGGTGGGGACACTAATAGCACGTGCAAGCCTCAAGCGTCTAAATCCACGCATAAACGAAGAGACAGATGGCGTCTACCTAGGGGGACCTCGTCTGACTAGTTGTAGCCGCTCCAGCCACAAACTTATCCTGCAGGAATTCCAGCACTGAACCGACCGGGCAACCAGCTGACTGGGTCCACTGCATGAGTCGAATATCAAGACTCAAAGTTATCAATGGTCTCCTGAACATTTGCAGAAAGACCAGACACCACTGTCGCTAGCGATTGCTCCTGATCTGCCACACCAACAGCCTCCATATCTCGGGTTGAGGGTGCCAAATCCAGCCCTGGAGCTGAGACAACAGATCTCTCCTGATAGGAATCTGCCAAGGGTACCCCTCCACTAGGGAGCTCAGCTCCTAAAAACCACATCTGGGACGGCCAGAATACGGCTAACCAGAAGGAGGCGGATTCCACACTCCCTCACTCTGCAGGGACAGCAGGGATTAGCTTGACAGGAGGGAATGCATACAGTCTCAAATCCGGCCACAGATGAGCGACGGCATCTATCCTCAGAGGTGTCGGATGAGACAGGGAGAACCAGAAGGGGGGACTGCGTCGAGCCCTGCGACACAAAGAGGTCCACTACCTCGCAGAACATGCTCCAAATTTGAGCCACTGTTTGGTGGTGCAACATCCACTTCCCCGACCTGAGCTTCAGTCTCAACAGGAGGTCCTCTGCAAAGTTCAATTCTCTTGGAATGTGAACTGCTCTCAGTGAAAGAAACCTGTCTTGAGCCCAAAGGAGGAGGCGGACATGCCTGGGCAGGGTGCGCGACCGCGAGCCTCCCTGGCAATATACGTGGGACACCACTGCATTGTTGTCCATCCTGACAATGACATGACAGCACATTAGGGCAGGAAGGAAGAGATCCAGGGCCAGAGAGACGGCTTGCAATTCTCTGCAATGTATGTGCCAGGAGAGAGGCTCGCCCGTCCAAACACCATAAGCCGGTTTGCCCTCGAATATCACACCCCAACCAGTCAAAGAGGCATCAGTCGTGACAACCTGGCGATGACAGACAACGCGCATCTTGACCCCTTGAAGCAAAAAGGGGGTGTCTTTCCACCTCCAAAGAGCACGAAGGCAAGTGCTCGACACTCTTAATAGGTGGAAGGCAGACCAAGAAGGACGGATGCCCCTGAGTTTCATCCACCACAGGAATGGTCTCACATGAAGGAGACCCAAAGGCAGCACAGGAGAGACTGCTGCCATGAGCCCCAAAAGCCTGCGACATACGCCCACCGCAACATGATGGCCGAGTCTGAAACAGCCCAAGCACACACAGAGACTGGAAACTGGAGCAGGGGCCAGACGGGCCTGCATCGAGAGAGAATCGAGTTGGACACCCAGGAAAGTCTGCTGAGAAGGAGTTAAGACATTTTTCTGAGCATTTAACCTAAAATCAAGAGATCGGAGGTGGTGGAGAAGGACATCCTTGTGACGACACACCAACTCTCTGGAATGAGCCAGAATGAGCTAGTCGTCTAGATAATTTAGTACACGGATGCCCTGGAGCCTCAAGGGGGCCAGAGCTGCATCCATGCACTTGGAGAACGTCCGCGGAGCCAAAGCTGGACCAAATGGAAGGACCCGATACTGGTGCGAGACAGTGTGACACGCCTGGCAGAAGTCTCTGACTGTGAAGATTGGTCCACAGGGGTCACTGAGGAGGTCTCTTTCATTCCGGGGTCTAGCGTAGAGGCTGGAACATTCGACACGGGGAGAAATCCAGATGAGTCTCCTTCCATGGGTGAAACAGCTCGAGCAAGAAGATGTATTGAGTGGAGATAGCCTGGAGCGTCTCTGTCCTTCAACATTGGAAGATGGTTTTGGCAGGCTGACTCTGTATCCCCAAAAGCGCATGGCGGTGGGTATAACAGATTTTGATCCGGAGAGCATCTCAAGAGGAAAATACGACAGAAGAACGCTAACTAGCACGGACCAGATAAAACCACTTTTTCAATAATCAAAGGTAGTGTGTTGATTCAATAAAAAATCCATATATCACATATTTTTTATATATTACATATTTCATTGATGCCTGTTTGTCATGTATAAATCACTGACCATTCGTCATCTGACACAACTAGTTTACATTTCATTGGACAATGTGAAGTGGAGCGGTAATTTTCAGGTCATTCATAAATCAGACAGATTTACATTTATGAAGGGATCTGAATCTGAATCTGAAACAATGTATGTTAATTGACTACAAAGCACTGCACAAAACCAGCACCAAAAGTCGCATTAATGGTGAGTAGTATTCAAATCACTTGTATTTAGTCTATGTCTGTTGATACACGTTTACCATTTGATCAAACTATCATAGTTAAATGAAGCCCAGGCGCCACCTACAGGCCTAATGTGTGAAGTGTAGAATGACAATGGCAATTTACATTTCTGATAATTATGCAGCATTAGTATATAATAGTATGTACAGTACGGCTCAAAATTTGGACAAATTACAGTTTTTTTTATGTTTTTTTTTAAAGAAGTCTCTTATGCTCATCAAACCTGCATTTATTTGATCAAAAATACAGAAAACAATTATTACAATTTAAAATAATGGTTTTCTATTTTAATATACTTTTCAATATAATTTGTTTCTGTGATGCAAAGCTGAATTTTCAACAGCCATACTGCTTAATATTTTTTTGGAAACTGTAGTACTTTTTTTAGGATTCATTGATGAATAAAAAATTAAAAAGAACAGTATTTAAGAAAAAAAAGAGGGAAAAAAATAAATGATTAAAAGTCTTTAGTATCCATTTTTATCAATTTATGACATTGCTGAAAAGTATTAATATTTTTCAACAAAAAGAAAAAGAAAAAGAAAATTACTGACCCCAAACTTTTGAATGGTAGTGTATGTGTCACGTCTTGTTTTGGTTCATGTTTCATGTCACTCATGTTTCCTGTCTTGTCATGTGATTCCCTCGCCCTCATGTGATCCCGCCATGTGCTTCACTAGTCTCTTGTGTCATGTTGTCATTGGTTAATTGTCTATCATGTTCACAGGTCTGTCTTGTTTAGTGATTAGTCCATATGTGTGTTTAAGCCCTCATGTTTGTCATGTGTCTTTTTCAAGTATTGTTTCGTGTAACCACTGTGGGAAAGGGTGTGTTTGTGTTTTGAGTGCCTTGCCTTCATTTGAGATTTTTTGAATAAACTGCATTTGGGTTCTCTTTGCTTGCCTTTAGTGGATTTAATATTACAGAATGTTGATACAAAAAAATTCTGTTTTTAAGAAATGCTGTTCTTTTATAACTTTTTATTCATCAAAGAATCCTGAAAAAATCATCAAAGGTTATAAGTATATTCAAATAGAAAACCATTATTTTAAGTTGTAGTAATATTTCAGAACATTACTGTTTTTTCTGTATTTTGATCAAATAAATGCAGGCTTGATGTCCTGTGTTCTTAATTCAAACAGCAGAGATACTAATTGTTCATGCACAAGTCACATCATACATTATATGTGTCGCAACTCTTCACACTCACAGTGAGGTTTTGTTTAACAAGAGTAAGAACCTATACGCCTTTTTCCTACACCCATGATGCTTTTATAACCCATGTTAAAATATGACATAAATAAGAATAAATAGTTTAAAAGCTGCATAAATAAGTTTGAAAGTTAAGTGATTAATTTAATGTAAGTTAATTCATCAGAGTTAAAAATGTTAAAAATGTTAATACAACAATTTAATGTTTAAGATTAAAAGTATGCTGACAGAAAATTCATGTCACTGCCCCTTTAAGGGACTAGTGACGCTAGACGCAGTGCTTCAGTGACGCTGCAGCAGAGGCCTGAAGGAGAGATCGGAGAGAACCATAGGGAGAGCCTAAGTCCCTCCCCTTCCGGTCGACCACCATGGGACCTTATTTCGGAAAAATATTGTATGGTAGTCAATGGCGAGAGACAACATATTTTGATCTCGTTTGAATTGTGCCCTGATTTACACATATGATGTTTGTCAATTTAAAAGATACATTTTAAAGTCAAGAAAGTCGCAGCTTGATGTAAAACTGCTGAGGTATAAGACTGTGAAAATACGTAATTACAAAGACTACAAACCCAGAAGGCGCACATGCGACGTCATACCTTTTCTCTCAATGAATGAAGCTAACTTTACTGAAGCTAACGTCTGTCATTTTTTCTATAGTCTTACATTATAATCGTAACGTTACGCCGTCATGCCCGAGTGTTTTGAGCCAGAATACACACATACGAGCAACGGATCTTGTGACGTACATAGTGCGAGACGAGAGATGTAGTTCATTGAGCGATTTTCACATAAAACTAAACGTTACTCTTCTGTTTTATGACAAACTGCGACTTTCTTGACTTTCATAATTACCTTTTAAATTGACAAACATCATATGTGTAGTTCAGGGCACAGTTCAGACGGAATAAAAAGATAAGTTATCTCTCGCCATTGACTTCCATACATATTTTTTCAGAAATAAGGTCCCATGAGCCGGAAGCGGAGGGGCGGGACTTAGGCTCTCTATAAGCAGAGAAAAGAGTGAAAAAGTTGATTTTGCAGTTGAAAAACATAACTTACCTGGCCGGGAACTGACGGGGATTTTATGAGAACTAAACCACACTGGTTTTGGTCAGGTTTTTTTTGCTTGGTTTGAGGCTCGGTCGGAGCGAGGATTGGCCTGCGGTGTGCGGGTGTGCACATGCACAGACGGGATTCAAGATGGCGAGCCAGACACAGACTTTCAACTCATCTCCTCCATCGCATCAGTGAGGAAATCTCCTGCGTATGGTAACTCGCTGCCAGACTGGTAGGAGTTTCAGGAATTGTTTTTTTGAACTGAACTGGAAATTGATTGAACTATTATTTTTGGACTGAATCGAACTGAAACTCTTCATTGAACTGTCTTTAACTTGAGTTTAAAGTGGTATACTTTTATTTTCATATTGAGTTCATATGTCTGAATGTGACTTGAAATGCTTGTGGTCCACTTTGATTTGGCTGTGTAAATTGAAGGTATTTTCTTACCTGTAAAAGAAAGGGAAAAGAGTTAACTCAGGAAGAAAAATAGAAACTCTAAAATAGGTGCAACCTAGGAAAAGACCGGTCTAACTTAGATTAGCCTGACTAAAATAACTATTTTACCTATTTTAACTATTTTATTATCTACTAATACCTTTTCATTTATTATATTTACCTCAATATTAAGAACCTGCAGTGTATTTTTTGTTTTGTTTTGCATTCTGTATATTTTATGTGTGTTTTGCATTCAGTAAATTGCCGGCCTTTTGTATTTAAAGCAACGGTCTCTGGTGTAATTATTTTTGCTCCCCACTCCTTAGAACCTAGAACTGGTCCAGTGGCGCAGTAAGTGGTGTGATACCGGTGCTACAGTTTCCACAAACTCCATTAAACCATAAACAATCAGCAAAGGTTTATTCTCTAAGTGAAGAGAAATGATTTTTGAAATATAGTGTGAGCAGCGATGACGGCCCAAGCACACACCGCCTCCTGCTGGCTCTGGGAAACACTGCAGCTGGACACACACATTTATAAGAGGACTAAAGTCACAGTGTGTGTCAGACCTCCTGCCGCCAGCTGGACACACACATTTATAAGAGGACTACATGAATGTCACAGTGTGTGTCAGACCTCCTGCCGCCAGCTGGTGGCGCTGTGAATCTGAGTAAACCTGAGCAATTAGAACTGATCCACACTTCAAAAATACACTGGTAAAGTAGATCACCTGAGCACATACTCATACTGTATATATTTTTGATGATTGTTTTAATACCCTTATTTTACTAGGAAATCTCTCTGGATTAAAATCTCAGCTAAAGTGCATGGTTATACAGAAAATACAACATAATTTTTTTAGGCCTTATTGAGATTCAGATTCAGATCTTTTGAGTTATGAAGATGTACCTCTCTTCTCATTGGTACCCTCATTGTATTTATTTATTTATTATTATTTTTTTTTATTGCTTTATTTTATTATTGTAATTCAGTTCTTCCCCTCTTTTGTTTCATGATCCTCGGCAGAGCTTTGGCTCTGTTGTATAGGTTTATTTATGCTTTGCTATTGTTTGTTGATATTGTTTTTGGCAAGTAAATTGTTTATCACAAAAGGGGGGAAACAAAATATAAATATAAAAATTTCTTAAGATTAATCCAAGAATAAAAAGCGAATTAAACCGCTCTGTCCTCGTGTGACTGATGCACATGAGATATGATCAGGCTATAATACAGATGTGATTGATCAGCTTATGCTGTGAGGTATAAAGGCAACAAATCAATGAATGCTTTAACAAATAAAGATGTACAGTCGGGGAAGGCCATTCAACTTTTGCATATCTACTGATGAAACACTTGCATTACTGTGTAAAATAATCTCCATAATCCAGAACAAGAAGAACAGCAGCAGCAACACATTTCTATATAGCAGCCGTAGAAAAAACTGTATTTATTTCTAAAACAGAAGCTGTCGTGATGTCATTTACCACAGCTCTAGAGTCACTGAACACTCGATGACCTTTACATGACGGTCTCAGAAGAGTTGAGCATCTATGCGTCTGATCCTGCACTTCAGATGAAGACTGTGCTTCTTTATGGCTATCTAACACCAGTATAAACCAGTGACAGTGGAAGCGCTGATCCTCTTTCAGCAAGTTAAGCGAACATCTCATTTCCAGCACAACAGGCATTATGGTTTCATGCAAGGCAGAAAACAAAGACAGGTAGAAGAAATAAAGTACCAAATCTACTATTTAGAGTATTAGCTGACTTCATTCATTTATATTAGATTTTAGACATTTAAAAAGCACATAAATGGCAAACAATATATGTATATAATGTAATACATTGGTAATTATCATGTTATCATGCGGATGGGGTGTTTATGAGCTCTTATCTATAACATCAGAGGTTTAATCGCGGCTCGTGGTTCTGTCTGACTCTGTTCACTGTCTAATTCAAATGAAGACGAGCAACTATACATCTCTAAGAAGAAGAAGAAATGGAGCTAAAATATGTTCTCTGTTTTCAAGGCTTTATCAAGTCAAGTTGCTTTTATTTCTATATCGCTTTATTAACACAGAGAGTTAGTTACAAAAGTAGTTTTGTTCATCAAATATGAAATGAGTTCAATTCAGCTGTAAAACAGCTCTACAAGTCAATAGTGTCATTATTCACATCAATTAAGCTCAAGTTTACTTCTCATTCAAGTGTCAGTGCAGTCAAATAATATTACTGAAAGTTAATTATCTTTCCCTGTTCATTGTTCATTCCCTCCAAACCAGTCTAGACTCTTCCACATCAGACTGTGTATGAACTGGATCTGGAGTAAGCCTGAAATCACCATGAAAGGGAAGTTGCACTCGTCTTTTCTTCCCTATTGTGTCGTATATCTGAGGGAAACAAACAAATGTGGGCGGGGCTTGATTGTGTCCGTGTGGAATTGATTGGATGGTTGTGGTTTGCTATTGGCTGATCTCATGTGAGTGACAGGTTATAGCCCCGCCCTCGTCATCAGAGAAGAGAAGAGAAGCTGAAGAGGAACTTATTCAAGATCATTAACACAATAATGATGATGTGCACCTATAAATCATTTACTGTACAATAAACACTGCAATACTCCATAAAAACAGAATGGTGAATTGTGATTTCATGGTGACTTTAACTTGCTTGTGAGGTCTATAACACATTAACCAGGCAAGTCACTGGCTGAGCTCAACTATATCTGTTCATGAAGAACAATTGGCTTTTTCCACACTATCAGTGTTCATCTGACTTCCACAGATCACCAAACTAAAGCGTAACCCGTTTTATTTGAAAACCTAAAGCCGTCTCCGACACGAAGGAGCTCGACGCCGCTGACCCAGGAGCCTCATTAAAACTAGTTCGGGGACCGTAATTCATCGGCTTCCTTTGCAGAAACTCGACGGCTTTGTTAACTCGAGCTTCACCCAGAAGAGCGCCAGAGGAAAGCTTCTCTTCTGATAAACACACACACACGCGCGTCCCACCGGCCCGCGCGTCTGAACGGGGCGCCGCTAAACGCACACTTGTCTGAGACTGGGACTACAAGAGGAAGCGTTTGTCCCTGAGCTGTTCGTCTGAGATCTCTGAAAGCCTCTCCAGACGCGCGGCGGCTTCACAGGAACACACGCTCGCTGCCGGAAGAGGATGAAACAGCCGGGGTGTGTAAAGCAACACATACATGTGGCAGCACACTGTTCTCTTTCAGGTACTCTTCTGGGCTTTGTCATCTTGGGTTTGATTTTTCCAGTTGTTACACTCAAAGGAAGCAGCCGCGACTAATCGCTTCAAAGAGCCGCGATCCCAGAGACAGAGCGAGTGGAAGTCAGCCGAGATCATCTTCTCATTATCCGTCAGAGGGAACCAGTGAGAACAGCAGAACCCAGGGAACGTTCTGCCACGCTTCTCTCAGAGATATGACCAAACGCTCCTCCAGAAACCTCAATAGAACGCTTGTTAGAATGTTTTTAAAATCTTAATAATGTTCTCAAAATGTTAATGCATTTTTTCTAAAAGTTTTAGTTGGATGTTCGTCAATTATTATTTTTTTATGTTATTTTTAAATGTTTCAGAAAGTTACGTTCAGGTAAAATAACGTTACCATAATGTTTGCAAAATTATAAAATATGTATGTTCCCTTAACTCTCACACACACACACACATATATATACAGGTGCTGGTCATATAATTAGAATATCATCAAAAAGTTGATTTATTTCAGTAATTCCGTTAAAAAAGTGAAACTTGTATATTATATAGACTCATTACATGCAAAGTGAGATATCTCAAGCCTTTATTTGTTATAATTTTGATGATTATGGCTTACAGCTTGTGAAAACCACAAAATCAAAATCCCAGAAAATTAGAATATTACATGAAATCGGAATTACTGAAATAAATCAACTTTTTGATGATATTCTAATTTTATGACCAGCACCTGTATATATATATATATATAAACTGGACGTTTTGAAGGAACATTCAGAAATAACACTTTCAAATGGGAACTTTTAGCAAAAGATTCTTAGACTGTACTGTTCAGTGCGCTGTTTTCTGTGAATGTACGAGACTTCTGTATGGAAATAACTAGAAGAAGAAAAATCTGCACTACAAACCGGTGTGTTTATGGTTGTGATAATAAATTAAAATAATGTTAATAAATACCAGTTTGCAATATCAAGCAGCATAACAGACTTTGTACAGGTAAAATAACTGACACGTTCAAGTTACAAATGGCCACAACTGCTCTTATATCAGAATAAGGTGCACGCGTGTGTGTGTGAGGCCAAACGCTGCACTTCACGTGTTGTTGCGGGCCGAGAGGGTTCTGTTGAAGCCCTCTGTGGGCTGTGAATGTGCCATTGATGAGCACTTCTACATCACATTTACATCAACAAAGTGTTCACTGACTACAGACTAACCAGTTTTAACCCTAACAAGTTTGTTTGCTCATATAATCTTTAAAATATTATGTTAAACTTATTTAGCTTGCTGTCCACTGATGAGGGTCTCTAAGATGAAGCAGCTTCAGCTGGAGCTCTGATGTACAGAGGCTAAATGTGGGATATGATCACGAAGGGCGAGGTCTGTAAGATGAAGGTGGAGCTGGGGAGGAGGTGGAGGGACGCTGGCACAGCTGATGCTAGAGAGAGGTGAGCGCCTGCTTATATACGCTGGCTGTTGATTGGAAGATTAGATTGGCTCACTCCTCCCTAACTTATGTTTAGAAACTTCACTCATTAAAGCAAGCACATAAAACATAATTTTTTTTTTCTTTATGAATCATGTTCCCAATTGAGTGTGTCCCTGGATGTCCCCAAACTGTAGCTAAATTAACACACACACACACACACACACACACACACACACACACACACACACACACACACACACACACACACACACACTTCAGCCCTTGAGTGATCTGAGGAAGACTGGAGAGTGTGTTTGAATGCTCTGGATCGTCGTGAGAGTTGCAGTGCAGATCACAGTTTGGTGGATATATATATATCCTCCATATATAACCTCTCAGAGTGTGAAGTGAGGTTAGAGACACGCCTGACCTTTGACCTCTGTGTGTGAGAGTGAGCTTATGTAGTCTCAGACTCACACATGAACTCCAAGGGTCGTAACAACTGAACGCCAGCAAACTTCAGATTTGGAAACAAAATGCATGTTCTGTTAAGAAACAACTATAATGTTTCATCTGCAGTTATACATTCTTCTGACAATATCAACAAAACCGGACATAAAATATAACAGCTTGCATAAAATACATAACGTATGATCCCACTTTATATTGTGTGTCTATGGAACTGACATTTACCCTTTGATGCATGAATTATGATAACCTCAGTCAGGATTTCTTCCCTATATGTTTTTATTGCTCTATACATAGGGTGTGAAAAACAAAACTTGAACTTTTATTTTTTGACGCAAATTTTTTCAAAGAGTTTTTCAGATTTTAACATTAATGGACAGTGTGTATTTTTGGTTTCAACTAAAGAGATTAAACACAATACTGTAACTGTATTACAGTTTTTTTCAGTCGCTAACAAGCGTTTGTCCAATCAGTTGTCACATTTTCAAAACTCTTAACACAATTAGCACAGCATCGGTCTTTTGTGGCCATACCATTCACACATTTCTTGTCGTTTTCACACAATATGCAGTCAGTGAACACATTTCCATAATGCTTACATTTTCTTAACAGACAAGCTATACCTCCCAACAAAATTATGGATTGTTTTTGTAGTATTTACAAATGTTAACACACAACATCCCACAATAGCAAAAACAATATTCCAAACCTTAGATACAGTATGGACTGCATTTATTTACATGTATTTACCATTTACATGAAACTTTTACCATTTTTGTAAATTTCATGATTTTAGCAAAATGTGATTTTGATTGCTAGCAAAATGTGTTGCTTTTGAACAATGTAATGAAGAAACAAGCTTTTCTTCCTGGAGTAATGATGCTGAAAATTCAGTTTTTCATCACAGGAATAAATTACATTTTACACAATTTGTTACATGAGATACATATTTTTAAACAGAAATCAGTTATTTCAAATTGTACTAATATTTTACAATATGAAAGTTTATAAAAACCTCTGCTTCTGCAATGATATCAGTTCAAAAACAATATATCAGTGAGAGAGTCAAGGAGCTACAACGACAATATGTCCAGGTATAGTGTACTGTATATTCAATTCAATGCCCAGTTCTATAAGCTTTGCACTTTGCAAGTAGGTAACCTACACAGTACAGTATAGTATACAGTAATGACATGATTTACATAAACTTTGTTTTGAGAGTTATGGAATTGGAGGCCAACCAGGCCCCTCATGAATTCATATACATAGATGAGGCAGGATTCAATCTGGCCAAAAGGCGTCGACCTGGACGAAATGTAATGTGGAGGTGGAAGGTTTACTGTATGACCATCAGCCACATGAGCAGATGTCCCTCCTTGAAGCCATGGATGCTGGCTCCAAGGGTGGATCCGACATACCAAGCAGTTTTATCCCAGGTGCATCGCCTTGGATGATATCAGATGTGATCTTGATGAAAACGTTTTGATTCACTGTAAGCAATACTGTAAAACTTTTTCTGTTCTATCAAACCGTGTTTCTACTGTACCTCCTGTAGTAAACAGTAAAAGAATAAAAACTGATTTGCTTTTTACTGGAATGCTTATGAATGTGACTGTACTGTACATGTGGACATACAGTTCCCAACCAAGAAATTTAGTGTAAAACGGTGGATTGCATGTTTTGCAAGCAAATACCTGTAAAACTGAAACATAAAAGTCTATGCAGTTTTAGTAATGTCAACAATAGCCAGTATTTTGAAACCTGGTGTACTTTGATTGACTGCATGTACCTTGTGAAGTGAAAACAAGTGTTATTCTTTGACAGAATAATTTCATTTTGAGTCAGATTTCCAGTGTTTTGGTAAAGTTAGTGTGTGCACAGAGAAACATGTGTTCTGTTTTGAAATGAAGAGTTAGTGTATATTTAACAAAATGTGTTTTTGAGAAGACAATTAACCATTTGGCCAATTGTGTTTTGTAGGTGTGAGTCTGTGTTAAAAGTTTAGAAAAAGTATCTGAAGTATGGGTAAGCGCTTGTTAGCGATTGAAAAAAACTGTAAACACAATACAACAATACTGTGTGTATTTAACAAACCAATGAATAAAACACAATACAAAACTATAAAAACTATAAAATAATATAATACAGCTTCAATTATTGCAAACTCAATTGAGTTTATTCCCGTTCAACCAGCAGACGAAGAACTCCGTACAAGTTTAACTCTGCATGTCTTTGATATCAGAACATGAGGACGTGTTTCCATCAAAGATCTATTCAACCGGTGAAATACACTATACCCTCCAGTCCACCAGAGTATGCTGATTTACCCTTATAGATGATCATTCTGATCATGTTCAAAACTGATAAATATCCTCTCCTCTGAGAAAACCTCAGACAGAAATTTACATCGATCTGTTACATCCATTACTTTTCTGATGTTACTTCAAATTGTGTTCTAATAACACAGAAACATTTATTTACAGACACAGAAAGTTACTGTAGATTAAGTATTTTTACACAGTCACAGTAACGAGAAAAGAAATAAAGCTATGATGCATGATGTCCATTTTAGTGGACAGATGAATAATCAGAATTTTTCTCCCAATCTAAAATCAATTCTTGGAAAGTTTAACAATGATATGACTCCTTATACAGTATGTTCCTTGATGCTACAACATTCTCTGTTCCCTGCAAGAGTCTCCTATGATAGAAGGAATGGATTGATATTCCGGATCAACTTGGCATTTCTGGCTGTCCGTCGGCCATCTTTGTTTGGAGAGAAAAGAATCCCACATACAACGGCTCGCCACTTGGTGGCAGTGTATCATAGGAAACACTAGTGTCCACTGTAGAGCTGATGTGCAACTGTGCCATATAATCCTATGCATACTGTATTTAAGACAATGCTTTCTGAATAGCTGTCCGCTTCAGTGACCTTTATACGTGGAAGGCTTTATAAAATGTGTTGATGTTGAGCACTGAGGATGCTGGTGAGGTTAGTGCAGGTTTGGTGGTGTGAGGAGGGTTACGGGTCAACAGTGTAATTATAGATGTCATCACAGACATTAATTACAGCTGTAATTACATGCAGACAGGGCCAAAAATACACTCGGCAAACACCAAATGTGAGTAAAAATCAGCGTTGGTGAGTGTATGAAACAGCGTCAATCGCTAATATTTTTATAAATTCTAACAATTCAATGTTGTGAGAACATGAACGAGAACAAACATGAACGAAGCTCGGGACAGCTGACGGGCCAGGACGGGCCAGGCCAACTGCAAAAGACTAAAAGGTCAAATAAAAACTCTAAATGAAAAGCATTTTACGGTACACTCAAATACTGTAAGTTGTGCAACTGCAAAATCAAGGTCAATGAGAGATTGATTCTGCTTCAGTATCATGTCTTCCTGCTAGAAATGTGTCCTAGAGATTGTAAAAAACTGGTGAAAGACATTGTTTGTGTTTTTGTTATGAAAGTGATGCACGTTGAGGAATCAGATGACAGTATTTCAGAGAGACATTTCACTGCTTTTTCACTGCAGAAACCCCTGCCAGTGTGTTATTCAGATGCATATGAGCATCTGCATGAATCAGTTGTTTTGTCTCCAGAATATATCATAAATGTATGCAAACTGTAACATGTAGACAGGGTGAGATTATTATAAAAATAATAATCATAAATGTTTCTTGAGCATCAAATCCTCATATTAGAGTGATTTCTGAAGGATCATGTGACACTGGAGTAATGAAGCGGAAAATTTGATCACAGGAATAAATTACACTTTACTATATGTTCACATAGAAAACAGCTGATTTACATTGTAATAATATTTCAATATTTCAATTTTTTGATCAAATAAATGCAGATTTTGTCATGTAATTTATTTTAATATTTTGGTTATTAGTCATGATAAGCAGAACACTATCCAGTCCACTGATCAATATCACAAAATAAATTCAGTAAACTAAAATATCATTGATAGACTATGTGCGATCCTGTGATGATAAATACTTTGTTTTCTTTTCTTTCTCCTTCTTTTCTTTCTCCAACATTATTTCAATATTACATATCTTGGAGGAAGAAGCCAAAAATATAAAACAATGAAATAAAATAATTGATTTGCCTTCCATCTAATATTCAAAATACAATTACTTTTTAAACTAGAAACAGTCATTTTTCAGTGGTTTCAAGAGCAAAAATAAAAAATAAAAATAAAAATATTAAAATACTGAAATCAAATGCAAATAATATAGTTTGACCATGGAGCAAACTGAAGCTGCGTGCAGAAGTGTTTGAGTCAGTGATCTGACAGGATTTACAACATCTACAAATAGTTTTCCCCTTCTGTCTGTCACATTAGTAATTTTGAACATTGCCTGGCCTGTAAAGTTCATTGTAATATTAATAATAAAAAATCCTGTTTGATTTTAAGAACCCTGATGATTTTGGTACTGTGTAAAACCTGCAGCCTGAAGCCAAGCGTGTGTATTAGCTGTTAGACTGTGGTGCGTGTGTAAAGTAAGCAGTGTGTATAGTGCACATCAGATGCTCCTCAGGCACACGGGGATAATGAAGGTGAGTGTGTGTGATTCCTGAGGCGTCCTCTGGGTGGCGCTGTCTGTCTGCGCTTCAGCTGCCTCATTACAGTCCAGATCCTGGATCTCACACACACAGAGCTGTGTCGAATCTCCCTCACACCTCACATGACAATTACCTACACACACATCCAAAATTTATTTTACATTATTTCAGCTTTATGTATATCTGCAGATATGTGAACTCTCTGACACTGTATGTGTTCAGTGTAAGTGGACTGATTGTTTATTCCCGGCACAGTCGCAGGTAATGCCGCTGTCTTTCATTGTTCCACGATGAGCTTGTATTCGGCTCGTGCCCTTTCCCGTACCTGTCCTGCCGGAGCAGGTGGACGAGGCGCTTTGTTTTCACGCCCGACACGTCATTAATCATCCCTGAAGCCACTCTTGAGCCTGTAATGATACGCACCGGCTGCCGCGCGGGACCCGCCGCACAATTGCCTTTCTTTGCACGGCTGCCAAATTGGAGGTGAACGTCCGTAGCCAGACAGCGCTCCCTCGTCCCCCGACTGTCTCATCATTTAGCTATTTATCCATCTCGGCCTGCTTTCCCAGGAGGCCGCGGATTGTGCGGTCGCGAGGGGGGTCGCGAGATCAGATTTGTTGCTCAGGGTTTTTGCCTTTGATTGTGTGCCTATAAGTTTGGGATTAAAGACAAATTTCCCACAGGGCGAGGCGGGCTTTGCTGCTGCCGTTTAACTGTTTAACCTGGCTTACTCTGGTAGGAGGGGGCGAGCCGGTCAACAGGCCCTCGAGACCCGAACGGGTTGAACCGGAGCCAGGCGGCGTCGATAAGAGCGGGTCGCGTGGGCTATCGGATCAACACCTCGGAATGTGTACAAACAGAGCGAATCCCTCGAGAGCAGCTTGATACAGTCGCATCCCAACATCGCGTCGTAACACCATTAAAAAAGCTGGTAACACTTTATTTTACAGTGTCCTTGTTACATATGTTATATGTACTTACTATAGTAATAACAGTAAATGATGCTAAATTACATGCAACTAACCCTCAACCAAACCCCAATCCTATAGTAAGTACATGTTGTTAATTAATATTACTCAGTACTAAAATATATAACCACACTGTAACAATGACACCTTAAAATAGAGTAACACACTTTATTTTACAGTGTCCTTGTTACATATGTTATATGTACTTACTATAGTAATAACAGTAATTATGCATAATTACATGCAACTAACCCTCAACCAAGCCCTAATCCTACCCTAACCTTATAGTAAGTATATATAGTTGCTTAATATTGCTCAGTACTTAAATATACAATTCCACTGTAACAATGACACCTTAAAATAAAGTGTAACCAAAAGCTGGTAGCAGTTTATTTACAGTCCTGTTCCCCATGTACATACTAGTTCTTACTTATTATAGTAATTGCAATAACTGGGTACTAACCCTGAACCTACACCTAAACCCGACTTACATTACAGTACTTTCTTAGGTAAGATCACAGTAAATGCACATACTGTAAAATAAAGTGCAACCACAACAGAGTTCAGTCGTCAGCGATCTTCTCCAGTACACACATGAATATAGAGCGGTAGTGCAAAACTACACAAACTCGAGCAGGCTGCAACTCTCCTGAAGTCTCTGAGCAGACTTCATTAACCCGTGGAGCAAGCGCTTGGCTCCGGAGATTCAGAGAATCAAACCCTGCGCCGGCGAGATGAGCGAGGCTCTCAGAATCAGCAGGTGCATCTCTGTTCTGTCAAGCTCAGTCCGAGCAGATTACACAGATCTGAGGGAGTTCAGCGCCCGCGGCTCCTGCTCCACAAACACAAGCCTCAGGTGTGTGACTGGAGAGCGGCCAGAGCTTTGATCCAGATCCAGGTGCGGATACGGCCGACCCACACCGGCAGTGTGAGCACACACACACACACAAACGTCATTGTGATGCAAGCCACAGACAAACATCTTGCTCCCACTTTATAGTAAGTGGCGTTAAGTAAGTACAATGTAGTTATTGTGTTGATGTTGTATTGTAAAACACTTGTGCTGCTGTTGAGGTGTGATACGGGTGAGCTTAGGGACAGGCGAGGTGCAACAGCAATTAAACTCATTACAGCTGTAATTACATGAAGGTATTTTCAAAATATAAGTACAATGTAAAAACATGTATGTACACAATAAGTCCATTGTATCAAATTATTAATTTCAATGTAAGTACATAATACTCAAAGCTACTAAATTTAAAGTGGGACCAACATCTTCAACAGCCACTGCTATAACACATCAATAGTAGACTAGAAAGAGAGCAGGTTTTCACGAGGACGGGCGTGGAGAGGCGGATCTCCTGGGATTCTCCCCGGCCGAATATACAGTATTGATCTTTAATTAAAGCCTCTCTTAACTGCAGCTGAGTGGACGAGGGTTAATTCATGAACTAGTGATAATATTTGTGCTCTGCATGAGGAGGTGCATAAAAAGTTATCTATTGTCTGAGCAGTTTATCAGCGGAACGCTCCACACCACGCCTGGGACTTACCAGCAATAACTCAACATTATGGGTCAATTTAAAACGGGCCCTCAAATGTCCTTATCCGCTGAAGGATGCTGTTGCTGGATTACCGATGCCTCCTCACGCAGGTGTAATCGACACACACTTGCTTTGGCTCGGACTCTCTCCCATCTGAGCTGGAGAGCGATACGCAGACACACTCCTCTGGGGAAGGGCAAAGGGTGTCTAGATACTGTGATTTCACCCTTTCTAGTCTTATTGATTTCTTCAGCGGATGCAGCTATTAACATTGAGCGTGTTCCAGAGGAGCTTGCGGCAGGTATCGGGCTCTCCGGGAGTGTGCGAGCGCTGTGTTTTTATAATTAAGGTCAGCTGGGATGCATTAAAGCATTTGAGGTGTTAAAATTGGCCCTCCTCAGAGAGCGAGCTGGCATCGTTCGCACTCGTAAATTAGACCCGCCACTGGAATAGGCTGAGCCTCTGATGTTCGGACTGTCTGATAATAATCTCACAAAACACACACCCTCGGAGAACCTTTGGGAATGCGTGAGACAAGCACAATGAAATGCTGCATGTTATTCTGACTCAGCCAATAGAAGAGCAAGCACACCTGTCAGGTGACACACACAGCAGCCAATGAGACGAGAGACTCAAAATAACTTCCTGCTAAGAACGAGAAAGAGTTTGTGTGAGGATCATACTTTATCAGTGATTTGAAAAGCACAAGTGCCAATCTCCCAGCAAGCAATTTTGTGTTTAAAAAAGTCTAATAGCTGTTCAAACAGCCCTGACGTCTAGCCTAAAACAAGGCAAAATTTGGGCTGTCAGTGAAAATTTAATAGACATCAAGTCAAGTCAACTTCATTTATACAGCGCTTTTTACAATATAGATTGTTCCAAAGCAGCTTTACAGTGATAATAGGAGATTACAGTAACAGAGAGTGTTCAGGCTTTACAGCAGCTCTAGAATAAAGTTATTGTCCAGATAAAGTTAGTTTTGATTGATTCACTTCCATTGCAAAGATCATTAGTTATTAACTTAGGGGCCGCTAACACGACACCTTTATTACTGAAAACAGAAAACTTTTAATGGGTTCCGGTCATTAGATGTCTAAACCATAGCCCAAGAATAGACTAGTCATCAATTAGATAACATGTCAAAGAAATGAAACACCTTGTAATCACTGTTGACTTCGCTTACATGATGGAATATCACACATCTCGCAAGTTATTCTGACAAAAACGACATGTAACTAAATTCAAGGTTATTTTGGCTAGAAGTGTGTTACTCATAGCCGGACTATATCGGGTCTATAGTTAACCGAGACTGAAATGACGGATATTGCTCGCTGGGTCCATGGTCTCAAAATGACATTTAATGAAAATCACCAGCGTGAACATTATAATATTAATATTAATAAACATAATATTAATGTTTGCAAGACAGACCGTTTTGGTAGCACTTTACAATAAGGTTCATTAGTTAACATTAGTTAACTACCTTAGATGAAAAATACTTCTACAGCATTTATTAATCTTAGTTGATATTAATTTCAACATTTACTAATACGTTATTAAAATCAAAGGTTGTATTTGTTAACATTAGTTAATGCACTGTGAACTAACATGAACAATCAATGAACAGCCGTATTTTGATTAACTAACATGAACAAAGATTAATAAATACTGTAACACATGTGTTGCTCATTGTTAGTTCATTGTTAGTTAACCTTATTGTAAAGTGTTACCACCGTTTTACACAAATATAGTGAAATCAGTGGTTCGCAGTGAAGACGTCAGTCAGATATATGGTAATGGCTGGAATGACGTGTTTTTAACACCAGTATTTATTTGACCATTATGTTAAATTGTCCTCATAAAGCTTGACTTGGCAGCTCCATCTTTCTGCTCTCCGTCTGTGAAGCTCTAAAGTGGACCGGTGGGAGAGATGTCCAACATGGCCGCTTTACTAAACAAATAATCCTCATCCAGACCCTTCGACTCACCGGTGTGTCTCTGCCTGTTGGGTTGAGCGAGGAGATCTGGCTCTTTCTGTGAACTGGCATTTTGTTTGAGCATGATGAACACAGCAATCGCTGAAAAAAAAAAATTAAATGAGATTATTTACATTCCCCCCCCCCCCCCCCCTTGGTGCCGAAGCTTGATGACCGGACTGAAAATCTAAGTGTTCATTTTAATGCCCGCTTACTGTAAGCTTCTTGTTGAAATTGTTCTCGGGGAAATGGAAAGATTGAATGTCATTATGTATGATGTTAAACCCAGCCTATGAAATAATTCAGGAGCTATCACATAAAGTATCTTGCTCTCTCAGAGGAGGCTTTAAGAGACGATAAGGCTGGGATACTAACCGCTAGCTTGAGTCCACGCAAACCAAATTAATCCAGTAATGCCCAGGGCCTGGAGGGAGGGGGCCGATCTGTTAAGACCACCTTTATTCAGTGGCCCTCAGACCCAGAGCTAAATGACAGCCGGAAAATCACAGCAGCAGGGTCGTGCACGGTGCATTACGGGCTCCACCGCAGCGCCGTACAGTAGCGATGGCCTGAATGCCTCATCACAAAGAGCAGCTTCCCAGCGCGCCGCTCAAGCCCTGCTGACCAGAGCCGGGAAACACAATGCACCGAGTGAAGGAATGCAACGGCACGCAAGAAAACAGCATCAATGCCATTGCAAAGCGCTTTCCTTTCTGATGCCATGTGCTTTCGTACAATTACATTAGCCTCTCTGTGACGAAAACATGTGTGTATAATTAGCACTTCTCAGATGCATGGTCTTCCATCGAAGCCTTATTAGACGTTAAATCACACAATGTCCGTTTTCCATTTTTAAAAACGCGCACGCTGAGAGCCCTTCTGGAAAGCGCACCATTTTTGCAAACTTGCCCGAGCATTTCTAACAGTAATTTACACCTATACAATTACAGTGCTCTGGAGAAGATATAGTGTCAGTCCCTTCCTATTTAACAGCGTGACCCGTTGCCCTGCGAGGCTCGAGCAGAACGAGTATCTCCCTGATTAATGGTGAAAAGAGCCAGAGCTCCAAACCCTGCCAGGAGAGGTGGGCTGCTCTCAGCCTTTTTATGGAAATTAACCGCAAAACACAGCCAATTAGAAGTGTGTTATTTAGAGCGACTTTCCCCCCTCTTTTCATTTGGCTGAATAATGACATGGCGTGATATCCAAATCCTCTGTGGCAAATTAATGTGATGTTCGGTCTTTGCCAACTCCGAGAGCGGCTGGAGTGCTGGAGGAAAGTTACGCTCTGACAGAACGCCGGTCGGACCGGACCAGATTCACACGAGGTGCTAATGAAGGCAAAGCCTGCAAACCCACTGACAACAGAGTAAATATAGTGAGCAAAAATAATATTCCCTCTCGCCCACTTTTCATCAAAAGGCTTTAGAAGCGTATAAAACTGCACGATTATATCAGCGAAGTGCTTGTGTCTGAACATTTCCAGTTAAAAATACCCCTTCCCTTTTTATGTAAATTAAAATGACATGATTTGTTGAAAATCTCTTTCCCGTTGATTTTAGCGCAGTGCGCTTATGCAAAAAAAAAAAAAAAAAAAAAGGCATTTTTCTGGTTCCGTGGCATGTTGAGGAACTCGCGGGGAAGGACCCTGAATGTGCCAGAACACACTGTGGAAGTTTCAAAGGGCAGAGTCTCTAGGAAATCTACTTTTTCTTTGGAAAAATGTCACAGGAGAGATGGGAGATTGGCACCACAAAGGGCCTAAAATAGCACGGGCTGCTACGCATTGTCAGACAAGATTTAGACTGAGGCGCTGACTTTTGTTCTGTGAAGTCTCGGGCCCTGAAAAGAAGATTGGAGGTGTAGAAATTGCAAATTATTTTTTCCTCCTGGATATGCATCGCTCCCGGTCAAAACCACACGAGTGAGTGTCCCGCACCGAGGAGTTCCCAACATTCACCTGAAGACTCGTGTTCCCAGAGTCCCGTGTGTTATCACTGCTGCCCTACACCACAAAAGCCTCGTATACTTAATGCAGCTTCACCCCCGGGACACGTAATAGGATTAGAAATCATTTCTACAAATTTACAAAAACAAATCACATGGCAGGGCTTAGAAATTGCTAATAATTTCTCCATAGCTGGCAGATCAAAGGCAGGCAGCGGAGTGACCCGGCTCAGGCGTTTTTAATGAAGGGGTTAATCTTCTCAAAGGTGACCATTCAGGAGCAGCAGTGTGACCAAATGAAGAATTCAGCTCGAGATAATCGGCACACAAACCCTGAGAGGAGCGCTGAGGCCGATCGCCTGCTTGGACACGGAGAGCTTGATGCGATCTCAGCCTCGCACCTGCACTTGAACGACTGGACCTTCGGAAGGAGCGACGACCGGACGCTTCTCCAAGCTCAGATAATGATGTCGGGGTTCTTCGCATTCACGCTGCGTTTCGAGGGTGAAACTCTGCGGCGCCGTGTTTGAGTACTGGGGGCTGAACGCCCCTTTAAAAGTGTGGTGGGAGAAAGAGGAAGATGGCTTAATACGGTGCACACATCAGCCCGAATGGACGTATAATAATCGTGAGTGCCAGAAAATGGGCCTCCCAGTAATTAAGAATAAATGAAATTGCTTATCAATTAGTAAGCGACTGCATACACCATTTGGCTGTGTTCTCAGGGATTAATCAGGGAACCATTGACATTACATTGTTCCATAATTATCATTCATACGTTTTATGGTAATTGGCAAATTTTTCATGGAGGAATTACAATGTCTCGGAAACACCAGACAATATTAACGCTCTCAAATATAAACATTAATTAATTTCAGAGCAAAAGAGGAAGGAGAAAAGCGTTGACTCTCAAACAATGACTGTAAACAACATTAATGAACTGAAGCCGTGATGAGAGAATATACATCACGCCGATAATTGATAACAAGGCATAAAAGACAGTGTGGAAAAGCACATGCATAAAAAACACATGCTGGTCTCAGAGGGGAGGTGAAAAGTCTCAATCAAGCTGCAAGTATTTGCTCAGCTTGAATATGAAAACTGATTATATAAATCGGTGTTTGCAGAGTTTGCAGAACTGCAGCGTTCTGGTAATCCTGAAGACATTGATTAGCTGGTTCAGAAGTGTTTCATTAGGGTTGGAGTTCAGAAACCCTGACGTAAAACAATGGTCTGGGAGGAGCTTGTTCGTCTAATCCTGTCAATCAAACAGATGCCCAGCTCACTCCCATGAGGAATCTCCCTGAATCCCAAACTCCAGCTTTATCTCTGTCCATGCGTTACATGAGCAGGTAAACGGATGAATTGTCACTTGTACATTCTTTTGTTCATAGAAGAACCTTTCAGTGATCAGTTCTTAACCCTCTGGTGCTCTTCGCATGTCGGTCAAAAATGACAGATTGAAATTGATGTACTATATTTTAGTTCCATAATGTTTTTTATTTTATATTTTTGGGGGATTTCACGGTACGAAATAATATTTACACTGTATTTATAATCCATTTATTCACTTTAGTTTGATCTCTTTTCAAAGACGACACTTGGCAGATTATTGCTGAAGTGAAAAAAGTTTTAAAAAGTGAACTTTATGTTTATTGTTATGACATTTTTTATATGAAATATATATTTTCAAAAACATGTTTACTCAAAAATTGTGAGAAAATATAAATCTAAAGAAGTTGTGTTTAAAATTTGAGCCTGATATCTCAAAAGTGATCAATTTTTTACCATTTTTGATCACGAGGAGCACAAGTGTGACTATTCTTTTCAGAACCATTTAACGTGTTCGAATCATATCCATGATATTTTTTTTGTGTTCACATAGCAAGTGCCAAAACCAAGTTAAATGACAACAAATAAAAATGACCGAAGAGCATGAATATATATATTTTCCACTATAAAGAACCTGAAAAAGTTCCATGGATATTAAGGTTGTTCATGGAACCACAGATGTCAATAAAAAAACTTTATTTTTAAGAGTGTGCACAAAGACTTTACGTAAGTGTGTCCGTAAGAAGGCAAATGATACGCACTTTATCCCGTGCTGAGAGTGTGATTCTCCGAGGCGACCTCAACCTCAAGTCAAAGTCAAGCTCAGTCCTCACGCTTGGGCATTTATCCGCAGGTCACTGGGAGGTTCCTCACAACAGACCCGAGTCACAGAGAGTATTGGCACGAGGTTTAATGAGGTAATTAGTCAAAGGCCATGTTGACCCTGAGAGGGTAATACCTGTGAACTCTTACCCCTGGTTCCTCACACGTCTCGAGGGACGGCACGCTGCAAAGGTCACCAGGATCCTGAGTGAGGACAACACTCACACTGGGTCCAGCGTTTCATTGGTCATTAGGAGCTTCAGAGGTTTGACAAGCAAGAGGTTCGTCACAGTTACCAAAAACAGGCTTTGTGACCGGATACGTCGGGAATCGAGGGCTCTCCAGTCGTGAGGACTCAACTACCTCGCTCAGTGCAATTAAGCAGCTCCGAGACAATAGAAATTGTGAAACGTTGTACCTGCGATGTTACTGTCATTAAAGAGTAAAAAAACCCGACAGAATTAACCCTCACAGCTTCCTTGCATTGATCCCGGGCTTTTATGGTGTCCCTGGAGCGTGGCAGACAATTACAGATATTATTACATCTGCATTGATTTCTTTAAGAGAGCCCAGCGTCTCAAAGCAATTTGAAAAAATTACAGTTCGGAAGTGGGGCAATTAAAATGCCCCGGAGCCAATCACCCTCACAACTGACAGAATGCCACTGTGTTCTCACCTGACGGCACACACACACACACACACACACACACACACACACACACACACACAAACACACACACATACACACACACACACACACACACACACACACACACACACACACACACACACACACATAATCACACACACACACACACACACACACACACACAGAGTGAGAGACACACACACACACACACACACAGAGTGAGAGACACACACACACACACACACACACAGAGATGCACACATATATACACACATCACACACACATATACACACACTCTCTCTCATGCATTCACACATCTCACAAACACACAAACACACACACACACACACACACACATACACACACAGAGACACACACATAGGGACACACACACACACACACACACACACACAGAGACACACACATAAATACCCATATAACACACACATGCACACACATACACACACACACACACACACACACACATATATACACATATCAAATACACACACACACACACACACACTCTCATAATTTTCGACCATCATGATTCCACACCTGCATGAGTTTCTTCAGTGGATCTCACAAGTTCGGAAGGATGTTCATGTTCTTCAGTTCACTTCATGTTCAGTGAAAGTCAATGGGGACCAGGAGCTGTCAAGTTACAAAACTGAGAAAAACGCTACAAAATGACATAAAAGCATCCGCATATCAGCATGAAAGCATAAAGTAATCCATCCAATTCATGAACTTTATTCCAAGTCTTCCAAAGCCATTTGAGGCTCTATGTGAAGAGTAAAACTCATGTTGTTAAATCTCGTCTGATGGCCATGATCTCCATGATCTCATTCACTTCACCGTTAAGAAAGTCATTCAGGCTTTGAGTAAATCATGGCAGAATGTTCATCTATCCCTTATAGACTTTGAGCTATAATGTGTTTTTGTAATAACCATCTCTGAAGATGAGTTGTGTGAAGATCAGCCTAAGAAAGCGCTATTTTCAAACCATTGCAATATCTGAAAGATAATTCCCTTACATGACAAAAGAGTCATTTTGACAGGTTTGGTTTCAAAGACTTTGAATAAAAAAATTCTCTTAAAAGCTTTTTTTTACTTTTTACTTCAAGTACAATTAACTTTGTCTATCTTTACATTTTTGTACACTGTAACTTTTTAAGCACCTGCTAAAAAAAATCACAGTTTGGAGTTTATTAGGCCTCCAGTCTTGGTGGTCAGATGGAGGACCTGCGCCTAGACACGACCACAACGCTTGATGTAGTCAGCCGGATCCGGGCCGTATCCAGATCAGATGGAGGACCTGTGCCTAGACACGACCACAACGCTTGATGTAGTCAGCCGGATCCGGGCCGTATCCAGATCAGATGGAGGACCTGTGCCTAGACACGACCACAACGCTTGATGTAGTCAGCCGGATCCGGGCCGTATCCAGATCAGATGGTGGACCTGTGCCTAGACACGACCACAACGCTTGATGTAGTCAGCCGGATCCGGGCCGTATGCAGATCAGATAGTGGACCTGTGCCTAGACACGACCACAACGCTTGATGTAGTCAGCCGGATCCGGGCCGTATGCAGATCAGATAGTGGACCTGTGCCTAGACACGACCACAACGCTTGATGTAGTCAGCCGGATCCGGGCCGTATCCAGATCAGATAGTGGACCTGTGCCTAGACACGACCACAACGCTTGATGTAGTCAGCCGGATCCGGGCCGTATGCAGATCAGATGGTGGACCTGTGCCTAGACACGACCACAACACATGATGTAGTCAGCCGGATCCGGGCCGTATCCAGATCAGATAGTGGACCTGCACCTAGACACGACCACAACGCTTGATGTAGTCAGCCGGATCCGGGCCGTATGCAGATCAGATGGTGGACCTGTGCCTAGACACGACCACAACGCTTGATGTAGTCAGCCGGATCCGGGCCGTATGCAGATCAGATAGTGGACCTGTGCCTAGACACGACCACAACGCTTGATGTAGTCAGCCGGATCCGGGCCGTATGCAGATCAGATAGTGGACCTGTGCCTAGACACGACCACAACGCTTGATGTAGTCAGCCGGATCCGGGCCGTATCCAGATCAGATAGTGGACCTGTGCCTAGACACGACCACAACGCTTGATGTAGTCAGCCGGATCCGGGCCGTATCCAGATCAGATGGTGGACCTGTGCCTAGACACGACCACAACGCTTGATGTAGTCAGCCGGATCCGGGCCGTATCCAGATCAGATGGTGGACCTGTGCCTAGACACGACCACAACACATGATGTAGTCAGCCGGATCCGGGCCGTATCCAGATCAGATAGTGGACCTGCACCTAGACACGACCACAACGCTTGATGTAGTCAGCCGGATCCGGGCCGTATGCAGATCAGATGGTGGACCTGTGCCTAGACACGACCACAACGCTTGATGTAGTCAGCCGGATCCGGGCCGTATCCAGATCAGATAGTGGACCTGTGCCTAGACACGACCACAACGCTTGATGTAGTCAGCCGGATCCGGGCCATATCCAGATCAGATGGTGGACCTGTGCCTAGACACGACCACAACGCATGATGTAGTCAGCCGGATCCGGGCCGTATCCAGATCAGATGGTGGACCTGTGCCTAGACACGACCACAACGCATGATGTAGTCAGCCGGATCCGGGCCGTATCCAGATCAGATGGTGGACCTGTGCCTAGACACGACCACAACGCATGATGTAGTCAGCCGGATCCGGGCCGTATCCAGATCAGATAGTGGACCTGCACCTAGACACGACCACAACGCTTGATGTAGTCAGCCGGATCCGGGCCGTATCCAGATCAGATAGTGGACCTGTGCCTAGACACGACCACAACGCTTAATTTAGTCAGCCGGATCCGGGCCGTATGCAGATCAGATGGTGGACCTGTGCCTAGACACGACCACAACACATGATGTAGTCAGCCGGATCCGGGCCGTATGCAGATCAGATGGTGGACCTGTGCCTAGACACGACCACAACGCTTGATGTAGTCAGCCGGATCCGGGCCGTATCCAGATCAGATAGTGGACCTGTGCCTAGACACGACCACAACGCTTGATGTAGTCAGCCGGATCCGGGCCGTATCCAGATCAGATAGTGGACCTGTGCCTAGACACGACCACAACGCTTAATTTAGTCAGCCGGATCCGGGCCGTATCCAGATCAGATAGTGGACCTGTGCCTAGACACGACCACAACACATGATGAGTTTTGGTTCCACTGTTGCCTTTTTCCACCTTTGTTGCCATTGCCTTGGCTTGCTTAGTTGGGGACATTAAATTTAACATTTAATTTAATATTCAACAATAATACAGATCTGCTGCATTGACACCATTATATGAGAACTGAACTGAGCTGGACGATGATATATATATATATATATATATATATATATATATATATATATATATAAATGAACTAAATTAATAACGTTTTTACAATAAAAATGAAATATTCGCTGAACTTACTTAAGGTGGACTATGACTCTATTTTTGAATTTGAATTTGAATTTGATTTTATATATTTTAAAAGGGACAATGCACATTAATTAACATGAGCACTAAAGTCCATCGAGTAAATGTGCCAGATTTAGCCATACAGGCTATTTTTCATCCTATTTTCTTCTAGAAACAAACTTTGTTGCATTATTTTCCTGTTATCTCTGTAAAGCTGCTGCTTGAAACAATCTGTGTTGTAAAAAGCGCTATATATATAAATGTGACTTGACTTGACTTGAAAGATCAGTATAGCAGGAGGAAATAGCCTCATTTTAGCACATCAAATGAGCTGTTGACTGAGTGAACAATGAAAGGCGTGTCTCTGCCGATAACAGCAAACGCCCTCTTCTTTAAAGCATTTTATCACAGAAATCTTCAGATCGACTCACACATGGGAGTGGCCTCTTTCCACATTGGTGGATCTTTCTTCAGATGTGTTTGCCATCAGCAAAGCTAGATTATTTTATTATGTTTTTAATCGTGACGGCATACGCTACTGCAGACGTCTCATTATTGATACATCGATAAAAAGTAAGATTTGAGGAATGGAGAAAATAAAGAGGGTTTTTGCTGCTCGAGGTTACACTTTATTTTAAGGTGTCATTGTTACAGTGTAGTTATATATTTAGGTTCTGAGTAAAATTAAGCAACTGCATGTGCTATAGGGTCAGGGTAGGATTAGGGTTTGGTTGAGGGTTAGTTGCATGTAATTATGCACAATTTACTGTTATTACTATGGTAAGTACTTGTAACATATGTAACAAGGACACTGTAACAAGTTTTACCAGAACTTTATTATAGATTTCCCTGCTCACACCTCCCTCTTCTAATATCACAAAGGATGTTGACTCAGTATGATGGACTGAGAACCATTTTTCACTGATTAAAAGAATCTATTATCTTTTCTCAAACACACTCCGCGAGGAAAAGCCGTGGCACTCTCAGACCGGACACGACAGGCTTTGATTGAGACGATACACCATCATCAAAAACGTGCCGTTCTTCACAGCCATCTTCCTCTACTGTTTCTCGTTCCTTTGTGAATTTCACAGGAGAGGAAGAAAATGCTAATTGCTGTTATGGAAGCTGAAAGGAATTAGCGCAGATAAGAGCGTCAGTGATAGTGTTGTGTAGTCTGGGCCGAGCGTGGGCTTCCTCTCGCTCATATCAGCCACACACAGAAACAGCTCATCGAGGACTACAACACACACACCTTCACCTCCATCAGTCTTCGCTGATATGAGGCGCCTTAAGTCAAACAAACACACACACGTTATCACTGCGCTTCATTAATCCTCTAAGCGTCAGAATAAGTTTACTTCTCCTGAATTAAATATCCGCATAACAAACACTAACCTAAACAACAGCCCAAACAAGTGATGACGCTGTAAGCTGCTTACATTGTATTTGCAGAAGCTAAAAGTATTCCTGTGTCTCTGCTTCTGTGCCGATATATATCCGGATCGTCACTTCCTCCGGGATTACAGCGCCGGAGGGTTTCAGCGGAGGCTTCAATCCCGGAGGAAAAGGCGTTTCGGACACAGGAACACGGTGCAAATATGTGATTAAAGAGAAGCAATTATCAGAGAGTGATTTCTGCACGCGGACGCACATCGAATGAACCCTCCAGTTGAGTTTGATTTGCAAACACTGCTTAAAATATTTCTTCTTGAAATTTGGTGGATATTTTTAATTTAGGGTCATGAATGTACATGCAAAGTTTTGACTCAAAAATGTGTTTTGGAAAGACTGTATTGATCCCCCTATTGGTTTCCATGCAATTTTCTTCCAAAAATTAACACTTTTAAAGGGGACATATCATGAAAATCTGTATTTTTCCATGTTTAAGTGCTATAATCGAGTCCCCGGTGCTTCTACCAACCCAGAAAACGTGAAGAGTGAACCCCAGTAACTGTGTTCTGGAGAGCCTTTCTCTGCAAGCATGTCAAAAATAATCCGATCAGATTTCGCTCTCCTTCTGACGTATGAAGAGGATCTTATTATAATATTACCGGCCCTTAATCTGCACGTTTACACACACCAGTCGACATTTGGGTCCACAAGCGACAGCAGAGACCAGTTCTAACGCACTGATGAAGATCCAGCAGAGCCTGAAGCTGTTCTGTGGTTGAGCACAGACGAGCACTGAACACTATTGACCAGAACATGTCACCGCTGTCTTATAAAGACCTCAGGAACTGTGGACACTTGTGGAGAAGTTCAACATGATGATGAGATGATCAGTGTAACTCCACAACAACTACAGAAATGTGTCCACTAACATTCAGAAGCTCTTCCTGAGTCTCTCCGTAAGGCTGCACTCACTACTGGTTATACTGGGATTCTGGATGAGTGAGATTGGCCTGTGTTGTTATTGCCGGAGTATCTGAAGCTCGTGTAAAGACTCCGCCCTCTTCTGAATGGGGGTTATTTGTTACTTGTAGTCAGTTATTTGAAAGTCAGTGTTCAGATGGTCACTATAGTAGTCAGAACAAAAGTTGTGTGTATATATATTTGTTGTATATATATATTTGTTGTCTGTCTGTACAGCTAATTTTTAACCAAAATGTGTGGTTCAAATTGATCCTTAACACAATGGAAAATAGATGCGAATTAATAAATTGCTCAAATGTTTTATATTTTTTAAGTCTCTGACAAGCTACAATAAAGCTCTCTGTTTTTACATGAATCTTCAGCTTTTTCAATACTCTCAACAAGAGTTGTATCCAGATTTTTTGTTCAAACACAACAGGGAAGTTAAATAATTGGAAGGTGTTTTGAACTGCTATCGAAACAATGTGACACACCTTGACTTATTTAAAGAGCTGCAGGTCGTGAGGTAAACTCTATGGCCTTGAAGAACTTTTCTGCATTGTTTTGCATGAGATAAAAACTAATTGAAAGTGGCCATTTAATAATCAGCCACACAAAACAGCTGAGAGTGTTTAGTAAAGCGCGCTGTCAGCTCAGATTTAAAGCGCGTGAGGAAGGTGACGCTGAAGAGGCTGGACGTGTGTGAGCAGAAAGAGGAAAGCTTCATTCGGCACGGGTCGAGGGGGGGGACGGGGGACGGTCATGCTAATCGCTGACGGACCGACACACTGTGTCTCATGCATTAAGGGGACTGTGCCGTCATGAGGCCTGTGCGTTCCTCTGAATCCTGCAGGATAAAAGCCTGGGATTGAACTGCTGTCTTGAGTTAGAGAATCAGAGGCCTGACTGGAAACCAGTGACAAAGAACAGATCATCCAGCTGCAAACATCAGCGATTTCCCAAATCAAACTCATCCCAAAGGAGAAACGCCATGATTGTTTTATTACACTTTTTCTCAATCGCTTTGGCTCAATTCTCAAATTAAGACTTTTTTTCTCAAAACAATAAGTTCAGATCTCTGAACAATTAGTTTCTTATTCACATCAGATTTGAATTTCTTATTGCATGTACCTTAAATATATACTGTATATGGAGTTTGCTGACAGCACAATCACCTCCATTTTTGAAAATGGAGGAACACCACATCTGAACAGCAGCAGCTACATCAGTAATGTACAAATACACTTGTATTTTTACAGTAGCCTACATTTTTTCTAGAAATGTGTTACATGTAAACTAAAAATTCTTGTCATGGAAGAGCAATAGGAAGATATGTAACTAAGAAGATATGTACTGTGTTAGAGAAAGACATAATAGAGTGTGTAAAAATGAACAAGCAACTGAGAATTTTCAATTTACATGTAACACATTGCTGCAAAATTAAATGGACTGCATAAATACAAAATGCTAATTTTCTGTTGAGTGTTGACATTTCCCAGTCAATTTTTGACTACTCTCTGAATCTGTATTTGCACAGACAAAACTGATATTCTTGTACAGTATAGAAAGCAGTTAGAGTCAACAACAAACAAAACAAAAAAACATGAAATTTCTATAACCAAAGCGATTGAGAAAAACTGTAATGTAGTGCATATTCCTAGTCTGTGAGAGACGGACCACAGTTAAAGTTGTTATTCACTAATAATCATCTTAAAGCTTGTGTCATGCATCATGTTTGTTAAAAAAATAACAGCTTGCTGGTTTGAGCCGACATGAGAGAGTTAATCATGACAGACACTCAGGTTACACTTTATTTTGATAGCAGACATTCTGAACTCTCCCTTTAGATCCGCATGATTGTGCATGTGAAGTTTATAGTTTTGAGATATGCATCTTTGAAGAGTCACGTTCAGCAGAATCCATGTTTTAACAATCCAGAAAACCTTCAAACAACGTTGCAGTTTTCAAGTGTGTATATTTCATTGCATGAAGTGAATAACCATGAAATCAGCCATTAAATGAGTGAAGGTTGAGGAGTTTTCAGCAGTTCTTTGTCTTCTTCACTGAAGTCAGTCGCTGGAAATACATCGATTATTTGAAAGCTTTCATTAGCATGTCATTTAGCAGAATAACAGACAGAAGGTGCTCGGCTGTGATGCTTTCACACTTTGCTGTAGCATTAATTGCTCGATAAAACTGTCAGAAGTCGTGCGTGATCGACTGTATTTGTGTTTTTGGTGGAGGACGTGTTCAGTCATTAATTCAGGTACGAAGAAGCTCATCAAACTGTCTTAAAACGACAATCATTCCATGGGCCGCCGATCCTGACATACGCATGACGTATAATGTAAATCATGCTCCCGAACGACACCTTTCTGGGAAATATAATGTGCGCGGGAAACGCTCGCTGTCAAACTTCAGCACAGGCCTTTTTTAAGTGCAGCAATTTGCATTTCCCTCCATCAGTGGCACTTTTCCACTCGACTTCACAGCGGCCGCCGTTTATTTCGCTTTGAGGGAGAACGCCGGGCTAAAAGTGCAGAGATGTGGCCAGAAACACAGCCCTGTCGCCACAAACCTCCATCCCTGTTGAAGAGTAAATGACACCGTGACAAGCTTCACCCAGGGCTCGTGTGCAGATGGAGGCTCTTAGTGCTGTTTGTGTGTGTTGTGATTGACAGGCGTCTCCTCCTCTTCTCCATCAGTGTCCGGCCTCCATTAGTGGAATAATGGCCTCTGGGTCACAGCGCCACACTAACACTTACATCTGCTTCAGGACAGACCATCCTTTCTGCACCGGTTACAATGTGTGTATTTACATACGATAACTAGAGATCAGGATTTATGGAGGACAAGAAATATCAGCCTTCACACACCACTGGAGAACAGAATATTGATTCCTGCACTGCACCGACAGACAGACAGACAGACAGACAGACAGACAGACAGACAGACAGACAGACAGACGGAAGACAGATTGATAGATAGATAGATAGATAGATACATACATAGATAGACAGATATAGATAGATAGACAGATATATATAGATAGATGGATAGATAGATAGATACATACATAGATAGATAGACAGATATAGACAGATATATATAGATAGATGGATAGATAGATAAATATATAGATAGATACATAAATATAGATAGATATAAATAGATAGACAGATAGATAGATAGATACATACATAGATAGATAGACAGATATATATATAGATAGATAGATAGATAGATAGATATAGATAGATAGATAGATAGATAGATAGATAGATAACAGACAGACAGACAGACAGAATCTGTATGTAAACACACTCGTCGAGAGCAGAATCTGTGTGGAAACACACTCGTCGAGAGCAGAATCTGTGTGGAAACACTCGTCGAGAGCAGAATCTGTGTGGAAACACACTCGTCGAGAGCAGAATCTGAAGGGAAACACACTCGTCGAGAGCAGAATCTGTGTGGAAACACACTCGTCGAGAGCAGAATCTGTGTGGAAACACTCGTCCAGAGCAGAATCTGTGTGGAAACACACTCGTCGAGAGCAGAATCTGTGTGGAAACACACTCGTCGAGAGCAGAATCTGTGTGGAAACACTCGTCGAGAGCAGAATCTGTGTGGAAACACACTCGTCGAGAGCAGAATCTGAAGGGAAACACTCGTCCAGAGCAGAATCTGTGTGGAAACACACTCGTCGAGAGCAGAATCTGTGTGGAAACACACTCGTCCAGAGCAGAATCTGTGTGGAAACACACTCGTCGAGAGCAGAATCTGTGTGGAAACACTCGTCGAGAGCAGAATCTGTGTGGAAACACACTCGTCGAGAGCAGAATCTGTGTGGAAACACACTCGTCCAGAGCAGAATCTGTGTGGAAACACACTCGTCGAGAGCAGAATCTGTGTGGAAACACACTCGTCGAGAGCAGAATCTGTGTGGAAACACACTCGTCCAGAGCAGAATCTGTGTGGAAACACACTCGTCGAGAGCAGAATCTGTGTGGAAACACACTCGTCGAGAGCAGAATCTGTGTGGAAACACACTCGTCGAGAGCAGAATCTGTGTGGAAACACACTCGTCGAGAGCAGAATCTGTGTGGAAACACACTCGTCCAGAGCAGAATCTGTGTGGAAACACACTCGTCCAGAGCAGAATCTGTGTGGAAACACACTCGTCGAGAGCAGAATCTGTGTGGAAACACTCGTCGAGAGCAGAATCTGTGTGGAAACACACTCGTCGAGAGCAGAATCTGAAGGGAAACACTCGTCCAGAGCAGAATCTGTGTGGAAACACACTCGTCGAGAGCAGAATCTGTGTGGAAACACTCGTCGAGAGCAGAATCTGTGTGGAAACACACTCGTCGAGAGCAGAATCTGTGTGGAAACACACTCGTCCAGAGCAGAATCTGTGTGGAAACACACTCGTCGAGAGCAGAATCTGTGTGGAAACACTCGTCGAGAGCAGAATCTGTGTGGAAACACACTCGTCGAGAGCAGAATCTGTGTGGAAACACACTCGTCGAGAGCAGAATCTGTGTGGAAACACACTCGTCGAGAGCAGAATCTGTGTGGAAACACACTCGTCGAGAGCAGAATCTGTGTGGAAACACACTCGTCGAGAGCAGAATCTGTGTGGAAACACACTCGTCCAGAGCAGAATCTGTGTGGAAACACACTCGTCGAGAGCAGAATCTGTGTGGAAACACTCGTCGAGAGCAGAATCTGTGTGGAAACACACTCGTCGAGAGCAGAATCTGTGTGGAAACACACTCGTCCAGAGCAGAATCTGTGTGGAAACACACTCGTCGAGAGCAGAATCTGTGTGGAAACACACTCGTCCAGAGCAGAATCTGTGTGGAAACACACTCGTCGAGAGCAGAATCTGTGTGGAAACACACTCGTCGAGAGCAGAATCTGTAGGGAAACACACTCGTCGAGAGCAGAATCTGTGTGGAAACACACTCGTCGAGAGCAGAATCTGTGTGGAAACACACTCGTCGAGAGCAGAATCTGTAGGGAAACACACTCGTCGAGAGCAGAATCTGTGTGGAAACACACTCGTCGAGAGCAGAATCTGTGTGGAAACACACTCGTCGAGAGCAGAATCTGAGGGAAACACACTCGTCGAGAGCAGAATCTGTGTGGAAACACACTCGTCGAGAGCAGAATCTGTGTGGAAACACACTCGTCGAGAGCAGAATCTGTGTGGAAACACACCCGTCGAGAGCAGAATCTGTGTGGAAACACACTCGTCGAGAGCAGAATCTGTGTGGAAACACACTCGTCCAGAGCAGAATCTGTGTGGAAACACACTCGTCGAGAGCAGAATCTGTGTGGAAACACACTCGTCGAGAGCAGAATCTGTGTGGAAACACACTCGTCGAGAGCAGAATCTGTGTGGAAACACACTCGTCCAGAGCAGAATCTGTGTGGAAACACACTCGTCGAGAGCAGAATCTGTGTGGAAACACACTCGTCGAGAGCAGAATCTGTGTGGAAACACACTCGTCGAGAGCAGAATCTGTGTGGAAACACACTCGTCGAGAGCAGAATCTGTGTGGAAACACTCGTCGAGAGCAGAATCTGTGTGGAAACACACTCGTCGAGAGCAGAATCTGTGTGGAAACACACTCGTCGAGAGCAGAATCTGTGTGGAAACACACTCGTCGAGAGCAGAATCTGTGTGGAAACACACTCGTCGAGAGCAGAATCTGTAGGAAACACACTCGTCGAGAGCAGAATCTGTAGGGAAACACACTCGTCGAGAGCAGAATCTGTGTGGAAACACACTCGTCGAGAGCAGAATCTGTGTGGAAACACACTCGTCGAGAGCAGAATCTGTGTGGAAACACACTCGTCCAGAGCAGAATCTGTGAGGAAACACACTCGTCGAGAGCAGAATCTGTGTGGAAACACACTCGTCGAGAGCAGAATCTGTGTGGAAACACACTCGTCGAGAGCAGAATCTGTGTGGAAACACACTCGTCCAGAGCAGAATCTGTGTGGAAACACACTCGTCGAGAGCAGAATCTGTGAGGAAACACACTCGTCGAGCAGAATCTGTGTGGAAACACACTCGTCGAGAGCAGAATCTGTGTGGAAACACACTCGTCGAGAGCAGAATCTGTGTGGAAAACACACTCGTCGAGAGCAGAATCTGTGTGGAAACACACTCGTCGAGAGCAGAATCTGTGTGGAAACACACTCGTCGAGAGCAGAATCTGTGTGGAAACACACTCGTCGAGAGCAGAATCTGTGTGGAAACACACTCGTCCGAGAGCAGAATCTGTGTGGAAACACACTCGTCGAGAGCAGAATCTGTGTGGAAACACACTCGTCGAGAGCAGAATCTGTGTGGAAACACACTCGTCGAGAGCAGAATCTGTGTGGAAACACACTCGTCGAGAGCAGAATCTGTGTGGAAACACACTCGTCGAGAGCAGAATCTGTGTGGAAACACACTCGTCGAGAGCAGAATCTGTGTGGAAACACACTCGTCGAGAGCAGAATCTGTGTGGAAACACACTCGTCGAGAGCAGAATCTGTGTGGAAACACACTCGTCGAGAGCAGAATCTGTG